>NC_143069.1:32632000-32954000 GCF_052426305.1 Pelodiscus sinensis | reverse complement strand
TCGTGCTCCTGGTAATCCAGCGGTTTATAGATGATCCCTAGGAGAGGCCAGAGGGTGAGGGCCTGGGGTAGCAGCCCCATGTCCCCCCCAAGAAACGCTGCACCCCACTATCTCCAGTTCTCCCCCCCCCCCTGCTCTAACCACTCCACCGCATTCCCCTCTCAGAGCCAGAACCCAGAAGTCCTGGCTTCCCGCCCTCCCCCCCGTTCTAACCACTAGCCCCCCTGCCCCCCCGACCCCTGGGGCATCCGGGCGCACCTGTTTTCTGGATGAGGGCGGTGTTCTTGGAGATGGCGGGCGAGTCGCTGAGCCCGCAGATGTTCTGGCTGTACACCCGGAAGTAGTACTCATTGCCCATGACCAGGTCGGACACCGTGCAGCGCGTCAGCCGGTTGTGCTCGTACACCGTGAACCACTCCTGGGCGGGGGGAGCAGGGCTATCAGCAGGGGCGGGGTGTCGCCCGCCCGACAGACGCCCGGCGGCTTGGCCGTGAGTCTGTCTGGTTTGCAGGAACACGGAGCGCGCCTCCATTTCCTACAACTGGGACCTCACGGGGGCGTCGAATCCAGTCCCCCCGCCCTCCCGGCAGGACCCAGCACCGTCTAAGTCAGTGGTCCCCAACCAGGGCCGCATTCTGCCTTTCACGGGCCCTAGGCACTTCGTGGGCCCCTCCCACCATAATAATATCCCCGGCTCGACAAATAACGCAATCTCCTCGCCCGTGCGAGTAGATCGCAACCCAGGAGAGCCGGGTCCGGGCGACCTGCACGTGCGCAGAGAGCCGGACAGCGTGGCCGGCGAGCGGGGTCCCCGCAGCTCCGCGAGCCCCGAAATATCAATATTAAAGATTATTTTGTATATAACTTTCAATACTCCAACATTTGATTTTTTGTCTGTTTTCGGCAAAATGTAATCGATTTTCATGGGCCCTAAAAGTTTCCTTTTTTTCTGAGGTGAGAAGAAAAGTAAACCATTGTCTTCGCCCCTAAAAGTTCATCTTTTTTCTTCTGATTTTAAAACATTGGCGTGGGCCCCTAAAAGCATTGTGGGCCCTAGGCACTGTGCCTAATGGATAAGTCGGCCCTGTCCTCAATGCGGCGCCCGCCGAGTGACCAGGGCCAGCCCGAGCCATTCTTGCGCCCTGGGCATGTGGCACATGCGCGGCCCCCGCCCCAGCTGTGCAGAGCATGAGCGGCCCCACCCTCAGGCACGTGTGCGGCCCCGCCCCCGGGCGCCTAGCAGGCCCAAAAAGTTGGGGACCACTGGTCTAGGTCATCCCTGGCAGGTATCTGTCCAACCAGATCTACTGGCATTAGAAAAGGTTCAGAGAAGGGCAACTAAAAGGGTTAGGGGTTTGGAACGGGTCTCATATGAGGAGAGATTAACGAGACGGAGACTTTTCAGCTTGGAAAGAGGAGACTGAGGGGGGATAGGACAGAGGTCAATAAACTCATGAGTGGTGTGGAGAGGGTGAATAAGGAAAAGTTATTGACTTGTTCCCATAATATAAGACCTAGAGGACACCAAATGAAACGAATGAGCAGCAGGTTGGAAACAAAGAAAAGGAAGTTCTTCTCCACACAGCGCATAGTTAACCTGTGGAACTCCTCGCCAGAGGAGGCTGTGAAGGCTAGGACTAAATGGGGTTTAAAAGAGAACTAGACACATTCATGGAGGTTAGATCCATGAATGGCTATTAGCCAGGGTGGGTAAGGAAAGGTGTCCCCAGCCTCTGTGTGTCAGAGGGTGGAGATGGCTGGCAGGAGAGAGATGGCTCGATCATTACTTGTTCGATTCACTCCCTCTGGGACACCTTTGCGTGTTGGCCTATTTTCCCACCTTCGGTAGGATGCCTTTGTGCTTTTCTGGAGCATGCAAGATCTCCTGGGTCGGGGGCGGCCAACGCATTAAACAAAGAGACGAAACGGCGGCGGAAAAAAGTGCGAAGAGCCGCACCAGAATTGTTGAGCCAAAAAAAAAAAAAGGACGCTTCCCCTTTAAAAACCACGGGTTATGCTTTTTGGCCACATCGGGCTCCTGCTCGCTGCCACCATCTTAGACCCAGGGGCGCATGGGGCGGCCCGTGAGCCGCGCGTTGGCCACCCCGTTGTCCTGGCTGATCCAAGGCGAACTCCTGCCAGATTTTCTGTGCTAGGCAGCGCAAGACTTGGGTTTTGGGCCCTTCCGAACGTCCCTTTGGAAAACTGCCTTGCTCCCCGTGGGCTGCACCGCCCAGCCCCCCGAGTCTGTGACCCTCTGCCTGCGTGTCGCACCAGGTGGGGGTGGGAACCGGGGGGTGGCTTTTGCTGAGCCCCCTGGGACCAGGGGAGGCTATTGCGGCTGCCGGCAGGAAGGTGATGGCCCATGGTAACGGGAGCTCCAGGAAGGGGATGGAGCAGGGAAGCCAGACACCAGGAGGCGCGATGGGCGTGCCAGAGGCCGGGGAGCTGGGCCGTCTGTCTGGGGCTCGGAGAGGGGCTCCCTTTGACACGCCGGCTGGCTGCGGGGGGAGGGGCACAGGGCGTTGGCCTCGCAGCAGGCAGTGCATGGTGAGAATTGGGGAGCTGAGAGCCCGGGAGGGTGTCACTAGCTGGATGAGCGCAGGGGGGAGGGCAGGGAGGCTCGGAGGGGTGCTGAGGAAAATGGGGGGCAGAGAGCCCGTGGGGGAGCTGAGGAAAATGGGGGGTAGTGGGGGGCAGAGAGCCTGTGGGGGCACTGAGGGAAATGGGGGGACTCAGAGGGAATCCCACCTCCCGGCTCACAGAGCCGACAGCCCCCCACTACGTCCCAGCGGGTCCCCCCCCGGGTCCCTGTGAGCCGTGGGGGGCAGCGCGGGGGGGGACCCACCATGGTTTTCTTGTCCGCCTTCTGGATGGCGTAGCCTGTGATCTCCGAGTTGCCGTCGTCTTTGGGGGGCTCCCACTCCAGCAGCACGTTGAACCCCCAAACCTCCTTCACCAGCACCGACACCGGGGGGCCTGGCTTCTCTGGGGGAGACAGGGAGCAGCATTGGGTGGCTCCATTCCCAGGGGACAGAGGGGCCCGTGGGGGGGGGTTACAGTTTCTATGGTGTCCCCATTCCCCCATCTCTGTGCAGCCTGCCCCCCCCCCCGCATGGACCCCTCCCCTCCCTGCCTAGCAATAAATCAGGCCAGGCAGCCCCCCAGTAAATCCCATTTTAAAGGGTCCCAGCAGGGCAGGCGCGGGGCAGCCATCGGGGGAACTTGAATAAAGAGCAGGGAGTGGGCGGGCCCCCGGCCCAAGGGGGCAGCCGGGAGGGGTCAGAGCAAATGGTTGGGGGCCTGCTCAGTGGGGCAGGGCCCAGCCTCCCTCCGCTGGCCCCAGCAGCAGGCACTTTCCCACAGGGGGGACCAAAGCAGGCCGATTGGGGTCATTAACCTGGCACAGAAAATGGATCCCAGCCCCCCATCGACCCCAAGCCCGGCCCTGGTGACCTCCCCTGCCCAGCCAGCCCCCCTCTGGCTGCACAGCCTGCCCCACCCCCCGCCCAGCCAGCCCCCCTCTGGCTGCACAGCCCCCGCCCCCCGTCCGGCCAGCCCCCCTCTGGCTGCACAGCCCCCGCCCCCCGTCCGGCCAGCCCCCCTCTGGCTGCATAGCCCCCGCCCCGCTCCCCCGTCCGGCCAGCCCCCCTCTGGCTGCACAGCCCCCGCCCCGCCCCCCCGCCCGGCCAGCCCCCCTCTGGCTGCACAGCCCCCCCTGCCCTCACCCACGACGCGGATGCGGACAGTGGCCGTGTCCTGCATGTTCTCGATCTGCACGGAGAGCTCGTACTGGCCCGAGTGGTGCCGGGCGGCCGAGCGGATGAAGAGGATGGTGTCGAAGTCCGAGGTGCGGACGCTGACCTCCTTGGGGTCCAGGGGCTGCCCGTCCTTGGTCCACGTCACCTTGGGCCGTGGCTTCCCCTGGGGGGCGGGTCAGGGGGCCGGGTCAGCGGGGCCCTGCCCCAACCCCACACGCCTGGCCCCGTGGGGGGAGCAGGGCGACTGCCCCCCGGAACCCCTCACTCACCTGGAAGGGGATGACCAGGTTGACTTGCTCCCCCACCTTCTTGATGTAGGTCTGGCGCAGCTGGCGGGGCAGGCGGATCTTGGGCTGCTCTGGGGGTCGGGAAGGGGGCGTGTGAGATGGGAGGGGTTGTCTGGGGAACTGAGGGTGCGGGGGGCCCTAGGGGTGACAGGGGGTGGGGGGTGGAAGGAGGGCAGGAGGAGGTGGAGACCGCAGGGGTGGGAGGGGGCATGTGGGGGGTGAGAGGGGCAGGGGTGGAAGGAGGGCGGGAGGGGGTGGGGACCCGGGGGCAGGAGGGGTCATGTGGGGGACTGGGAGCATCGTGTGGGGGTGGAAGTCGGGTGGGAGGGGGCAGGGACCCTGGGGGCGGGAGGGCTGGGAGGGGCGTGAGGGGGTGGAAGGAGGGTAGGAGGGAGCAGGGATCCCGGGGGCGAGAGGGGATGGAAGGAGGGTAGGGGAGGACATGGGGGTGTTGAAGGGGACGGGGGCCCCGGGATGGGCGGGGGCGTGTGGGGGTGGAAGGAGGACAGGAGGGGGAGGGGCCCGAGGGGCAGTGGGGGGGCCCGAGGGGTCACTCACCCATGATCTCGCGGATGGTGACGGGCTGGGCCATGGTGGCCGGGGTGCTCTTCCCGGCGATGTTGACGCCGGTGACGCGGAAGAGGATGCGCTGGCCCGTGGGCAGCCCCTTGACGGTGAAGCCGCAGCGCTCGACCAGCTCCGTGTTGGCCGGGACCCACTCGTCCGCTGGGGGGCTCAGGTCAGGGCCGGGCTCCCTTCCTCCCCCTTCCCCACGCTGGCCCTGGATGGCACCCACCCACCCTCCCCCAGGGCCTGGACCTCCAGCCCCTCCCCTTCAGCCCCCGTCACTCACACCCGTCACTCACACCCCGTCACTAACCCCCCGTCACTCACACTCACACCCCGTCACTAGCCCCCCGTCACTAGCCCCCCGTCACTCACACCCCGTCACTAACCCCCCGTCACTCACACTCACACCCCGTCACTCACACTCACACCCCGTCTCTAACCCCCGTCACTCACACTCACACCCCGTCACTCACACTCACACCCCGTCTCTAACCCCCCGTCACTCACACTCACACCCCGTCACTCACACTCACACCCCGTCTCTAACCCCCCGTCACTCACACTCACACCCCGTCTCTAACCCCCCGTCACTCACACTCACACCCCGTCACTCACACTCACACCCCGTCACTAGCCCCCTGTCACTCACACCCCTGTCACTCACACCCCGGCCCGGGCGCGGGTGACAACTCACAGCCCTCCAGGCAGTACTCCACCAAGTAGCCATCAATGCCCCCAGCGCCCAGGCGGTCGGGCGGGCGCCACTTGAGGGTGGCCGTGGTGTCCGTCACGTCCTCCAGCGTCAGGTGGGTCGGCTCACTGGTGGGGGCTGGGGGGCAGCCAGGGCTCCTGTCACACCGACTGTGCTGCCCCCTGCCCCCCTCTGCCCTGCCCCACAGCCCCACCCACAGCGCCCCTCCTGCCCCACAGCCCTGCTCCAGCGCCCCCTCCCTCCGACGCCACAGCCCTGCCCACAGCGTTCCCTCCCACTCTACTGCCCCACCCATAGTGCCCCTCCCTCTCCCACTCCACAGCTCCGCCCACAGCACCCCCACCCTACTGCCCCACCCATATTGCCCCTCCCACTCCCATTCCACAGCGCCACACTCCCACTGTATTGCCCCGCCCATAGTGGCCCTCCCCCTCTCACTCCACAGCCCCGCCCACAGCACCCCCACCCTACTGCCCCATCCATATTGCCCCTCCCCCTCCCACTCCACAGCTCCGCCCACAGTGCCACACTCCCACTCTACTGCCCCGTCCATATTGCCCCTCCCACTCCACAGCTCCGCCCACAGTGCCACACTCCCACTGTACTGCCCCACCCATAGTGCCACACTCCCACTGTACTGCCCCGCCCATATTGCCCCTCCCCCTCCCACCCGACAGCCCCGCCCCCAGGCTCCTCCCACTGCACTGCCCCGCCCATATTGCCCCTCCCACTCCCACCCCACAGCCCCGCCCCCTCTCACCGATGGGCATGAAGGGCTTGGTGTTGAGGCTGGGCTGGGACACACCGATGGCGTTGAGGGCGAAGACCCGCATCTCGTAGAGCACCCCCTCGATCATCCGCGTCGACTCGTAGCTCAGCTCCGTGTAGGCCTCGAAATTCAGCTTCATCCACCGCATGCTGCCCTTCTTCTTGCGCTCCATCAGGTACCCTGCGGGCGGGGGGGTCAGGCCCGTCGACCCCCCCGTACCCACCCAGGGCCCCCCGTACCCCTCCAGCACCCCCCGTACCCCCCTTCTTCTTGCGCTCCATCAGGTACCCTGCGGGCGGGGGGGGTCAGGCCCATCGACCCCCCCCCGTAACACCCCAGGGCCCCCATACCCCTCCAGCGCCCCCCGTACCCCCCCTTCTTCTTGCGCTCCATCAGGTACCCTGCGGGCGGGGGGGGTCAGGCCCGTCGACCCCCCCGTAACCCCCCAGGGCCCCCATACCCCTCCAGCGCCCCCCGTACCCCCCCTTCTTCTTGTGCTCCATCAGGTACCCTGCGGGCGGGGGGGGTCAGGCCCGTCGACCCCCCCGTAACCCCCCAGGGCCCCCATACCCCTCCAGCGCCCCCCGTATCCCCCCTTCTTCTTGCGCTCCATCAGGTACCCTGCGGGCGGGAGGGTCAGGCCCGTCGACCCCCCCGTACCCGCCCAGGGCCCCCCGTACCCCTCCAGGCCCGTCGACCCCCCCGTACCCGCCCAGGGCCCCCCGTACCCCCCCTTCTTCTTGCGCTCCATCAGGTACCCTGCGGGCGGGGGGGTCAGGCCCGTCGACCCCCCCGTAACCCCCTAGGGCCCCCGTACCCCTCCAGCGCCCCCTGTACCCCCCCTTCTTCTTGCACTCCATCAGGTACCCTGCGGGTGGGGGGGTCAGGCCCGCCGACCCCCCCAGAGCCCCCCCGTGCCCCCCCTTCTTCTTCCGTTCCATCAGGAGGAGGCGGATCAGAGAGGGGCCCAGAGGCTGGTTACCTGGGTCAGAAAAAGGTGGGGGAGGGGGGCGGCTGGGCTGGGGGAGGGGAGGGCTGCAGGACGGGGGGGGGCCAGGCCCGGGGCCGGGGGAGGTCCCTGCGCAGGGGCCAGACGCTCACTGACCCCCCTGCCCGACCCAGGCCAGTGTCTCACTTGGAGCCCAGGGGCCGAGGGGCCTGGCTCTGTAGGGGCCAAGAATGGGCGGGGCTGGGGGGGGCCTGTCCATGGGCCGATGGGCGTCGGGCGGGGCTGCAGGGAGCGGCTGGTCTCCTGCTTTGGGATTGGGGGGAAGCCCTGGGTCCCCCCAGGCTGGACCGGCTGCCAGGCCTTGAGCATTGGGCTGTCCTGTGCTCTGTGCCCGCCCCGCCTCACCCCATAGCCCCCCAGCGAGTCCCCCGGCCCTGCCCCCCCAGCGAGTCTCCCGGCTCTGCCCCCCCCCCTCGGCGAGTCTCCCGGCTCTGCCCCCCCCTCAGCGAGTCTCCCGGCTCTGCCCCCCTCGGCGAGTCTCCCGGCTCTACCCCCCTCAGCGAGTCCCCCGGCCCTGCCCCCCCCAGCGAGTCTCCCGGCTCTGCCCCCCCCTCGGCGAGTCTCCCGGCTCTACCCCCCTCAGCGAGTCCCCCGGCCCTGCCCCCCCAGCGAGTCTCCCGGCTCTGCCCCCCTCGGCGAGTCTCCCGGCTCTACCCCCTCGGCGAGTCCCCCGGCTCTGCCCCCCCCTCGGCGAGTCCCCCGGCCCCTCCCTCAGCGAGTCCCCCGGCCCTGCCCCCCCCCAGCGAGTCCCGGCCCTGTTCCTCCTCTGCCCCCTCCCGGAGGCGACTCACCGGTGATGGGCTGCCCGCCGTCATATTTGGGGGGCTCCCAGACTAGGATGGCCCAGTCCTCCCCCACGGAGGTGATGCGAACGGCTTCGGGGGGGTCGGGGACGTCTGGAAGAGACGGGGCCCCGAGAGCAGCTCAGCACAAGGAGGGGCCCCCAGTCCCTCACCCCGGCCACGATCCCTTGGCTGGCCCGACAGCCCCTCAGCCCCACCCTGCCCCCCACACCCCGAATAGCCCCAACCAGCGCCCCACTGCCCCCACAATTTCACCCCAATGGCCCCCCGCATGACCCCCAATGACCTCATCCCAACCAGCCCCCAACCCTGCCCCCCACAACCTCACCCCAACTGCCCCCCACACCCCCTCGATTTCACCCCGATAGCCCCCCATGAACTAGCCCAACATACCAGCTCTCCTTGACCCCCTAATGCCCGGGGCCTGGCCCCGCTCGGCCCCCTGACCCCACTCGGCCCCGGCCCCGGCTCACCGACCACCTTGATGTGCAGCGAGGCGCAGTCCTGCCCCACGGGGTTGGTGACGGTGATGGTGTAACGCCCCTCGTCGCCCCGCTCTGCGCTGTCGATCACGAAGCTGCTCTCCTCCTTGTGCGTCTCGATGCGGGCGCGGCCCTCGGTCTCCGTGAACACCTGGGGGGCAGGGGGTCAGCCCCATGGGCCCCTCTGCCCCCCAGGCACTCTACCCCCCGTGGCAATTCCACAGCCACCAGCCCGTGGCTCTCCCGGGGGTGCCACCCGCGCACGCCTCGGTGCACAGAACAAAACTTATTCCACACATGGATGGAAACGATCAGAGAGAGTCTCACCTCCCCCCCCCCCCCACGGGGACCCCATCTCCAGGAGCATCTCCGCCCCATCCAGCCCCAGCCCCACCTGGTCGCCCTTCATCCAGGAGACGGTGGGCGCCGGCTCGCCGGTGATGGGCACGTCCAGCCGCAGCTTGTTCCCCGCCACCACGATGATGGTGTTCTCCGCCGTCTTCCCCGAGCAGTCCAGGTGGATCTTGGGGGGCTCTGGGGGCAGGGGAGGGGTCAGCTCTGCCAGCCTGGACAGGCCCCCCAACGAGGGTCCCTCCTAACTCGGCCCCCGGGCCCTCCTTGAGCCAGCCAAAGGCTCCCCCAAACACCCCAGCATAGCCCAATGGAGCCCCCAATTCCCCAGAGACACTGCCCCCCATGGGCCACCCAGCCGTGTGCCCCTCCGGGATCACCCCCTCGCTCCCCTGCCCCATAGCCCTCTCACCCCAGCCCAGCCCCCCTCCAACCTGCCCCCAGCCCCCCCAGCCCCGCCCTCTTCCAACCTCAGCCCCTCCCACCTGCCCCCAGCCCAACCCCTCCAGCCCCGCCCTCCTCCAACCTCAGCCCCTCCCACCCCTCCAGCCCCGCCCCCAGCCCCTCCCCCCCTCCCACCTCACCCCTGCCCCCAGCCCCGCCCCCCCTCCAGCCCCGCCCTGCCCCTCCCAGCCCCCCCCCCCGCCCAACCCCTCCAGCCCTGCCCTCTTCTAACCTCAGCCCCTCCCACCTGCCCCCAGCCCTCTGCCCAACCCCTGTAGCCCCGCCCTCCTCCAACCTCAGCCCCTCCCACCCTGTCCCCAGCTCCCCCAGCCCTGTGCCCCTCTTAACCCAGCCCCTCCCTCCTGCCCCCAGCACCCCATCACTGCAGCCCCACTCTCTGCACCCAGCGTGCAGGCCTGAGGCGGGGGAGTGGCTCACCTTGCTTAGGGACATACTCCACCTTGATCTCTGCAGCAGAGAGGAGAGGAAAGGGTTAGCACAGACCCTAGGAAAGCAAACCCCCCCCCCCCCCCCCACAGCCCCGGCTCCAGTGCCCCTGCGCTGCGAGCTTCCCCGCAGCAGTGCCCGAGACGCAGACATCAGCGCTGCGAGCTTCCCCGCAGCAGTGCCCGAGACGCAGACATCAGCGCTGCGAGCTTCCCCGCAGCAGTGCCCGAGACGCAGACATCAGCGCTGCGAGCTTCCCTGCAGCAGTGCCCCGAGACGCAGACATCAGCGCTGCGAGCTTCCCTGCAGCAGTGCCTCAATGAACACCCTGGTGCTGTGAGCTTCCCTGCAGCAGTGCCCTATCCCAGACTCACCCAGGAAGTTGAGCTTGGCGGAGAGCGAGATAGCGTATCCGTCGGGGATGAAGGTGTAATCGGCCTCGTCCTCTGGCCTCACGTCCTCAATCAACAGCTTGTGGAACCTGAGGAGGAGGGAGCAGCGTGGGGTTGTGAGCGGCAGCGGCCCGATTCCAACCCCGGCACTGCGAGCTTCCCCCCCACAGTGCCCCAATTCCGACCCTGGCGCTGCGAGCTTCCCCCCCCACAGTGCCCCAATTCCGACCCCGGCGCTGCGAGCTTCCCCCCCACAGTGCCCCAATTCCGACCCCGGCACTGCGAGCTTCCCCCCCACAGTGCCCCAATTCTGACCCCGGCGCTGCGAGCTTCCCCCCCGCAGTGCCCCAATTCCGACCCCGGCGCTGCGACCTTCCCCCCCGCAGTGCCCCAATTCCGACCCCGGCGCTGTGAGCTTCCCCCCCGCAGTGTCACAATTCCGACCTAGGCGCTGCGAGCTTCCCTCCCAGCAGTGCCCCAATTCCGACCCCGGCGCTGCGAGCTTCCCTCCCGGCAGTGCCCACCTGCCCTTGTGGGTGATGTGGATGCGCTTGCTGGGCCGGACCTCAACACCGTTCTTGTACCATTTGCCCGTCACCTTCTCATCCGACACCTCGCACTTGAACTCGGCCTGCTCCGTGGCCTTGACCGTGAGATCCGCGATGTCCTGGATCACCTCCAGCTGCTTGTCTGGGGGCAGGGAAGGGGTCAGGGCCTCCCCCTTGTCCTGGCCTGCCCCGCCCCCCCCCCCCTCCCCCACCCCCTTGGTCCACCTCCCGCCCCTCCCCCACGCACCCTGCCCCGCCCCCGCCCCCGCCCCTCCCCCACCCCCTTGCCCCGCCTCCCGCCCCTCCCCCACACTCCTTGCCCCGCCTCCCGCCCCTCCCCCACGCACCCTGTCCCTGGCCTGCCCCACCTGCCATCCCTCCCACATGCGCCCTGCCCCCACCGTACCTTCCACCACCAGCTCGCCCTCGGACTGGCCCCCGTTGGTCATGACCTTGTACTGCCCCGTGTCCTCCTTGGTGGCCTCGTTGATGATGAGGAAATGCTTCTTGCCGTCCTTCTTGAAGCGGTATTTGAACGCCGCCTCGCGGGTCAGCTCCACCCCGTCCTTCATCCTGGGCACAGGGCGGGAGTGGGGACGGGCCGACGGACGGACAGGGGGACGGGCCGAGGGACGGACGGGGGGACGGGCCGATGGACGGACGAGGGGACGGGCCGATGGACAGACAAGGGGATGGGCCGATGGACAGACGAGGGGACGGGCCGATGGACGGGCGAGGGGACGGGCCGATGGACGAGGGGACGGGCCGATGGACGGACGGGGGGACGGGCCGATGGACGGACAAGGGGACGGGCCGATGGACGGATGGGGGGACGGGCTGATGGACGAGGGGACGGGCCGATGGACGGACGAGGGGACGGGCTGATGGACGAGGGGACGGGCCGATGGACGGACGGGGGGACGGGCTGATGGACGAGGGGACGGGCCGATGGACGGACGGGGGGACGGGCTGATGGACGAGGGGACGGGCCGATGGACGGACGGGGGGACGGGCTGATGGACGAGGGGACGGGCCGATGGACGGACGAGGGGACGGGCTGATGGACGAGGGGACGGGCCGATGGACGGACGAGGGGACGGGCTGATGGACGAGGGGACGGGCCGATGGACGGACGAGGGGACGGGCTGATGGACGAGGGGACGGGCCGATGGACGGACGGGGGGACGGGCTGATGGACGAGGGGACGGGCCGATGGACGGACGAGGGGACGGGCTGATGGACGAGGGGACGGGCCGATGGACGGACGAGGGGACGGGCTGATGGACGAGGGGACGGGCCGATGGACGGACGAGGGGACGGGCTGATGGACGAGGGGACGGGCCGAGGGACGGACGGGAGGACGGGCCGACGGGAGGACAGGGGGAACGGGCCGATGGACGGGCGTGGGGACGGGCCGACGGGAGGACGGGGGGACGGGCCGATGAATGGACGGGCAGGCGTGGGGATGGACTGACAAGCATGGGAGAGGACAGACAGATAAGCAGGCATGGGGCCAGACAGACGGGCAAACAGGTGGTGGGGTTGAGGCAGACGGACAGGCGGGCGGGGGGGGGGCGGGTGTGCAGACGGGCGGGCGGAGGTGGGGCAGGGGGTGGGGCGGGTGTGCAGACGGGCAGGCGGGGGTGGGGCGGGTGTGCAGACGGGCGGGCGGAGGTGGGGCAGGGGGGGTGGGGCGGGTGTGCAGACGGGCAGGCGGGGGTGGGGCGGGTGTGCAGACGGGCAGGCGGGGGTGGGGCAGGCGGGGGCGTTACCACATGACTTGGGCTCCCTCCTCGGTCACCTCGACCTCCAGCTCCACCCGGTCGCCCACGAACATCTGATGGTCGTCCAGGCCCTTGACAATCAGCACGGGGGGCTCTGCCGAGGGAGGGGGCGGGTCACGTGGGGCCGGGCCTGCTCCTCTCTCCCTGCCCGCCCCGCCTGGCTCCCTCCCCTGCCTGCCTCCCTCCCCCTGCCCGCCCTGCCCGGCTCCCTCCCCTGCCTGCCTCCCTCCCCCTGCCCGCCCTGCCCGGCTCCCTCCCCCCCCGCCCCGCCTGCCTCCCTCCCCCTCCCTGCCCTCCCTCCCCCCTGCCTCCCTCCCCCTGCCCGCCTCCCTCCCTCCCCCTCCCGCCCCCGCCTGCCTCCCTCCCCCTGCCCGCCCTGCCCGGCTCCCTCCCCTGCCTGCCTCCCTCCCCCTGCCCGCCCTGCCCGGCTCCCTCCCCCCCCGCCCCTGCCTGCCTCCTCCCCCTGCCCCCCTCTCCCTCCCCCCACCTGCCCCTCCCTGCCCCCTCCCCCTGCCCGCCCTGCCCGGCTCCCTGCCCCCACCCGCCCCCTGCCTGCCTCCCTCCCTCCCCCTGCCCGCCCCCCCCACTCCCTCCCCCCCTTCCCCCCCTGCACCCCCCCCGGCTCCCTCCCCCCACCTGGCTCCCTCCCCCCCCGCCCCCCCTCGCCTCCCTCCCCCGCCCGGCTCCCCCCCCGCCCCCTCCCCCCCCCTCCCTCCCCCCGCCCGCCCCAGCCCGGCTCCCTCTCCTGCCCACTCACCCTTGACGAAGACCTCGGTGAAGCATTTCTCGTCGCTCACCAGGCACTCGTAGGCCGCGTCGTCGGCCAGCGTGCACTTGTTAATGGTCAGGATCCGCTTCTTGCCCACGTTCTCAAAGATGTACCTGGGGGTCACGGGGGGGCTCCCGTCACAGAGACCCCGCCCCTGGCCACGCCCCCATCCACACCCCCACACCCCCATCTACGCCCCCAGCCGCACCCCCATCCACACCCCCCCACCCCCATCTACGCCCCCAGCCGCGCCCCCCCCTGGCCCACAAGTTCCCGGCCACGCCCCCATCTACACTGCCCCTGGCTCTGGCCCCGCGAGCCCCCATCTACACCCCCCAACCCCCAGCCCCGCCCCCATCTACACCCCCCAACCCCCAGCCCCGCCCCCATCTGCACCCCCGGCCCGCTCACTTGGCGCTGGGTTTGATCTCCTGCCCGTTCTTGAACCACTTGATGGGCAGGTCGGGGTTGCTGATCTCCACCACCAGCTTGATCTTCTGGCCTTTGTCCACCTGGTAGGCTGGGTCCAGCTTCATCGTGAAGGCTGGGGGGGCAGCAGGGGTGAGCAGGGCTCGGGGGTCGCAGGGGCAGAGTGGGGTTGGGTTGAGGGGGGCGGGGTCACGGGGCACAGGGGGCGAGAGGGAGTTGGGGTCACAGGGTGGGCGGAGGCGGGGTCATGGGGCACAGGGCGTGGGAGGGAGCTGGGGTCACAGGGTGGGAGGGGGTCAGGGTGTGGGGAGGCTTGGGGGGCTGGACACACGGGGGACCTCAGAGCTGGGACTGGGTTCGGGGAGCCGTGGGGGGTCCTTGGGATGGGGCTGGGTGGGGGACAGGCAGGGATCCCCCTACTCCGACAGGGGACACGCTCCCCACCCCGCCCCTCCCCCGAGGAGGCCCCGCCCCCAGCCCCGCCCCCAGCCCCGCCCCCACCGACCTTCGCTCTTCTTGACCTCCACCTTGACCTTCTTGAGGCGCTTGAGCATGCCGCGCAGGTCAGTGATGCCGTACTGGAAGGCGATTCGCTCGTACTCGCTCTTCTTCGTCACCCCCTTCAGCAGCTCCCAGATCTCGGGGGGGAAGGCGTCGTCGTCGTCGTCCTTCTTCTTCTTCTTCTTCTCCTCCCCCTGCACCTCCCTGCGCGGGCGGGACGGGACGGGGTCACCGCGCCGCCCCCACCCCGCTTCGGGCAGGGTCGCCGCGCCGTGCCTCGGTTTCCCCACCGGGAACACTCAATGCCCCGGGGCCGGGGTCACCGCGCTGCCCCCCACCACACTTCGGGCAGGGTCGCTGCGCCGTGCCTCGGTTTCCCCACCGGGAACACTCAATGCCCCGGGACCGGGGTCACCATGCTGTGCCCTGCCTCGGTTTCCCCACTGGGAGCGCCCAACCCCTCTGGGCCGGGGGGGAGGGGTCATCATATCACAGCCTGCCTCAGTTTCCCTGCTGGGTGTGCTCAACCCCCCCCCCCCCAGGCCTGGAATGGAGGGGTGTCCCCTGGACGTGGGCAGGTAACCCAGTGGGTCAGAGACCCCCCCCAACAGCTGAGCAATCCCGAGGTGGCAGCAGGCTGCCCTGGGGGCCAGGCGTGGGACCAGAGCTGGGAGTCCAGGAGAGATGGACAGACAGACAGACACTGCCTCTCCCCCAGGATGGGCAGACACCCCCACACACACACACCAAGTGCCCTGCCCCAGGGACCGACAGACTCACCCAGCGCCCCAGGGACCGACAGACACACCCAGCACCCCAGGGACAGACGGACAGACACACCCAGCACCCCAGGGACCAACAGACACACCCAGCACCCCAGGGACGGACGGACAGACACACCCAGCGCCCCAGGGACCGACAGACACACCCAGCGCCCCAGGGACAGATGGACAGACACACCCAGCACCCCAGGGACAGATGGACAGACACACCCAGAACCCCAGGGACCAACAGACACACCCAGCACCCCAGGGACAGACGGACAGACACACCCAGCGCCCCAGGGACCGACAGACACACCCAGCACCCCAGGGACAGACAGACAGACACACCCAGCGCCCCAGGGACCGACAGACACACCCAGCACCCCAGGGACAGACGGACAGACACACCCAGCGCCCCAGGGACCGACAGACACACCCAGCACCCCAGGGACAGACGGACAGACACACCCAGCACCCCAGGGACCAACAGACACACCCAGCACCCCAGGGACGGATGGACAGACACACCCAGCGCCCCAGGGACCGACAGACACACCCAGCGCCCCAGGGACAGACGGACAGGCGGCCCCTCCCAAGCACCTACCTCTTCTTTAGGAGGCCACTGAAGTCCAGTTCCCCGGCCACGTGGTCCTTCCCCTCGCCCCTGTGGGGAGAACAAAGCGGCTCACCCAGACCCCCCCTCCCCAGCTGAGGGGCCCAGTCTGGCCTGCAGGAGCACTGTGGGGCAGGTGGGAGCACTGCCTGGAGGGCACTGGTGGGGGAGCTATGAGGGGCGCTGTGGGGCACTGGCAAGGGAGCTGTGGGGGCACTGGCAGGGGAGGTATGGGAGGTGCTATGGGGGCACTGTGGGGCACTGGCAGGAGAGCTATGGGGGCGCTGTGGGGTGCTGGCAGGGGAGCTATGGGGGCGCTGTGGGGTGCTGGCAGGGGAGGTATGGGGGCACTGGCAGGAGAGCTATGGGGGCGCTGTGGGGCGCTGGCAGAGGAACTATGGGGGCGCTGTGGGGCGCTGGCAGGAGAGCTATGAGGGCACTCTGGGGTGCTGGCAGGGGAGCTATGGGGGCACTCTGGGGTGCTGGCAGAGGAACTATGGGGGCGCTGTGGGGCGCTGGCAGGGGAGCTGTGGGGGCGCTGGCAGGGGAGGTATGGGAGGTGCTATGGGGTCACTGTGGGGCACTGGCAGGAGAGCTATGGGGGCACTCTGGGGTGCTGGCAGGGGAGCTATGAGAGCACTGTGGGGCACTGGCAGAGGAACTATGGGGGCGCTGTGGGGCGCTGGCAGGGGAGCTATGGGGAGCACTGTGGGGCGCTGGCAGGGGAGCTATGAGGGCGCTGTGGGGCGCTGGCAGGGGAGCTATGGGAGCACTGTGGGGCGCTGGCAGGGGAGCTATGGGGGTGCTGTGGGGCGCTGGCAGGGGAGCTAGGAGGCACTGATGAAGGGCGTTATGGGGGAATGGGAGGGGCACTCTTGGGGCGCTATGGGGCACTGGCACTCACGTCCGTTTGAAGGCCTGGAGCACATTTTCACTCTCCTCCGTCCGTGGGGCTGGGAAAGAGGACAGTGACAGCATGACGCCTTCCTTCCAGCCCCTCCCCCAGTGCCCGTGCCCCCCACCGCCTGCCCCCCAGACACCATCTCTGCCTGGGCCTCCGCACCACGACACACGACCCCTGGAGCTGGGACATTATGGTGGGTCACACCAAAATGAGCGGCACGGGGATAGGGCACTGGGTGGGGTGGGATGGGGGGTGGTCTGTAGCGAGTCCCTGGGTTGGGGGGCAGAGGGCCTGGGGGGTTCCTGGCCTGGGGAGGTTTGGGGGCTCCATACCCCAGGGAATCCGAGTCTCCCCAGCCTTGGGGAGCTCCGGGTGCTCTGGGGGTCCCTGCCCCCCACTCACCCTCCACGTCGATGTTGAAGTTGCACAAGTCGCTCTTCTCCTTGCTGGCCACCTCGCAGCGATAGTCACCGCGGTCCCCGATCACCACCTTGCTGATGTGCAGCTCGAAGGTGTGCACCTGGGGGGCACATGGGGTCAGAGGCGGCTCCCCCTCCCCCGCTCCCCCCCCGCTCTGGCGGAGGGAGGAGACGGCTAGGGCTGCCAGCTTTCCACCAGGGCAACACTGAACGGCCCAGCTCCGCCCCTTCCCAGAGGCCACGCCCCATCCACTCCATCCCCCCCCCCCAGCAACCCTGCTCCTGCAGGCACCTCCCCTGCAGCTCCCATTGGTCGGAACTTGCAGCCAATGGGAGCTGCGGCGCTCCCCTGGAGGCCCATGTGCCTGGAGCCGCACGGAGCCGGGCTTAGCCCTGGAGCCGCCAGAGTCCCATTTGCTCCCAGCGCTCGGCCCAGACCTGATGGCCTGGCAGCCCAGGGGGCAGCGGAGCTGGGGGGAGCCCGGGGCTGGGGGAGGGGAGAGGGGGAGCCGAGAGGGGGAGCCGAGAGAGGGACCCCAGGGCTGGGGGGGGGAGAGGGGAGCCCGGGGCTGGGGGAGGGGAGAGGGGAGCCGAGAGGGGGACCCCAGGGCTGGGGGAGGGGAGAGGGGAGCCCGGGGCGGGGGCCCCACCTTCTTCTCCTTGTCGTAGCTCTCCTTGAACTGGAAGCGCTGGCCGCTCTTGATGCCGAGCTCCAGCCATTTGCCCTTGAACCACTTGACGCTCGGCTTCCCCGCGAGCTGCCCTCCGTCCACCTGCACCTCCACCGCCACCTCCTTGCCTGGGGGCGCCGCGCCGTGAGCCCGGGACCCCGCCGCGGCGCCCCCCCGCCGCCCCTCCCCCCACACCGCGGCCTCTCCCCTCCCCCCACACCGCGGCCCCTCCCCCCCCACACCGCGGCCCCTCCCCTCCCCCCACACCGCAGCCCTTCCCCTCCCCCCACACCGCGGCCCCTCCCCTCCCCCCAGCGGCCCAGCCCCTCCCCCCCCAGCCCCTCCCCCTCCCCTCTCCCCACACCGCAGCCCCCCCCCCCCACCGCAGCCCCTCACCTCCCCCACCACCCCCCCCCCCCCTCCCCCACCGCAGCCCCCCCCCCCACTGCAGCCCCTCACCTCGCCTGCTCCCCTCCCCCCTCCCCCCAGCCTGCTGCCCCACCCCCGCCGCAGCACCCTCCCCTTCCCCCCAGCCACAGCCCCACCCTGACCTGGAGGGTGCAGTCCCCCCCCCCCCCCGCGACCACAGTGAGGCCCCCAGAACTCCCTGCCCCCCAGAGCCTCCCACCCCCGTTTTCCCCCAAGCCAGGCCCCAGTGAGAGCCCAGCGGCCCCCGGCCCTACCGCACTCCACCAGGATGTGGCCCGGCTTCTGCAGGAACAGGCTCTGGGGCTCGGCCGGCTTGTCCTGGGGCTGGGCATCTGCAAGGAACCGGCGGGGTCAGGCCAGGGATCCTGGGGCTGCGTCCCAGGGGCCCCATGGGCTGGGGTGTAGCGGGGGAGGGGGGGGGGAGGGGAGGGGGGTAGGGGGAGGAGGAGGGGAGGGGGTGTAGCGGGGGCAGGGATGGGATGTAGAGGGGGAGGGGCTGTAGCGGGGGAGGGGGAAGGGATGTCCTGGCTCAGACACACTCACCCTCTGGATGCTCCGCTGGGGCTTCTGAAAAGAACCAGGATTTGAGTCAGCCAGAAACTGAGTCACCAGCCCCCCAGTTTCCCCCCCGCCTCCATCCCAGCCCTTCCCCCCCAGCGCTGGGCTGGGCCGGGCCCGGGGAGGGAAGGGAGGAAGCCGGCGATACTCTTAGCAGAGCGCCTGACCCCGGAGCGCGCCGGCTGGGCGTGTAGGGAGAGACGGGGGGGCAGCCCCATGCACAGTGACCCGAGGACGGGTCCCAGGGCTCCTTGCGCCACAAGGCGCCCTAAGAACGGGGCGGGGAGTGTCCTGTTGCCCCCCCACTCCTCAGTACCCCTCCTAGTCCATCCCCAGCTCTGACCTTTGGGAGCTTCTACAGCATCTTTCTTCTCCTCTTTCTTCTTCTCCTCTTTCTTCTTGTCCTTCTTTTCAGCTGCTGGCGGAGACATGAACAGAGAATGTGAAATGGGGACCCGGCCCTCCTGACCAAAGGAAATGCAAAAGCAGCAAGGGACCATTACAAAAAAACATACAGGAAGGACAGGAAATTGGCAGTGAATGTAGCCACCAGTATACAAACGTAGGAGGCTGATAAGGGAAGCTAAAGGAAACAAGAGCCTGCCAATAGGGGTAAAGCCGGCAAGGAGCTATTTGTAAAACAGCGCTGTGTTCACAGCATGGTGTGCGCACACACAATACACACACATTAAAAAAAGGAGTATTCTTGCTGGAAGGTTGTAACAAGCCACAGCTGAAAGTTGCAGCCTCTGGAGCGTTGTAACAAGCCACGGCTGAAAGTTGCAGCCTCTGGAGCGTAGCCGATGGTTTTCTTTGCCACGTATTGTGGGACGTTAGGATGGATTCGCTTGTCCTGCGCGGTACGATCCCAGCGTGTTACGCAGCGTCCAGGTGTAGGGAGCTACACGTGGAAGGTGCATCAGCCGTTCGAGGGAGACACGTATTTCAAAAGGCAATGGGAGAACCCAACAAAACCCGGCCTGGCGCTCAGAATCGGTCACCCGACTGGCCGCCTGTCTGTGGCGCTGACGGGCGCGGCCACGGAGCTCGGAGCTGGATACCCTCGGGCGTCCGTCGCGCTCTTGGAACTTTGAAAACGACCAATGAGAAAACGGCGAACCCTTGGGAGGCAGTGGGGCGTTTTGAGGAGGTGACGGTGCATTGGGGACCCCCCGATCCTGCACCCCCGTAGCAGCCAGAACAGACTCCACCGGCCAGTAGAACGGGGGGTTATTGCTCCTCCAGGACACAGCGCAGACGGGACGTGGCTACAGGAGTCCGGGCCAGGCAGCCTTAGACCCCTTGGGGTTGGGGATCCATCGCCCCCCAGTCCTCAGCTCAGTCTGTTCCCTTCCTGTTTCCCAGCCAGCCACCGCCTCCCTCCCAGCCCTGCCCCCAGCCAGGTGCCCGTCCCCGCCTCCCCCCTTTGGCTGCCCCCCGGGGAGAGCTGTGCTACCCGCCCAGGCTGGGCCCAGGAGTGGGGGGATCAGTGGGAATCCCACCTCCCAGCGCAGGGAACCCGGGTCACAGCGCAGACTGGCTCCCCTGTGCCGTAGTGGGGGGCTAAGGGGGGCTGCAGGCAGGGGGGCGCTCAGGGCCCTGGTGTTACTGGTTAATGCCACAAGGGGGAGGGAGTTTGTGGCTGCGGAGACCAGCCCAGAACCGGCGCCTGGGGCCCTGGTGACCCGGCAGACCCTGCTCAGAGGACACGGCCGGGTCCGGCCAGACAGACAAGGGGTGGCAGAGGGGACCCAGGCGAGCGGCCCAGCTGGTCCCAGTGAGGGGAGAACATCGGGGGGAGGGAGGAGGGGCCCAGGCCACCCCGTTACCAGGGGAGAGACACTGGCCGGGGAGGGGCTGTTGGGGGGGATTGGGGGCTCGGGGGCGGGGGGAGAGAGACACTGGCCGGGGAGGGGCTGTTGGGGGGATTGGGGGCTTGGCGGGGAGACGGGGGGAGAGACACTGGCCGGGGAGGGGCTGTTGGGGGGATTGGGGGCTCGGGGGCGGGGGGGAGAGACACTGGCTGGGGAGGGGCTGTTGGGGGGATTGGGGGCTCGGCGGGGAGACGGGGGGAGAGACACTGGCCGGGGAGGGGCTGTTGGGGGGATTGGGGGCTCGGCGGGGAGACGGGGGCTGTTCTTGGGGGGCAGAGCAGAGCAGGCAGGGCTCAGCTGGCTGCAGGGGGACTGAGGTGCGGGGGAGGGGCCAGGCCGACAGGCCGGAGGGATCCTTGGGGGGTTCAGGGCTCAGGAAAGCCCCCCGGTTGGTGCCGGCGAAGCATCGCGCTGCGCTGGCCCCGTGCTCCCCCTCTCTGTATGCTCCCCCCAGGGGCCGAGTGCTCCCTACCCGCCCAACCCCCTCAACCTCCACACCCCCTAACTAGCTGGGCAGCCCCCTCCATCCCACACCCACAGGGACCCCCCTCCCTGCGGGGCGGCCGGCTGCCTGAGGTGCGAAGGAGGCTGCCCGGGTGCTAATCAGGCCTGCCCAGGCTGTAATTCCCGGCTATGTGGGGCCAGGAGGCCCGGCCCCCCCCCCCCCCCGCTGACTCCGGCATTCCAGCTGCTCCCGATCCAGCGGGGCCTTCGACTCCCTCCCTGCCCCCTAATATAGCCCGGCCGCCCCCCGACCGCCTGGCCCAGCTGTCACGCCTGGGAGCCAGCCCAGACGGGCTGCCACTCACGGCTCCAGAGACGCGGGCACCAGGCCCTGGGCCCAGACCCTGCCCGGCTGCCCCCATCCCCGGCGGCCTGCCCCCCTGCGGCAGAGGGGTCACAGTGCAGCCAGGTCCCCAGGTACCCAGCCCCCCGCCCCACCCCAGAGGGGTCACAGTGCAGCCGGGTCCCCAGGTACCCAGCCCCCCGCCTCACCCCAGAGGGGTCACAGTGCAGCCGGGTCCCCATGTACCCAGCCCCCCGCCTCACCCCAGAGGGGTCACAGTGCAGCCGGGTCCCCAGGTACCCAGCCCCCCGCCTCACCCCAGAGGGGTCACAGTGCAGCCGGGTCCCCAGGTACCCAGCCCCCCGCCCCACCCCAGAGGGGTCACAGTGCAGCCGGGTCCCCAGGTACCCAGCCCCCCGCCCCACCCCAGAGGGGTCACAGTGCAGCCGGGTCCCCAGGTACCCAGCCCCCCGCCCCCCTGCGCCAGAGGGGTCACAGTGCAGCCGGGTCCCCAGGTACCCAGCCCCCCGCCCCCCTGCGCCAGAGGGGTCACAGTGCAGCCAGGTACCCAGCCCCCCGCCCCACCCCAGAGGGGTCACAGTGCAGCCGGGTCCCCAGGTACCCAGCCCCCCGCCCCACTCCAGAGGGGTCACAGTGCAGCCAGGGCCCCATGTACCCAGCCCCCCTGCGCCAGAGGGGTCACAGTGCAGCCGGGTCCCCAGGTACCCAGCCCCCCGCCCCACCCCAGAGGGGCCGCAGTGCAGCCGGGTCCCCAGGTACCCAGCCCCCCGCCCCACCCCAGAGGGGCCGCAGTGCAGCCAGGTCCCCAGGTACCCAGCCCCCGCCCCACCCCAGAGGGGCCGCAGTGCAGCCAGGTCCCCAGGTACCCAGCCCCCCGCCCCACCCCAGAGGGGTCACAGTGCAGCCGGGTCCCCAGGTACCCAGCCCCCCGCCCCACTCCAGAGGGGTCACAGTGCAGCCGGGTCCCCAGGTACCCAGCCCCCCGCCCCACCCCAGAGGGGCCGCAGTGCAGCCGGGTCCCCAGGTACCCAGCCCCCCGCCCCACCCCAGAGGGGTCACAGTGCAGCCGGGTCCCCAGGTACCCAGCCCCCCGCCCCACCCCAGAGGGGTCACAGTGCAGCCGGGTCCCCAGGTACCCAGCCCCCCGCCCCACCCCAGAGGGGCCGCAGTGCAGCCGGGTCCCCAGGTACCCAGCCCCCCGCCCCACCCCAGAGGGGCCGCAGTGCAGCCAGGTCCCCAGGTACCCAGCCCCCCGCCCCACCCCAGAGGGGTCACAGTGCAGCCGGGTCCCCAGGTACCCAGCCCCCCGCCCCACCCCAGAGGGGCCGCAGTGCAGCCGGGTCCCCAGGTACCCAGCCCCCCGCCCCACCCCAGAGGGGCCGCAGTGCAGCCGGGTCCCCAGGTACCCAGCCCCCCGCCCCACCCCAGAGGGGTCACAGTGCAGCCGGGTCCCCAGGTACCCAGCCCCCCGCCCCACTCCAGAGGGGCCACAGTGCAGCCGGGTCCCCAGGTACCCAGCCCCCCGCCCCACCCCAGAGGGGCCACAGTGCAGCCAGGTCCCCAGGTACCCAGCCCCCCGCCCCACCCCAGAGGGGTCACAGTGCAGCCGGGTCCCCAGGTACCCAGCCCCCCGCCCCACCCCAGAGGGGCCGCAGTGCAGCCGGGTCCCCAGGTACCCAGCCCCCCGCCCCACTCCAGAGGGGTCACAGTGCAGCCGGGTCCCCATGTACCCAGCCCCCCGCCCCACCCCAGAGGGGTCACAGTGCAGCCGGGTCCCCATGTACCCAGCCCCCCGCCCCACCCCAGAGGGGCCGCAGTGCAGCCGGGTCCCCAGGTACCCAGCCCCCCCGCCCCACCCCAGAGGGGTCACAGTGCAGCCAGGTCCCCAGGTACCCAGCCCCCCGCCCCACCCCAGAGGGGTCACAGTGCAGCCGGGTCCCCAGGTACCCAGCCCCCCGCCTCACCCCAGAGGGGCCGCAGTGCAGCCGGGTCCCCAGGTACCCAGCCCCCCCGCCCCACCCCAGAGGGGTCACAGTGCAGCCGGGTCCCCAGGTACCCAGCCCCCCGCCTCACCCCAGAGGGGCCACAGTGCAGCCAGGTCCCCAGATACCCCCAGGGATGGACCACAGCGGCTGGAGCCTCGCCCTGTATCCGTCCATCCTGCCGTGTGGTTTCTCACCAGAGCCGAGTGATGAAATGGGGTTTGGTGTCACTCTGCTTTGTTCTAGGGCCTGTGATTTCGACTGTCCTGTAGTAACCCTGTGTGTGTGCCTCAGTTTCCCTGGGCCCAGCATCCCATCCCTTGCCCCCCCCTCCCAGCCTGGGTTCAATTCCCAGCACCGCAGGGTCCCTGAACCTGGGGGGGAGGGGTGTCCATGCAGCACCCAGCATGCGGGGGGCCCGATCCTGGTCAGAAGGTCAGATCCTGGCCGGGGTGGGGGGCAGGGAGATTTGATTTACTAGCACCCGGCACCCCCCCAAGAGTCTGGTTTTTCCTGGCCCCGTCTCACATTGCAGCTGGGGGGCCTGTGCCCTAGTAGGGGCAGGGAGCGAGCGAGACGCGCTGCACGGGGGGGGGGGGGGTTATAATTAGCGGCTGGCTCGGGACCCTGCCCGTACTGGAGCAGTAACCAGACCCCTGCTCACAGGAAAAGCCCCTGGTCTCAGCACTTCGGAAAGCCACCGTCTCAGCTTACCCCCCCCCCCGAATATCCCCCCATTGCCTAGGTGGGGGGCCCAGAGAGCCTCCCCTCCCCCAGGGCCTGGGCCACACAGCCCCAGCCCCACACCTGTCTCACCCAGCGTGCCAGGAAAGGTACCCGCAGCCCCGTGCAACCCTGCACGCACGGAGTGCATGGCCCCGTGCGCATGGACACACACACGGAGTGCATGGCCCTGTGTGCACGGACACACACACGGAGTGCATGGCCCTGTGTACACGGACACACACACGGAGTGCATGGCCCTGTGTGCACGGACACACACACGAAGTGCCTGGCCCCGTGTGCACAGACACGCATGGCCCCGTGTGCACGGACACGCATGGCACACACGGCCCCGTGTGCACGGACACACAAACTCGGAGCACACAGCCCCGTGAGCACGGGCACACACCTCCACACCACTATTCACACCTGCCAGCTGCATGGCTACACCCCCAGACCTCACGGGTGCGGACCACACAGCATCTGTCCACACCTCATGCCATGTTCCAGCCACAGTGCAGGGCACAAGCAACCCAGCCAGACCCCCCCCCCCACACACCAGCTGTTCTGTACAGTCCCCCCCCCCGACTCCCCAACATACACAGTTGCTGAGCTGAGCCCACCCCAACATTCTGCCCTGGGGGGCCTTGGCCCCCATCCCCTCTGGGCACCGCCTGCCCCCCAGCAGCTCCAGGCACACAGCCCCAGCCGGGCACTTCGGGGGGGGCACCGTGCGTGCAGGAATTCATACAGCAGCCCCCCCGCTCCCAAAGGCGCCCACCCGCTGGGAGAGGTTGGGGCTGGAGCAGCCAGGAGCCCTTCCTCCACCCTGCCCCCAGCTCCCGCATGGCACCCCTCCTCCTGGCTGCACCCCCCAGTCCACAGTGCCAGGCCGAGACAGGCAACCCCACTGAAGGCCGATACCCCAGGGGGGAACCCCCCCTCCCCCGTGCAGAGCTCTGGGCCTTTGCCCAGCGGCGGGGGGCTGTGTGTGTCGGGGTACTCCAGGGCCCTGGCACCAGGCTGCAAAGGGGGGTCCCCAAGAACATGCCGGCGCACAGAGCCCGGCCAGCCACCTGTGTGCCTGCAGGAGCCAACCGGGGGTGCTGGGCTACAAGCGGTAGGGGCCAGGGTCCCCCCCGTGTGTGGAGGCAGGAAGAGGGGCCCCATGTCCCCCCGGCTGTGAGGGGGCCCCGGGCACTTACCGGCTGGCTTTGGCTCAGGCATGGTGTGTGTGCGGCCTGGCAGTGCTGTCTCCCCGGGGAGCGCCCGGCCGGGGCCTTTAAAGCACAAGGGGGGGCCCTCTGGGATGGGGGGGGCTCCAAGGAGCTGTCACCTGACCCCAGGCCCTGGGCCAAATTCCTGAGCCCTGCCATCAACTGCTTTAAATCCCAGGCTCGGCCTTGGGACAGACAGCCGGGTGGGGGGGGGGGAACAGCTCACGCCACGGCTCCGGGGGGGTCCCCCGATTCCCCCCCACAACCATGCCGGGGGGCGGGGGCCTGTCCCCTCCAGGGGGCGCCAGCTCCCACCGGCCCCAGGGCCTGGCTGGCTGAGGGGGCAGGCGCCTGGCCCCACGTTGCAGGACCTGGGGGCGCCCCCCGGCGCTGAAGCTCTGAAACCCGAGCCGAGCGCCGCGTCCCTTCATCCGTCAGCCTGGTAATACCAAGGCACCTCGGCCATCTGCTGCCTAATCCCTGGCGGGCGGGGGGCCAGGACCCACCGCGTGCCGCCGGGCGCGGGAGGGGTGTCCCCGTGGGCCCAGGGGTTCGGGGAGCCCCGGCGGGGGGGCGTTACCCTACAGGCTGCAGCGCCCCCCGGGACCCACAGGAGATGGGGGGTACAAGCCAATTCCCCCGGGGGGGGAGACAGAGCCCGGAGGGTCCCGGCTGCCCAGGACCGAAATGGGGCGGGAGGCCGGGGGGGGGCACACTGCAGCCATCCCCTCCCCCAGCCAAACAGGGGACCCCGGAGTCCTGGCTCTCGGCCCCGCCCCCGCTCTGGCCCGCCGAGTGATTGGTCGGGGTAACTCCATGGCTAGTTTCACCAGCGTTTATTACCAAGGCGCTTTACACAGACGCCACCACTTCCCAAAGAGCCGACTTCCGACACGCGCCCTGGTGCACCCCAGATACGCCCCCCGCCTCTCTGTCCGCACCCCCAGGGGCCGGACCACCCGCAGAGAGACCAGGAAATGGGCCCTGGCAGGAGGGGGGAGAGAACCCAGGAGTCCTGGCCCCCACCCCCTCCCCTCCCGCTCTAACCATTGGTCCCCACTCTCCTCCCAGAGCCGGGGAGAGAACCCAGGAGTCCTGGCCCCCACCCCCCCTCCCCTCCCGCTCTAACCATTGGTCCCCACTCTCCTCCCAGAGCCGGGGAGAGAACCCAGGAGTCCTGGCCCCCACCCCCTCCCCTCCCGCTCTAACCATTGGTCCCCACTCTCCTCCCAGAGCCGGGGAGAGAACCCAGGAGTCCTGGCCTCCACCCCCTCCCCTCCTGCTCTAACCATTGGTCCCCACTCTCCTCCCAGAGCTGGGGAGAGAACCCAGGAGTCCTGGCCCCCACCCCCTCCCCTCCCGCTCTAACCACTGGTCCCCACTCTCCTCCCAGAGCCGGGGAGAGAACCCAGGAGTCCTGGCCCCCACCCCCTCCCCTCCCGCTCTAACCACTGGTCCCCACTCTCCTCCCAGAGCTGGGGAAGGAACGCCGGCGTCCTGGCCCCCAGCCCTGCCTCCCTGCGCTCTAACCACTAGCTGCCGCTCCCCTCCATGAGCCTGCCGGAGGTGGAACCCAGGTGCCCTGGCCGAGAGCTCCGTGGAGGCGTTGGGGGGGGTCCGTTTCCAGCACCCCCCCCGGGCAGCTCCATGCACTGTCCAGTCCTGCCGCCGGGGCGGGGCCCTAGGAGGGGGCGCGGGCGCCGGGGGGCCCCAGCAGGGCCTGGCCGAACTGGTAGGTGAGTTTCTTCTTGACCTTGCGGATCTCGCCCGTCTTGCCGTAGTTGCGCAGGGCCCGGGCCATCTTCTGGTAGGTCATGGCCTTGCGGTTGCCCTTCTGCTGCCCCCAGCGGTGCGCCAGCAGCTCCTTGTGCTTGGAGGAGAACTGGAAGACGCCGGCCTCGCGCTCCACCCACCAGACGCACTCCCTCATGGCGCCGCGCTGCAGCAGGTCCAGCAGGAACTGGTAGAGGCGCAGCTTCCGCCGGGAGCCTGCAGGGGGCCACAGGGGTCACGGGGGCTGGGGGGCGGGGCCGTGGCTGGGGGCGAGGCCGTACCTATGGCCAGGAGGGGCGGGGCCATGGCTGGGGGCGGGGCCGTACCTATGGCCAGGAGGGGCGGGGCCATGGCTGGGGGCGAGGCCGTACCTATGGCCAGGAGGGGCAGGGCCATGGCTGGGGGCGAGGCCGTACCTATGGCCAGGAGGGGCGGGGCCATGGCTGGGGGCGAGGCCGTACCTATGGCCAGGAGGGGCAGGGCCATGGCTGGGGGTGAGGCCGTACCTATGGCCAGGAGGGGCGGGGCCATGCCCGTGGGCTGGGGGCGGGGCTGTACCTATGGCCAGGAGGGGCGGGGCCATGGCTGGGGGCAGGGCCGTACCTATGGCCAGGAGGGGCGGGGCCATGGCTGGGGGCGAGGCCGTACCTATGGCCAGGAGGGGCGGGGCCATGGCTGGGGGCGAGGCCGTACCTATGGCCAGGAGGGGCGGGGCCATGGCTGGGGGCGAGGCCGTACCTATGGCCAGGAGTGGCGGGGCCATGCCCGTGGGCTGGGGGCTGGGCTGTACCTATGGCCAGGAGGGGCGGGGCCATGGCTGGGGGCGAGGCCGTACCTATGGCCAGGAGTGGCGGGGCCATGCCCGTGGGCTGGGGGCTGGGCTGTACCTATGGCCAGGAGGGGCGGGGCCATGGCTGGGGGCGAGGCCGTACCTATGGCCAGGAGGGGCGGGGCCATGGCTGGGGGCGAGGCCGTACCTATGGCCAGGAGGGGCGGGGCCATGGCTGGGGGCGAGGCCGTACCTATGGCCAGGAGGGGCGGGGCCATGCCCGTGGGCTGGGGGCGGGGCTATACCTATGGCCAGGAGGGGCGGGGCCATGGCTGGGGGTGAGGCCGTACCTATGGCCAGGAGGGGCGGGGCCATGGCTGGGGGTGAGGCCGTACCTATGGCCAGGAGGGGCGGGGCCATGCCCGTGGGCTGGGGGCTGGGCTGTACCTATGGCCAGGAGGGGCGGGGCCATGGCTGGGGGCGAGGCCGTACCTATGGCCAGGAGTGGCGGGGCCATGCCCGTGGGCTGGGGGCTGGGCTGTACCTATGGCCAGGAGGGGCGGGGCCATGGCTGGGGGCGAGGCCGTACCTATGGCCAGGAGGGGCAGGGCCATGGCTGGGGGTGAGGCCGTACCTATGGCCAGGAGGGGCGGGGCCATGGCTGGGGGCGAGGCCGTACCTATGGCCAGGAGGGGCGGGGCCATGGCTGGGGGTGAGGCCGTACCTATGGCCAGGAGGGGCGGGGCCATGCCCGTGGGCTGGGGGCGGGGCTGTACCTATGGCCAGGAGGGGCGGGGCCATGGCTGGGGGCAGGGCCGTACCTATGGCCAGGAGGGGCGGGGCCATGCCCGTGGGCTGGGGGCGGGGCTGTACCTATGGCCAGGAGGGGCGGGGCCATGGCTGGGGGCGAGGCCGTACCCATGGCCAGGAGGGGCGGGGCCATGCCCGTGGGCTGGGGGCAGGGCTGTACCTATGGCCAGGAGGGGCGGGGCCATGGCTGGGGGCAGGGCCGTACCTATGGCCAGGAGGGGCGGGGCCATGGCTGGGGGCGAGGCCGTACCTATGGCCAGGAGGGGCGGGGCCATGGCTGGGGGCTGGGCTGTACCTATGGCCAGGAGGGGCGGGGCCGTGGCTGGGGGCGGGGCTGTACCTATGGCCAGGAGGGGCGGGGCCATGCCCGTGGGCTGCGGGCTGGGCTGTACCTATGGCCAGGAGGGGCGGGGCCATGCCCGTGGGCTGGGGGCGGGGCTATACCTATGGCCAGGAGGGGCGGGGCTGTGGCTGGGGGCGGGGCCGTACCTACGGCCAGGAGGGGCGGGGCTGTACCTATGGCCAGGAGGGGCGGGGCTGTGGCTGGGGGCGGGGCCGTACCTACGGCCAGGAGGGGTGGGGCTGTACCTATGGCCAGGAGGGGCGGGGCCGTGGCTGGGGGCGGGGCCGTACCTACGGCCAGGAGGGGCAGGGCCATGCCCGTGGGCTGGGGGCGGGGCTGTACCTATGGCCAGGAGGGGCAGGGCCGTGGCTGCGGGCTGGGCTGTACCTATGGCCAGGAGGGACGGGGCCATGCCCGTGGGCTGGGGGCGGGGCTGTACCTATGGCCAGGAGGGGCAGGGCCGTGGCCGTGGGCTGGGCTGTACCTATGGCCAGGAGGGGCGGTGCCATGGCCGTGGGCTGGGCTGTACCTATGGCCAGGAGGGGCGGGGCTGTGGCCGCGAGCTGGGGGCGGGGCCGTGGCCGCGGGGCGAGGGAGGGGGGCACGATGGAGGGGAGGGGCCAGAGCCACATGGACCAGCCAGGAGGGATGGGCACAGATGGGGGATGGGGCCGTGGGGATCGCGTTCGCTCTGCTTGCTGGTTGTGTTGCGTGTGAGTTCCACTGTCCTGCACTGGCCCCGGGGATGTGCCTCAGTTTCCCTGGGGGCAGGGAGGTTCAATGGGGACGCTCAGCGAGGGAGGCTGCCCCAGTCCCCCAGCAGCTCCACAAAGGCCGGGTCCCTGCCGCCTCAGACCCTCCTGCTCCCCTCTGGCTGGGGATGGGGCGCAGGGCCGGGGACTCCCCCACCCCTTGGTGACACGGGGCCCCGCCTGGCTGGCACCTACCCGCCTCGTAGCCGGGCGAGCCCTCTGCCGAGAGATTCTCCTCCGAGTCGCTGTCGGACACCTCCAGGGCCGGGCTCTCCAGGGAGAACTCATCCTCAGAGCCGGGGGGGCTGGCCAGGGTGCTGGGCGGGGGGCAGGCCCCATAGGGGGCACAGGGCTGTGGGAAGAAGACGGCAGAGAAGGGTTAATCGGGGCCACCCAGGGGACTGTGCCTGGGGCAGCCAACAGACCCCCCCCATCGCAGCCCCCTGCCGCTTCAGGGAAGCCCCCTCGCATAGGGCCCACATGTCTGTCACCCAGAGGTTGCCAGCCCCTTCCCCCGCTCTAACCACTAGCCCCCGCTTCCCTCTCAGAGCCAGGGGGAGAACCCAGGCATCTGGGCCCCCCCCTGCTCTAACCACTAGCCCCCGCTCCCCTCCCTGCGCCAGGCTCCCAGCCCCCGGCAGTGACTCTCACCTGGGCGCTGTAGGCCTCTGGCAGGACGTGGCCGGGCAGCGGCGCCCCCTCCAGGGCGTAGATGGCATCCAGCGGGTACAGGCCCTGCGCGTAGGAGACCTGCACGTTCTGCAGAGGGGCCAGCTGCCCCGAATCGAAGGCCTCGTAGCTGAGGTCATGGAGCTCCAGCCAGTTCACACCCGGATCTGCACAGCGAGAGAACCCAGGAGTCCTGGCGCAGCTCTGGCCACCGGGCCCCGCTCCCCCTCCCCCGAGCTGGGGGGAGAACTCAGGCACCCTGGCGCCCAGGCCCGCTCTAACCACTGGCCCCTACTCCCCCACCCAGAGCGAGAACCCAGGAGTCCTGGCTCCCGCCCCCCCCCCTTTGCTCTAACCACTGGCCCCCACTCCCCCACCCAGAGCGAGAACCCAGGAGTCCTGGCTCACGCCCCCCCCCCTTTGCTCTAACCACTGGCCCCTACTCCCCCACCCAGAGCGAGAACCCAGGAGTCCTGGCTCCCGCCCCCCCCTTTGCTCTAACCACTGGCCCCTACTCCCCCACCCAGAGCGAGGACCCAGGAGTCCTGGCTCCCAGCCCCCCCCTTGCTCTAACCACTGGCCCCTACTCCCCCACCCAGAGCGAGAACCCAGGAGTCCTGGCTCCCGGCCCCCCTCCCCTTTGCTCTAACCACTGGCCCCCACTCCCCTCCCAGGCCGGGGGGAGCGCCCAGGCGTCCGGCGGGGGCGGGGCAGGAAGCCGGAGAAAGGCTCTTTGTGTCCCTCGGGCCTGCGGGGCTGGAAATAGGCAAATCCCGGAGGCATTTGCATGCGGCGGCCCCGCCCCTGCCCGGGGAGGGAGGGGGAGCCGTGATGTCACGGGGGAATCCCTGAGGCCCCGCCCCCCCGCCAGGGGGCGCTGTGACGCGACGGGGGGACCCAAAGCCCCCTCCCCCAGGGGGAGCAGACCGGGGGGCGGGGGGCGGGGGTCTCACCTGGGGGGCCCTCGCTGTCAATCACGAAGGGAGGGAAACTCGGGCTCTGTTTGCAGGAATCCAGGTCGTACAAGCTGCCGTCGGGGAACTGGGGGGGGGGGGGGGCACAGGATGAGCGCAGCCAGCCCCCCCGGAGCACAGCCCCCCCCAGCCAGCCGCCCCGGAGCACAGCCCCCCCCCAGCCAGCCCCCCCGGAGCACAGCCCCCCGCCCCTCCCAGAGCCCGGGAGAGAACCCAGGAGTCCCGGCTCCCAGCCCCTGCTCTAACCACTAGCCCCCACTCCCCTCCCGGGGCTGAGACAACCCAGGAATCCGAGCTCCCAGCCCCTGCTCTAACCACTAGCCCCCACTCCCCTCCCGGGGCTGAGACAACCCAGGAGTCCGGGCTTCCAGCCCCTGCTCTAACCACTAGCCCCCACTCCCCTCCCGGGGCTGAGACAACCCAGGAGTCCCGGCTTCCAGCCCCTGCTCTAACCACTAGCCCCCACTCCCCTCCCGGGGCTGAGACAACCCAGGAGTCCGGGCTTCCAGCCCCTGCTCTAACCACTAGCCCCCACTCCCCTCCCGGGGCTGAGACAACCCAGGAGTCCCGGCTTCCAGCCCCTGCTCTAACCACTAGCCCCTGCTCCCCTCCCACAGCCCGGGAGAGAACCCGGGAGTCCCGGGGCCCAGCGCACCCACCACCCTGGAACCCCAGCCCAGGCAGAAGCCAGGAGGCCGGTGGGAGGCCAGTCACCAGACACGGAGGGGATGGGGTGGGGGGTGTCTGGGTTTTATGTAAATGTGGGATGGGGGGGAGCAGGAGGGACAGACAGACATGGGGGGCCAGACACAGCCGGGCTTACCGGGCAGCCATAGTGGGACCCGTCGAACCTGTAGGCACAGGGGGGAGTCAGGGGATAATTGGGGGAGCCCTGCCCCCCACTACAGCTGGAAACAGCCCCCACCCACCCAGGGGACAGAGCAGCAGACAGCGGAGGGGCCTGGGGGGGTGGCTGGCAGGTGGAGCCCCCCACATGCAAATGACTCGCCTCTGTTCCACTTTCCCCAGAGGGGAAATATTCAAATCCCCCCACCAGAATTTGCATGGAGGGGAGAGAAAGTGAAGGGGGGGGACCTGGCCCTGTGCTGGGGTGGGGGTGGGGTTTTGGTGCCTGGGAACAGGCGCCCCTGAAACTTCTGCAAAGCCCCCCCCCCGTCTGTCCAACTGGCCCCGGACCCCTGCCCCACACTTGGGAGTCCAGCCACAGGGCAGCGTGCGATGACCCGTCTCTGGGGTCAGGACACGGGGGGCTGTGGCCAGTCTCTCTGCCCTCCAGGTGGGAGCTGGTCCCCCTAGAGGGGACAGGCCTGCGCCCCATTCCCCACCAGTCTGTGCCCTGGGGTCTGATGGGGACCTGCCCCTGCCCCCCAGTGCCTCCGAGAGGGGACAGGCCCCCACCCCCCAGGTGGAAGCTGGTGCCCCCGAGAGGGGACAGGCCCCTGCCCCACTGTCTGCCCCACTGAACCAGCCAGTCTCTGCCCCAGGGCAGGGAGAAGCACCCCCCAATGCCCCCCCACTTACGGTGCAGATTCGAGCGTGAGCATCCTGGGGCAGCGGGGGGACCGGTGCAGAGCTGGGGGGCCAGGGCGGCTCTGCTCCGACCAGTGGCCGCGGCAGGGTTTTATACGGCAGGGGGGGGGGCGGGGGGGTGAGCTCACAGCAGAAATCCCCCGGGGGGGCGGGGCCGAGTGTTGCACAATTAAACACTTGTGCCAGGAAAGAGGCATACACGGACCAACGTGCGGGGGGGGGGGGGGGGGAAGAGAAGAGGGAGAAATCCCCCCCCCCCATGGGACGGGATGGGGACAAGAGCCAGAGGGGTGGCCCCGTTTCCCCAGCTGAGGTCTCATGGCTCCGGTCCCACAGACACCCCCTCCCCCCCGCCCTCAGGCAGGCAGCAGCTCACCAGAGACGCCCCCCCCCCGATTCCTGCCCAGCCCAGGAGGGACGAGGAAACCAGCCAGGGAGGGCAGCCCGGTCACACTGCCCCCCAAGACTGGCCCTGCACCCCTGTGAAGCACACCCCCCTCCAGCTGAAGCCCAGCTCCGGGGTCGGGGAGGAGGGACGGGTGGTGGGAGGACACCAGGATGTGGGCTTCACCCCCACTTCCTGTCCTAAACGGCTTGCAACTGCCCCCTTCCCCCCCCCCTTCCCCTCACTCCCCCAGTGGCCATGTCCTGACACCAGCGCCAGCCCCTCCCCAGAGGTGGCCGCATCTCCCTGGCTGTGTGAAGGGCTTGCGAAAGGGCCGTTATCAGCCACCCCCAGCAGCGGCATCTGGCATGGGGGGGGAGGGGGGGGCCGGTGGTGCTGGGGGGATGGGAAGAGCCCTGGCTGGGGGGACAAGCAGCCCCCACGTGTGCAGTGGCACTAGGGCTGGGGGGGTGCTGGGGGGCAGGCTGGGTTCCCCTCTCCCTGGGGGGTTTCATGAGACAGGGGCTCAGGACCAGGCCAGGGAGAGAACCCAGGAGTCCTGCCCCCCGCTCTAACTGCTAGGCCCCACCACCACAGGCCTGGGGCCCCAGGAACCGGCCAAGAATTTCCCAGCATTGAAAATTAGAATCTTTATTCCTCAGAGAAAATACAAAAATTACAGACCCCCCCCTCCCCCCCAGCACCTCCCTTGGCAAGGGAGGGGCCCAGCCCCCGGTCCTGCCCCCCTGCCAGCGGGGGGGCCCTGGTCACCAGGTGGGGGGCCCAAACCGCGCCACCAGCCGCTCCTGGTCGTCCAGGTCCTTCTGCACCTTTTTGCGCATGTAGAAGATGGGGCAGTCTCGGCTGTGGGGCGAGAGGAGCGGGGTCAGTGGGGAGGGAGGTCCCAGCTGGTGGGGAGGGCGCAGGGAGGGAGCCCGAAGATTTTGGGGGCCCCGGAGCAGAGCTGAGCCCCGCCCTGGCAGCCGCAGTGGCAGGTGCTGGATTTATGGGGCTGTAAAGGCGCCAGCCTGGGCACTGAGTGGCCCCGGGGCCCAGCCCCCCCCGTGGGAGCCAGCTGTTTGCGCAGCCCGATAAGGGGCTGTAAACGCCCGGGGGGGGGGGGGGGGCCGGGGCATAAAACCATATTTCAGCCCCCGGCTCCCGTGGGAACCGGCTCTGAGGGCGTGGCTGCCTGCCCCCTCCCCGGCCCGTCCAGCCCCCCACCTGGTGCACAGCACGTCCTCGTGCAAGCTGCCCTGACAGCGCTGACACTGGGTCCAGAGACGGGAGAACTTCTCCTCCAGCGCCGAGAGATGGGAGATCTGGGGGAGGAGGGGGGTTAGGACACGTCTCCCCCCACGCAGCCCCCCCCCCCCGCCGCCTTCACCCCACGCCCACCAGGGGACCCAGCCCCCCTGCTCTAACCACTAGTCCCCCCCCGGCCGTTTACCCTCGCTCTGGTGAGACCCCCGCACCCCCACAACTCACCTCCTTCTGGTACAGCTCCGACTGGTGCGCCACACAGAACTGACACACTGCGCCTGCGGGGGGAGACATCAGCAGGGCCCCGGGGCAGGGGCAGGATTCCCCAGGGGCCGGGGGCTCGAGGCCGGACCCCCAGGGGCGCCCGGGACAGGGGGCTGGGGGCCAGACCACCAGGGGCGCCCGGGACAGGGGGCTGGGGGCCGGACCCCCAGGGGCGCCCGGGACAGGGGGCTGGGGGCCGGACCCCCAGGGGCGCCCGGGACAGGGGGCTCGGGGCCGGACCCCCAGGGGCGCCCGGGACAGGGGGCTGGGGGCCAGACCCCCAGGGGCGCCCGGGACAGGGGGCTCGGGGCCAGAGGCCAGATCCCTGCAGCGGGACCCGGGGGCAGCCGAATTTGCAGAACCTGCATGGGGCTTTTCTCGGGTTACAACACCCTGGAGACACCCCCCCCCCCCCCGCGGACTCTTGCGCCACCCATTGGCCCGGAACCCAGCACTACCAGCTCCCCCCCCCCGCCCCCGCACAGGCCTGTGGGGGAGGAGTGTCCCGTGCTCTCCTGGAGGGAGACAGCAGGGGCTCAGCGGGGGGGGGAGGGGGGGGGGTTTGAGTTTGACATGGGAGGCAGGGGGGTCATTGTGGGGGGGCCAGGAGGATGGAGGGTCAACTCCCTGTGGCAGGGCAGTGGGGGTCTGGTTGGCAAGATCGCAGGAGTGGGGGGCAGGCTGGGGTGGGCACTCAGCGTGGTGGGGCAGTGGGGGGAGCACTCAGCATGGTGGGGCAGCGGGGGGGGCACTCACCGTGGTGGGGCAGCGGGGGGCGGGGGGGCACTCACCGTGGTGGGGCAGGCTGGCGCGGCAGCCAAGGCAGGTGCTGCGCTTGGTGGCAAAGGCCATGAGCCCCCCGACGCGGGAGGTCAGGACGGTTTTGCAGCGCGTGTGCTCCCCTCCTGCAGGAGAGACGGGTCAGCGTCGCCCCCCTCAGGGCATCACCCAGACGCTCTCGGCCCGGCCCTCGCCCAGGGGGGCTGGGGGCTCAGGGGGACCGGGGGGGGACTCACGCAGCAGGACGCTCTCGGCCCGGCCCTCGCCCAGGGGGGCTGGGGGCTCGGGGGGACCGGGGGGGACTCACGCAGCAGGACGCTCTCGGCCCGGCCCTCGCCCGGGGGGGGGCTGGGGGCTCAGGGGGACCGGGGGGGGACTCACGCAGCAGGACGCTCTCGGCCCGGCCCTCGCCTGGGGGGGCTGGGGGCTCAGGGGGACCAGGGGGGACTCACGCAGCAGGACGCTCTCGGCCCGGCCCTCACCCGGGGGGGCTGGGGGCTCAGGGGGACCAGGGGGGACTCACGCAGCAGGACGCTCTCGGCCCGGCCCTCGCCCGGGGGGGGCTGGGGGGGGACTCACGCAGCAGGACGCTCTCGGCCCGGCCCTCGCCCGGGGGGGGGGGCTGGGGGGGGGGACTCACGCAGCAGGACGCTCTCGGCCCGGCCCTCGCCCGGGGGGGGCTGGGGGCTCGGGGGGACCGGGGGGGGGGGACTCACGCAGCAGGACGCTCTCGGCCCGGCCCTCGCCCGGGGGGGGCTGGGGGGGGACTCACGCAGCAGGACGCTCTCGGCCCGGCCCTCACCCGGGGGGGGCTGGGGGGGGACTCACGCAGCAGGACGCTCTCGGCCCGGCCCTCGCCCGGGGGGGCTGGGGGCTCGGGGGGGGGGGGGGACTCACGCAGCAGGACGCTCTCGGCCCGGCCCTCGCCCGGGGGGGGCTGGGGGCTCGGGGGGGGGGGGGGGGGGGACTCACGCAGCAGGACGCTCTCGGCCCGGCCCTCGCCCGGGGGGGGATGGGGGCTCGGGGGGGGACTCACGCAGCAGGACGCTCTCGGCCCGGCCCTCGCCCGGGGGGGGCTGGGGGCTCAGGGAGACCGGGGGGGGGGACTCACGCAGCAGGACGCTCTCGGCCCGGCCCTCGCCCAGGATGGGTTCGAAGACGCGCAGCAGGGGCTTGGCCAGCTGCTGCTCCAGGTAGTACTGCGTGTCGATGGGGATGTTGTTCTCCAGCACGTAGATGGGGTCCTGCGGGCAGGCGGAGTCAGAGGGGGGGGGGGCAGAGGCCCGGGACCCCCCACCTCCGCCCTCCCCCCACACTCACCTCCGATTTCATGTAGGCCGCCACCCCTTTGGCCGCACTCACGATGACGTAGGGGACGCGGTCGCCCAGGCTGGGGGCGCTGCCCGGATCCCGCCGCCGCATCCTGCGCAGATTGGGGTGAGAGCAGGGGCTGTGGGGTGGGAATGAGGAGCACCGGCGGGGAGGGGCTGTGGGTTGGGTGGGGGGGCACCGGCAGGGCCAGGGGAGCGGGGGCTGTGGGTCGGCCGGGGAGGGGCACCGGCAGGGCCAGGGGAGCGGGGGCTGTGGGTCGGCCGGGGAGGGGCACCGGCAGGGCCAGGGGGGCGGGGGCTGCGGGTCGGCCGGGGGGCGGCACCGGCAGGGCCAGGGGGGAGGGGCTGTGGGTCGGCCGGGGGGCGGCACCGGCAGGGCCAGGGGGGCGGGGGCTGTGGGTCGGCCGGGGGGCGGCACCGGCAGGGCACGCTTGGTCGCCCCGCCCCGGGGAGGTCGGGAGGCCACAGGAAGTGCCAGGCGGGGGGGGCTGTTTCCCGGGGGTGGGGCCGGCGCAGGTGGGCCGGGGCAGCTATTTCTGCCTTTCCTCGGGTCACGCCTCGCTGCCCCCCAGGCAGTGGGGGTGGGGGGGCGGCTCGGCTGCAGGGGCGGGGCGGGGCGGGGCCCAGCAGCGGCGGCCCAGCGGGGGCCCAGAACTGGAGCAGCTGCCTCCAGCTGGGCCCCCCCCGGGCCCCCCTCACCTCTCGGCCAGCTCCACGTGGGCCTGGTGGGCGGCGTACTCGCCGGCCGCGCGCGTCAGCTCCTTGGTGATGACCAGCTGCGAGATGTCCACGCGGTTGCACAGCAGGTCCGAGATCACCTCCTTGGCGTGGGCCACCGCGCCCGCCGGGTCCCTGCGCGACACGCACCGGGCTGGGTGCCGCCGGCTGGGCCCCCCTGTGCCGGCAGGGGGCACCCAGCACCCGGCCACCAGCAGCTTCTGCAGGCCGACGAGGCTGGCCACGAGGGCTAGTGGTTAGAGCCGGGGGGGGGGGGGGGGGGGGGCGCACCTGTCGACCAGCAGTGTCTGCAGGCAGGTGCTGATGAGGCTGGCCACGGGGGCTAGTGGTTAGAGCCGGGGGGGGGGGGGGGGCGCACCTGTCCACCAGCAGTCTCTGCAGGCAGGTGCTGATGAGGCTGGCCACGGGGGCTAGTGGTTAGAGCCGGGGGGGGGGGGGGGCACCTGTCCACCAGCAGTCTCTGCAGGCAGGTGCTGATGAGGCTGGCCACGGGGGCTAGTGGTTAGAGCCGGGGGGGGGGGGGGGGGGGGCGCACCTGTCCACCAGCAGTCTCTGCAGGCAGGTGCTGATGAGGCTGGCCACGGGGCCTAGTGGTTAGAGCCGGGGGGGGGGGGCGCACCTGTCCACCAGCAGTCTCTGCAGGCAGGTGCTGATGAGGCTGGCCACGGGGGCTAGTGGTTAGAGCCGGGGGGGGGGGGCGCACCTGTCCACCAGCAGTCTCTGCAGGCAGGTGCTGATGAGGCTGGCCACGGGGCCTAGTGGTTAGAGCCGGGGGGGGGGGGCGCACCTGTCCACCAGCAGTCTCTGCAGGCAGGTGCTGATGAGGCTGGCCACGGGGCCTAGTGGTTAGAGCCGGGGGGGGGGGGGGGGGGGGGCGCACCTGTCCACCAGCAGTCTCTGCAGGCAGGTGCTGATGAGGCTGGCCACGGGGCCTAGTGGTTAGAGCCGGGGGGGGGGGGGGGCGCACCTGTCCACCAGCAGTCTCTGCAGGCAGGTGCTGATGAGGCTGGCCACGGGGGCTAGTGGTTAGAGCCGGGGGGGGGGGGGGGGGGGCGCGCACCTGTCGACCAGCAGTGTCTGCAGGCAGGTGCTGATGAGGCTGGCCACGGGGCCTAGTGGTTAGAGCCGGGGGGGGGGGGGCGCACCTGTCCACCAGCAGTCTCTGCAGGCAGGTGCTGATGAGGCTGGCCACGGGGGCTAGTGGTTAGAGCCGGGGGGGGGGGGGGCGCACCTGTCCACCAGCAGTCTCTGCAGGCAGGTGCTGATGAGGCTGGCCACGGGGCCTAGTGGTTAGAGCCGGGGGGGGGGGGGGGCGCACCTGTCCACCAGCAGTCTCTGCAGGCAGGTGCTGATGAGGCTGGCCACGGGGCCTAGTGGTTAGAGCCGGGGGGGGGGGGGGGGGGGCGCACCTGTCCACCAGCAGTCTCTGCAGGCAGGTGCTGATGAGGCTGGCCACGGGGCCTAGTGGTTAGAGCCGGGGGGGGGGGGGGGGGCGCACCTGTCCACCAGCAGTCTCTGCAGGCAGGTGCTGATGAGGCTGGCCACGGGGCCTAGTGGTTAGAGCCGGGGGGGGGGGGGGGGGGCGCACCTGTCCACCAGCAGTCTCTGCAGGCAGGTGCTGATGAGGCTGGCCATGGGGCCTAGTGGTTAGAGCCGGGGGGGGGGGGGGGCGCACCTGTCCACCAGCAGTCTCTGCAGGCAGGTGCTGATGAGGCTGGCCACCAGGGGGCAGTTGTCCCGGCGCACGGTCTCGATGCCCTTGCAGTCCATCTTGTCGTGGGCGTGGGCGCTGGAGGAGAAGTAGAGCCCGGCGTAGCGCTTCTTGCTGATCAGCAGGTAGGGGAAGTAGACCTGGGGGGAGGGGCAGGCGCTAGACCCCGGGGACGCACGGCGGGCGGGGGGCTCAGACAAGCCCCGCCCCCAGGTCCCACCCCCCACTCACCTTCTCGAACTCCAGCTTGATTGGCGGGGGGAAGTGGCTGGAGACCCAGGCCGCAGCCTCCCGCCCGATGCGCATGGCCTCCGCCACCGAGGAGACCCCCAGGCGGCACATCACCGAGTCCGTGTCCCCGTACACCACCTGGGGGGAGGGGTTAGAGAGACACGGTTCCCCCCCGGCCCGGACCAGCCCCCCCGACCCCGACACCACCTGGGGGGAGGGGTTAGAGAGAGACGGTTCCCCCCCGGCCCGGCCCAGCCCCCCCGGTCCCGACACCACCTGGGGGGAGGGGTCAGAGAGACACGGTTCCCCCCCGGCCCGGACCAGCCCCCCGACCCCGACACCACCTGGGGGGAGGGGTTAGAGAGACACGGTTCCCCCCCGGCCCGGACCAGCCCCCCCGACCCCGACACCACCTGGGGGGAGGGGTTAGAGAGAGACGGTTCCCCCCCGGCCCGGCCCAGCCCCCCCGGTCCCGACACCACCTGGGGGGAGGGGTTAGAGACACGGCTCCCCCCGGCCCAGCCCCCCGGCCCCAACACCACCTGGGGGGAGGGGTTAGAGACACGGTTCCCCCCCGGCCCAGTCCCCCCGGCCCCGACACCACCTGGGGGGAGGGGTCAGAGAGACACGGTTCCCCCCTGGCCCAGTCCCCCCGGCCCCGACACCACCTGGGGGGAGGGGTCAGAGAGACACGGTTCCCCCCCGGCCCAGTCCCCCCGGCCCCGACACCACCTGGGGGGAGGGGTCAGAGAGACACGGTTCCCCCCTGGCCCAGTCCCCCCGGCCCCGACACCACCTGGGGGGAGGGGTTAGAGAGACACGGTTCCCCCCTGGCCCAGTCCCCCCGGCCCCGACACCACCTGGGGGGAGGGGTCAGAGAGACACGGTTCCCCCCTGGCCCAGTCCCCCCCGGCCCCGACACCACCTGGGGGGAGGGGTTAGAGAGACACGGCTCCCCCCGGCCCGGCCCAGGCCCCCCGGCCCCGACACCACCTGGGGGGAGGGGTCAGAGAGACACGGCTCCCCCCGGCCCGGCCCAGCCCCCCCGGCCCCGACACCACCTGGGGGGAGGGGTCAGAGAGACACGGCTCCCCCCGGCCCAGCCCCCCGGCCCCGACACCACCTGGGGGGAGGGGTCAGAGAGACACGGCTCCCCCCCGGCCCAGCCCCCTGGCCCCGACACCACCTGGGGGGAGGGGTCAGAGAGACACGGCTCCCCCCGGCCCGGCCCAGCCCCCCCGGCCCCGACACCACCTGGGGGGAGGGGTCAGAGAGACACGGTTCCCCCCCGGCCCGGACCAGCCCCCCCGGCCCTGACACCACCTGGGGGGAGGGGTCAGAGAGACACGGCTCCCCCCCGGCCCAGCCCCCCGGCCCCGACACCACCTGGGGGGAGGGGTCAGAGAGACACGGCTCCCCCCCGGCCCAGCCCCCCCGGTCCCGACACCACCTGGGGGGAGGGGTTAGAGAGACACGGTTCCCCCCCGGCCCAGCCCTGACACCACCTGGGGAGAGGGGTTAGAGAGACAGTTCCCCCCCCCAGCCCAGCCCCCTGGTCCCGACACCACCTGGGGAGAGGGGTTAGAGAGACAGTTCCCCCCCCCAGCCCAGCCCCCTGGTCCCGACACTACCTGGGGGGAGGGGTTAGAGAGACCTGCCCCCCCAGTTAAGGGAAGAATCTGGGGGTGTTCGAAGGGGTTGCACGTGGGGGCACTCAGGGTCCCCAGGTGTCACTGGTATAACAAGGGGAGGGGAGGGGGGCTGCAGGACAGAGGGGCCCACGCTGGGCCGAGGGGGCCGGGGCCGGGGGAGGTCCCTGAGCTGGGGCCTGACGCTCACTGACCCCCCAGCCCAACCCGCCTGAGTCACTCGGGCTGGAGCCCGGGGCCTGGTCCCGCCGGGACCCCCCGAGTCTGCGACACCCCCCAAGCCAGCCCGGCCCCCGGCCCAGCCGCACCTTGGCGTCGGCGCTGTACCCGTTGGCCATGGTGTATTTCGACTCCACCAGCTGCTTCGTCTGCTCGATCATCTGGCGCCCGAAACCCGTCACGCTCTGCGCAGGACGAGGGACACGGGCAGCAGGGTTGGCAGGGAGAGAGCCCCCCCCCCGCCGGTCCCCCCGGCACCCCTCCCTCCTGACCCGCAGCCCCCCCGACCCACAGCCCCCCCGGCACCCCTCCCTCCTGACCCGCAGCCCCCCTGGCCCTCAGCCCCCCGGCACCCCTCCCTCCCGACACGCAGCCCCCCCGGCCCTCGGCACCCCTCCCTCCCGACCCGCAGCCCCCCCGACACCCCTCCCTCCCTCCCGACACGCAGCCCCCCCGGCCCACAGCCCCCCCGGCCCTCGGCACCCCTCCCTCCTGACCCGCAGCCCCCCTGGCCCTCAGCCCCCCGGCACCCCTCCCTCCCGACACGCAGCCCCCCCGGCCCTCAGCCCCCCCGGCCCTCGGCACCCCTCCCTCCTGACCCGCAGCCCCCCTGGCCCTCAGCCCCCCCGGCACCCCTCCCTCCTGACCCGCAGCCCCCCTGGCCCTCAGCCCCCCGGCACCCCTCCCTCCTGACCCGCAGCCCCCCTGGCCCTCAGCCCCCCGGCACCCCTCCCTCCCTCCCGACACGCAGCCCCCCCGACCCACAGCCCCCCCGGCCCTCGGCACCCCTCCATCCTGACCCGCAGCCCCCCTGGCCCTCAGCCCCCCCGGCACCCCTCCCTCCCTCCCGACACACAGCCCCCCCAACCCACAGCCCCCCCGGCCCTCGGCACCCCTCCCTCCTGACCCGCAGCCCCCCTGGCCCTCAGCCCCCCCGGCACCCCTCCCTCCTGACCCGCAGCCCCCCTGGCCCTCAGCCCCCCGGCACCCCTCCCTCCCGACACGCAGCCCCCCCGACCCACAGCCCCCCCGGCCCTCGGCACCCCTCCCTCCTGACCCGCAGCCCCCCTGGCCCTCAGCCCCCCCGGCACCCCTCCCTCCCTCCCGACACGCAGCCCCCCCGACCCACAGCCCCCCCGGCCCTCGGCACCCCTCCCTCCTGACCCGCAGCCCCCCCCCTCCCTCCCTGAGCCCCCCCGCAGCCCCCCCCCCTGGCCCTCAGCCCCCCGGCACCCCTCCCTCCCTCCCGACACGCAGCCCCCCCGACCCACAGCCCCCCCGGCCCTCGGCACCCCTCCCTCCTGACCCGCAGCCCCCCTGGCCCTCAGCCCCCCCGGCACCCCTCCCTCCTGACCCGCAGCCCCCCTGGCCCTCAGCCCCCCGGCACCCCTCCCTCCCGACACGCAGCCCCCCCGACCCACAGCCCCCCCGGCCCTCGGCACCCCTCCCTCCCGACCCGCAGCCCCCCCGACACCCCAGCCCTGCCAGCCCCCTCCCTCCAGAACCACAGCCCTGCCCCATCCTGGGTGCCCCACAGAGGCGGCTGTGAGGGGCAGAGCTGACCCTGGAAAGCCCGGGGCAGCCGGGGGGGGGGGGGGGGCGGCTGTGACCCTGCCGGGCTGGGGGCGGATTGAGGAAGTGCCAGGGAAGCCCCAGCGCGGGGCTGGGCGCAGAAAGTCCCGGAGTCCCCCCGCCGGACACACAATGGGGCAGGAGCGGCGCCCGGGAAACCCCCCTCCCCCGCTCACCTGGGAGATCTCCAGGCAGGGCAGCTTGCCCACCTGGGCGCCGGTGAAGCCGTACACCGAGTTGGCGCTGACCTTGAGTGCCAGCTGCCGCCCGTCCAGCACCTGCCGCTTGAAGGCGTCCGTCTCCCGCTGCAGCTCCGCCTTGGCCCTGCGCCCGGGGAGGGGTCAGCGCCCCCCGCTCCGCCCTGCCCCCCCTCCGCCTGCCCCCGCCCCCCTGCCCCGCGGCCCCCCCTCCGCTCAGCCCTGCCCCCCCGCTCCGCCCTGCCCCGCGGCCCCCCCTCCGCTCCGCCCCCTGCCCCCCCGCTCCGCCCTGCCCCCCCCCCCCCTCCGCTCGGCCCCCCCCCCCCGCTCCGCCCTGCCCCGCGGCCCCCCCCTCCGCCCTCCCCCCTGCCCCCCCGCGCCCCCCCCTGCCCCGCGGCCCCCCCTCCGCTCAGCCCTGCCCCCCCGCTCCGCCCTGCCCCGCGGCCCCCCCTCCGCTCCGCCCTGCGGACCCCCTCCGCTCCGCCCTGCCCCCCCGCTCCGCCCTGCCCCGCGGCCCCCCCTCCGCTCAGCCCTGCCCCCCCGCTCCGCCCTGCCCCGCCCCCCCCGCCCTGCGCCCGCGGCCCCCTCCGCTCCGCCCTGCCCCCCTGCCCCCCCCTGCCCCGCCGCCCCCCTGCTCCCCCTGCCCCCCTGTGCTCCACAGCCCCCCCGCCCGCCCCCCCCCACCACCCCCCCTCCGCTCCGCCCCCCCCCCTGCGCCCCGCCTGCCCCCCCCCCCCCTTCCACTCCGCCCCTGCCTGGCACCCCTGCCCTGCACTCCACGGCCCCCCATCCCTCCTACACCACCCACCCTTCCGCTCCTCCCCCCCGGCCCTGCGCCCCGCGCCCCCCCCCACCCTTCCACTCCGCCCCTCCCAGCACCCCCTGCCCTGCACTCCACAGCCCCCCATCCCTCCTACACCACCCACCCTTCTGCTTTGCCCTACCCGGCACCCCCAGCCCTGCACCCCCAAGGGCCTGGGGCCCCCGTGACGCTGAACCCCCACAGCTCCGCTTTGGCCCTGTGCCCAGGGAGAGGTCAGCGCCGCCCGCAGCCGCACAGCCCCAGGCCCCCCCACTCCTCCTACGCCACCCACCCTTCGGATCCGCCCTACCCCGGCCCCGCCTCTCACCTCTTGCGAGCTGTCAGCAGGTTCTCCAGGATCTCGGGGAGCAGGCCTTTGCGCACGGAGGCCTTGACGAAGAGGTCACCCGTGGGGGTGCGGATGAATTCCTCGGGGGACAGCCTGGGGGCAGGGAGGGGCTCAGGGACACCCCAGATCTGGTGTGGGGCATCTGTCCTCCCCACGTGCAACACAGGGACCCCCTTCCCCTGCACCTCCCCACGTGCAACATGGGGACCCCCTTCCCCTGCCCCTCCCCACGTGCAACACGGGGACCCTCTGCCCCTCCCCACGTGCAACACAGGGACCCCCTTCCCCTGCACCTCCCCACGTGCAACACAGGACCCCCTTTCCCTGCCCCTCCCCATGTGCAACACGGGGACCCCCTGCCCTTCCCCACATGCAACACGGGGACCCCCTGCCCCTCCCCACGTGCAACACAGGGACCCCCTTCCCCTGCCCTTCCCCACATGCAACACGGGGACCCCCTGCCCCTCCCCACATGCAACACGGGGACCCTCCCTTCCCCTGCCCTTACCCGTAGCGCTCCGGCGCCCCCTGCTGCAGCAGCGTGGTGTAGCACAGGTTGTGGGCCATCATGATGGAGGGGTACAGGGAGGAGAAGTCCAGGGTGGCGATGGGCACGTCGTAGTACCTGGGGCGAGGGGGGCCTGTCTGAGCACCCCAACCCATTGATGCCCCCAGCCCCGCCCCCCACATCACAATCCCCCCCAGCCCCGCCTCCTCCCACAACACCATCCCCCCCAGCCCTGCTGGCCCGCCCCCCCCCCCCACGTCAGTCCCCCCAGCCCCACTGGTCCTGGCCCCACCTCCCTCCCACATCACGATTTCCCCCAGCTCTGCAGGCTCTGCCCCCTTCCTGCCTCACAGCCTCCCCCAGCCCCACCGGGCTGCCCTCTTCCCAGCTTGGCCCCCGCTCACCCCTTCAGAGGCTCGATGACGGTGGCGCCGGTGTAATCCTCACCCCCTTCCGACTTCACCACGGGCATCACCAGGTCCTGCTTCATGGCCTGGGAGAAGCAGGGGGTCAGGGCTCCAGCGGGCTGGGGGGGTGCGAGGCCAGAGGATCCCCAAGCCCCGGGGCCCCCAGCCTGCGACAGGGTTCCAATTCCCCTCCCCAGCCGGGGCAGGAGCCGCCGGGGGACAAAGCAGTGCCTCGGTTTCCCCACGCACTGCATAACGGGGCGGGGGGGTGGTTGCTGCAGGGGGCCAGGGGTGACCCCACCGAGCAGCCAGGACTCCGGTAACAACCAGGGGTGACTGGTACCCGGGGCCGGGCTGAGCAGGGTCCCCTGGGACTTGTGAGCAGATCAAGGACAAAGTGGGGGGGGAGTTGTGGGGGCCAGACCCCCAGAGCGGAGCCAGCGCGGGGGCCGGGCCCTCACCTGGCGCAGCAGCTGCGACAGCACCTTGACCTGCTGGCCGCGGGAGAGCAGGTAGCCCAGCGGCACCCCGGTGACCCGGGCCATCTCCATGTAGTTCACCACGCACATCAGCTTCTCCAGCAGGCGCAGGGGCAGGTAGGCGTCCTTCAGGCAGTACACGGCCAGGCGCCGGCGCGTCTGCTCCGACCCGTTCTGCGGGGCAGGGAGGGACCAGGGCGGGCGCTTAGCCCAGAAGCAAAGCGTCTAGGGAAACGCTATAGACCAACCCCCCCCACGCGGCTCGGCTCCGTCCTGGCTCCCGCCGGCTCCGGGACCTGCCTCCGCACTGGAAGCGTATTAGGAGTCAGGCCCGGCTCGGTTCTGCCCCCCGCTGGGTCCGGGATCATAGAACCCCCCGGAGAGGGGCTACACTGCAGCGAGAGGCAGCAGCGCGGGGGGAGGGGGGGGGCAGAGCACAGCGGCCACCCCCCCCAGGACCACAGACCAGGGACATAACCAGTGAGAATTCACGAGGTCAATCGACAATTCGGTTACAGCCCGGAGGGGGCACCCGGGGGGAAGATGCTGCAGCGGGGGGCCGGGCCCGTCTGACATGCTGGGCGGGGGGGAGGCAGGACGCAGCCACCCCGCGGTTCGGGGCCGGGCCAGTGGCGCGGCAGGCCGGGGGGGAGAGCGGGGGCGTGGCCTCTCCCAAGCCCCGCCCACACCTGCAGGTCGGTGATGATGGAGTGCTGCACGTCCTCTTTCTGCTCCTGCAGGAAATGGAAGCTGACGGCGTTCAGGGTGTAGGAGCGCAGCTTGTATTCCCGGAGCAGCACCTGGGCGGGTGGGGGGGGGGGGGGGGGGCGGGATGGTCAGACCTGTCCTCCCTCTGCTTAGCCTGCAGCCCCCCCCCCCACTGCCACCCTCCAGCCCCACCCCCTCTCTGAACAGCCCGTGCCTCAGTTTCCCCGCATGTTGCGGAAGTGCCTCCGTGTTGCACAAGGGGGTGAGCACTGCAGCGACCCCTAGAGGGCAGGTGCAATTCTGCAGCCGGCCCCCCCTCCCAGCCGGGAGCCAGCCGGAGGTGCTGGGCCGGGCGTGGGCCAAGCCAGGCCTGGGCAAAGGACGGAGGAGGGGCACTGGGCGGGGCTGCAGGAAGGGCCGGTCACCTGCTTTGGGATGGAGGGAGCCCAGTCTCTAGCCCCCCCAGGGCCCTTGGGGGCGCGGGTGGCTCCCGGGGGCCCGAACGCGCAGAGCTGGGCCCAGCCCCCCGTGGCCCCACCTGCAGCAGGTCGAACTGGACGCGGCCCTCGGTGTTGACGACCTTGTTCTCCCGCCGCCCCATCTGCTTGGACTGGAAGGACGAGTCCCGGACGCCGGACTTGAGCCTCGCGATGCGCCCCAGGAAGGGGAAGGTGGAGACCTGCCGGGGGAGGGGCGGTGTCAGGCCCGGGGGAGGGGCCCCCTGCTCTCCGTGGGGAGCAGCAGGGGGGCCAGGAACCAGCCCACACAGGCCCCCGCGTTGGCTGGCTGCTGGGGGGAGAAGGCCCCGGGGGGGGGGCCCTACCTTGAGGGCCTGAGCCCGCTGCAGCAGGTAGGGCAGGTCGAAGTTCTGGATGTTGTAGCCGGTGACGATGTCGGGGTCCACGACGCGCACAAACTCTGCCCAGGCCTGCCACGGGGCGGGGGGTGTCAGGGGGCGCTCGGACCCCACCTCCCAGGCCTTCCCAATGCTCCCCACTAGGCCCTGGGACGCCCCCCCGTTGCCCTCTGGGGCCCCGCCCTCCGGCCCAGGCCCCTCCCTGCCCCCCCTTCCTAGGGCCCTACCCTCCAGCCCAGAGCCCCGTCCCCCCATAGGAACCTGCTCTTCCTCCCAGAGACCCCCTCCACTATTCCCCTTGGGCCCCCCAGCCCAGAGCTGGCCCCCCCCCGGGGCCCCGTCCTCTGGCCCAGAGGCGCGCGCCCCCCCGACTACTCCCAGGAACCTACCCTCGCTCCCAGAGGTTCCCCCCCCCCCACTATTCCCCTTGGGTGCTACCCTCCGGCCCAGAGCCCCCCCGGCTATTCCTCTGGGGCCCTGCCCCTGGCCCCGCCCCGCTCCCCAGGCCCCGCCCCGAGACCCCACCCCCTTACCTTGAGCAGGTCGGCCTCGCTGGAGTAGCACAACACCTGGGAGCCCACGATGGGGGCGCAGTTCTGCAGGGTGAAGACGTTGCGGATGAAGGGGTCGCGCTCGCCCTGGCGCAGCACCATGTTGGCCACCTGGATTACCGGGTCCTTGTCTGGCTCTGGGAAGATCCCTGGGGGCAGAGAGAGCGGCAGGTCGAAGGGCCGGACGGCAGCGCGCCCGGGGCTTGGCGCTCACTTTGGCTGGACTCTGCACATCCTGCACCCGCCCGTCCCCCTGCTCCCTGGCTCCCCCAGCCCCCAAGCTGCCCCAGCCCCTACAACCAAGTGGAAATTTCTAACATTTTGACACGGTCTGCGGTGCCTCAGTTTCCCCACCTTGGTTCTCAGTGGCTGGCAGAGGCCTGGGCCTCAGGGCCCGTACGTGCGCCGCCAGTCCGGGGCCAGCCATGGGGCAAGGGAGGCACCCCCAGGGCCTGGCTCAGGAGGCAGGGCCCGCCGGAGCCCAACAGGGCAGCAGGCCCGGGGCTGAGAGGCAGGGGGCGCTCAGGGCCCGGGTGTTACTGGTTAATGCCACAAGGGGGAGGGAGTTTGTGGCTGCGGAGACCAGCCCAGAACCGGAGCCTGGCGCCCGGGGCCCTGGTGACCCGGCAGACCCTGCTCAGAGGACACGGCCGGGTCCGGCCAGACAGACAAGGGGCGGCAGAGGGGACCCCGGTGAGGGGAGAACATCGGACGGGGGCGGAGGAGAGGAGAAGGGGGGCCCAGGCGACCCCATTACCGGGGCAGAGACACTGGCCGGGGGGGCTGTTGGGGGGTTTGGGGGCTCGGCGGGGAGACGGGGGCGGAGCAGGCAGGGCCCGCCCGGCGGCAGGGCAGACTCAGGCGTGGGTGGTCAGAGGGGCCAGGCCGACAGGCCTGAGGGATCCCTGGCTGGGTTCGAAGTTCCATAAACCTCCCGTTCGGTGCTGGGCTGGAGACCAGGGCTGCCCTAGTCCCTCTGGGAGTGGGCCCCAGGGCCCCAGGGGCCCCCGGAGGGGCACACGGTGAAGGCCCTGAGAGGCGCCAACCAGAGGGGCGGGGTCCCCCAGAAGGGGTCGCCGCACTGGAGCAGACCCCCAAGAAGGGGCCACCGCCCTGAAGAGGGGGCCGCATGTGGGCGTGGCCTGTGAGCCATGGGGCCGAGACCACGGGGCAGGGGTCTGGCCCACTTGCTGGGAGCTCCCAGAGCCTGTTCCATCCCCGGGCGTAGCCTCCACCCCGGGGGCTGCTCCGAGACGCGACCTTCCGGCCCCCGGTGCCCAGGCTGCACCTAGGACTCTGCCTTCGGCCCGGCGGGTCCCTCCCTCTGCCTGGAGCTTCGCGCGGGTGCCCAGTGGGCCGGGCTCGGGGGCAGACGTGGAGCCGGGGCCGCGGCTGGGCCCGGGAGAGGCTGTTGGCGTTTGGGGAGACTGGCAGGCGCGGGGGCGGCCCAGGAGCACCGTGGGGAGCAGGGGGGCAATACCCGCCCCCCCATCTTGGGCTGCCAGGACCCGTGTCGGAGAACAGATTCGCTCCGCAGCGCCGCTCAAAACCCCCGTCGTCCCCTCCCCCGCCTGCCCCCCACCTTTGCGGCCGGCGCACTCGATGTCGAAGCTCAGCACCCGCAGGGGGGCGATGTGCTGCCAGTCCCCCTCGGGCGGGTGGCTGATGAAATCCGTCCAGCCCACGTCCACCTCCAGCTGGCACAGCGATGCCTGGGGGGGGGGGGGGGGGCATGAGCCACTACTCCAGCCCCCCACAATCCCCCAGATGACACACACCCCACAGGGACTCACCCCAGCGGCAGCCCCCCACAGCCCCAAAATGAGCCCCCTGTGCCCCACACCGCCCACCTCCTTCCGGGAGACCCCCTCCATCCCGGTGGGAGCACGCCCTGCCTACAGACCGCCCCCACCCCGCTGAGACACCCCCCACCCTCCGGGGTACCTTGGCCAGGCCCTCCTTGGGGGGCTCCCCCGTGGGCTGCTCAGGGCGGAGCTGGTATTTCCCAGGGGGCAGCTCGATCCAGTTACAGCCCACGACATCCCGGTCCACCATGAACCTGAGTGGGAAAAGCGTGAGAGCCAGGAGGGCCGGGAGAGGGGGCAGAGGGGACCAGGGTTCCCTGTAGCTGGGGCGCTGGGGCTGTTTCTATGGGTGGGGCGCGCCCCCACGCGGCTCGGTGCAAGTAACAAAACCGATCCCGTACGTGGCTGGAAACGCTTCGAGGGAGAGTTGGTCCTGACCCCAGCAGGACTCAGCGTGGCTGCGGGAGACCCCGGAGGCCTGGGGGGGCGGGGAGAGCAGGTGGGGTCAGGGGGAACTGGGATGGGGACCAGCCCCAGCGCAGAGGGAGCTGGCCAAGGCAGGAAGCCGATGAGGGGAGCTGGGTGCTGGGGAACCCCGTCCCGCCGCAGGGGCCCTACCGGATCTCAAAGTCGATGTTGGCCTCGTAGGCCTGGTAGCCCAGCAGGCCCAGTCCCTCACAGCGCAGTCCTTGCTCCAGCAGCCGCTTGGCGGGCGCCACCAGCCGCGGCAGGGCCACGGTCACCTTCAGGAAGGGCAGGCGGCGCTGGCCGTGGTACCCGTACATGCCTGGGGGGCGGGGGAGAGAGATCGCATGGGCCCCAGCCTGCCCACACCCTGGGCTCAGGCCAGCTGGCCCCCCCCCCATCCCCATGAAAGGGGGGAGCTGCCCCCCGAGACAGGAGAGCTCCTCCCAGACACCGTGACCAGGAGAGGGGGCACCCCGCAGCCAGCCCAGACTCACTCTCCTTGCTGCACAGCTCCACGGCCAGCACGGCCCGGCTCAGCCCCTCCCGGTTGGAGCGCAAGTCCCGCAGCACGGCCCCGTTCAGCTCCCTCTGGAAGTCGCTCAGGTGATGGGTCTGGAAGCCTGGGGGTAGGGATGGGTGGGGGGGAGGTCAGAGGGGCTCCACAGCTGCCTCTCCCCCCCGCACTTCCCTCCCCAGGTAGGGGGCACTCACCGGCCGGGGCGGGCACGTAGAAGTAGGGGGCGAAGCCATGGATGTGGCAGCAGACACTGTTGCCAGCCGGGGTGACGCCGAACATCCGGAGAACGGGCACGGGGCCCTGAGTGGCACCGGGCATGCCCGGCACAGGGACGCCTGGGGAAGGGACAGGGTCAGAAATGCAGCCCCCCCCCCCCAGCATGAGCACCTGGGCAGCGCCAGGCCCCCTGGGGACAGGGCACAGTCAGGGCACACCCAGGGCAAGGGGACTGCCAGGCCCCAGGGGAATTCCAGCCCATTTCAGGACAGACAGGCCCATTGTGCCTCGGGAAAGCAGCCTCGGCCCAGAATCCCCGGGGTTCCCGGCCAGGCCAGACCCACGGCACTAATTAACCAGCCAGGGCTGAGCCCGCAGAGGGACCAGGAGTCCTGGCTGCCTCCCCTGCCCCACCAGCTCACCCACGTAGTGGTCCAGCTCCACCTGCTGGAAGCAGAGCGCGTCCTGGGCGGGGTCTGTCCTGGGGGGCGCCGGCCGCTGCCACTTGGGATTCTTCACAGAGGAGAACAGACTCCCTGAGCGTGGGACGAAGCAGGGATCAGAGATGGGACCGAGCTTCCCCCCCCTGCGCCCAGCGCCCCATGGCTGGCCCCGAGCCAAAGCGCGCTTGCTCCCTCCACCCTCTTGCACCCCCCCATCCTATTGCTGCCGGCACCAGCTGTCGAGCCCCCGTCCCCATTCCTGGCAGCACAGGCCAGCCCGCGAACCATCCTGCCGGCTGCTCTCTGCACCCAGCGCCTGCCCCCCTCCACGGATCGCCCTGCTCTGCTCCCCGAAGCATGGCGCCCCCCTACCGAGCCTCCTCAGCACTGCACCGGGACATTGGGGTCAGCCCCCCCCACCAGGGCAAGGACCGAGCCTCACCCAGGGGCACCGCATCAGACGCCGGCTGCAAATCCTTCAACTCCAGCGCCACCTCGGCCTCCACCTCGTCCAGCAGGGCCAGCTCCTCCTCGAAGTGCGAGGGGCCCTCGTCCTCCCAGTCGCCCCCCCGGGGCCGCTTGCGCAGCGCCAGGGCGGGGTCCCCCCCCGCGGGCACCTTCCGCTTGAACTCCATCCCGGCCCTGGGGGGCAGGGCGAGGGGGTGAGCGCCCCACAGCTCCACCTGGGCCCCCCCAACCCAGGCCCCGTCCCGTATCTGGGGCCCCCTGGTCACCCCTCCATTGCCCCCCCCGCCACGACCCCCCTGGGCTACAGCCCCCCATGACCCCCAGCCAGTGACCCCTCCTGCCCCCTGCCCCGCCCCTCAGCTCCCCAAAAGCAACCCCCCCGCCCCCAGCGCCCCCCAGGCCACTCCCTGCCCCCCCGCGCCCCGCCCCCAGCGCCCCCCCCCCCCTACCCCCACGCCCCTCCCCCAGCGCCCCCCTACCCCCACGCCCCGCCCCCAGCGCCCCACACCCCCCCGTACCCCCCGAGCCCCCCCCCCCCAGCGCCCCCCAGGCCACTCCCTGCCCCCCCGCGCCCCGCCCCCCAACGCCCCGCCCCCAGCCCCGCCCCAGCGCCCCACCCCCCCGTACCCCCCAGGCCTCTCCCCCCCCCCCAGCGCCCCCACCTCAGGTCCCCGCTCAAGCTCTGACTCTCCCGCCAAGACGAGCCGGGGGGCGGTCGCAGATGAGCCCCGCCCCGTTCCCATGCCAACCCTCCTCCCATTGGCCGCCGCCCCCCACGTGCCGACCCCGAGCGGCGCACTTCCTGTCGCCACCTTGAGCGTGGCACGCCGGGGCCGGGAAGGCGAGGAGCGCGCACGCGCGGCCGGGCGCCGCCGCCATAGCGAGCGTGGCGCGATGCAGGGAGACAGCAAGGCGCATGTGCGGAGCTTCGGCCTTTCCCCCACCGCCGCCTGTGCGCTTTCTACGCATGCGCAATGAGCGGGCAAGGGGTAGCGCATGCGCCCGACGTCAACCACCTTCCGTGTGGCCACCACGGAGCCGCTGAGTGAGGCGCCCGAAGCAGCACATGCGCATTTGGGACACCCCGTCTGGCCGCCACGTTGAATGTGGCAGCAGGGGGCGTTCCCGCGTCTCCCTCGGCGGCTGGCGCGCGCTGGGCGCCATATTGAGCGTGGCAAGAAATGGCGAGCGGCAGACAGCACACCTCCCATAATGCACCTCACCCGCCCCTCGCATGGGAATCTCCGGCCTAGCCCCGCCCCCTGGCCTAGCCCCGCCCCCACTCAGCTAAGCCCCGCCTCTAGGGGGCCCACAGCCTAGTCCTACCTTCTTCTGGAGTCCAGGGACCCACCCAGCGTAACCCCGCCCCCATCGAGAGTCACCGCCCCGCCCAGCCTAGCCCCGCCCCCATGGGGAGTCACCCCAGCCTAGCTCCGCCCCCATCCGCCTAGCCCCGCCCCCATGGGGAGTCACCGCCCCGCCCAGCCCATAGCCCCGCCCCCATGGGGAGTCACCGCCCAGCCCTGCTCTGGGCTGGCAGCCCCACAAGGAACTTCTCCCCCTTATGCCCACACCCTGCTCCCCACCATTGCTGATCCCTGCCTGGAGGGGCCAGGCTACCCCTATGGGGAGAGAGGGGTCAGCCACTCTGAGCCCCCCCCCCAGCTGCCTCTCTTAGTGAGCAACTGCCCCCCCCCCGCCTTGGATCTCACCTGAACCCGGCTGCCAGCCAGGAGGCTCCCGGCCCATTTTGACCCCTGCCGCCCTGAGCCAGGGATCCTGCCCCTCCAACCACCAGGCCGCACCCCCAAGCCAGAGCAGGGAGAGAACCCACGAGTCTTGGCGCCCAGCAGCTCCTGCTCTAACCACTAGCGTCTGCTCCCCTGCCCGCGCCTGGAAAGCCACCCTGGCCGGGCTGCCCATGCCGAACTGGCAGATGGCACCAATTCCCAGACACCCCACCCTCCTGGAGTTTCCAGGTCCCAGCTCCACACCCGGGGATTCCCCTCTGTTGGATGCAAGCAGAGGGCAGATCCCTGGGTACTCCATGGAATGAGGGGAACAAGGATGCCAGCTGCCAACCCCCAATTCCAGCTGGGGTCTAGAGTAGCTAGCCAGCTCCCCCACCCCTCTGTGACCCCTGCACCCCCACAGCCAGCACCCCCACCCCGTGACCCCTGCAACCCCCAGCCAGCACCCCACCCCAATGTGACTCATGCACCCCAACTACCCCACCCGTGACCCCTGCACCCCCACCGCATAACCCCTGCACTCCACAGCCAGTGCCCCCACTCCACTGTGAGCCCTGAATCCCCAGCTCCCCCATAGCCAGCACCCCACCCCACTGTGACCCCTGCAACCCCAGCTCCCCCACCCCACTATCAGCCCTGAACCCCCCAGTCAGCACCCCCACTCAGTGCCTGGATGTTACTGGTTTAATGTGACAAAGGTGGGGAGTTTGTCGTTGCAGAGAACAGCCCAGAACCGGAGCCTGGCACCTGGTGCCACCGGCCCTGCTGAGGACATGGCCAGGTCCGGCCGGACAAGGGGCTGCAGAGGGGGACCCCGGCAACAGGCCCAGCTGGTCCCAGCGAGGGGAGAACATTGGATGGGGAGGGGAGAAGAGGTGCCCAGCACCCCAGTGCCCCTTCCCCCCACCTAGTGCCTCTAGTGCCTCTGCCTGGCCCCCCAGCAACCCCTCCACCCTCAGCTACTGCCCTCGCCTTGCCCCCAGAAGGATCTCTGCACCCCTCTATAGCCCTGCAGGGAGAGGCCAGGACTGGGGGGTAGGTAGTGCACACAGAGGCAGTCTCCCCCCCCATAGGAGCTGCGGCGCCCCCTGCTGGCTGCTGCCGGCATCTGGGCCGGACCCAGGGGAATCCCCCAGCTCTGCAGGAACCTTGGAGGGTTTTCCCATCAGCATATGGGGGAGAGGCTGGAGCTGGCATGGGGCTCCCTGCAACCTCCCAGACCCACCAGCTCCCACTCCCCTCTCCCCCCCATGGCTGTGAAGAGAACCCAGGTGACCTGGTTCCCAACCTCCCCTTGCTCTAACCACTCAACTCCACTTCCCTCCTAGAGCCAGGGAGAGAACGCAGGCACCCAGGCTCCCAGCCCCCCCCACCGGCACACACCCACACACTAACCACTCTACCCTACTTCCACCCCCGAGCCAGGGCCAGAACCCAGGAGTCGTGGCTCCCGGCCACCCCCACCCCGAACTCTGACCACCAGGCCCACCCCACGGGAGCTGAGGAGAGAATCCAGGCGTCCGGGCCCCCACTCCCCTACACACACAGGCTGCTGTTGTGCCACAATCTGCTTTATTCCCACAGGGGTCCGTGCCCCATGGCGGGAGGCACCCCCAGCTGCCCCCGCCCCGCGTCCATGCAGCCCCAGTCCAGCGGGGGGAGGGGGGCGCGAACGGCCTGCGCACAGCGGGAAGCAGCCTGGGGAACAGGTCCCATCTGCTGGGGGGAGGGGATCAATGCTCCCCCCCTTGTGGCCCCCAATAAATACAGGTGTCAGTGTTGGGGGTGGCTCTCACCCAGCCCGGAGCCCCCCCACCCGGGCAGTGGGGGATGGGTGCTCTTGGGGCGGGTCAGAGCAGGAGCAGGGGGGTGGGGAAAAGTGCTTTGTAGCCCCCCCCAGACAAGGTAAGGAGGGCGGGGCCACTTCAGCCCCCACATTGTCCCGAAGGCTGCTCCTCCCCCAGTGGGGGCATCCTGGGTGAGGGGGAAGGCGCCACACAGTGCCCCCTGCAGGCGCCGCCTGGGCTGCGCCTTCCATGGAGGCCCCTCCGGCTGGGGCGGGTCCCTGCAGTCCCCGGTGGGGGGGTCCCGGCCCCCCTACTCGTGCACGTCCCAGATCTCGGAGAGCAGCGGCGGCAGCTTCTTGTCCTGCAGGCGCAGGGCGAACACCTGCTCCGAGTGGACGCTGCTCAGGGTGCGCAGGGAGACCAGCTTCATCAGCATCCGCGGGAACATCAGCCGGTCCTGGGGGCGGGGGGGGGGTCAGTGTGAGTGGGGGGGGGGGGTCCAGCCAGCCCCTCCCCCACAGCACCCACGGGAACATCAGCCGGTCCTGGGGGCGGGGGGGGGGGGTCAGTGTGAGTGTGGGGGGGTCCAGCCAGCCCCTCCCCCACAGCACCCGCGGGAACAGCAGCTGGTCCTGGGGGGGGGGGGAGGGTGGTCAATGTGGAGAGTGTCTGCCAGCCCCTCCCCCACAGCACCCCATCAGCTGGTCCTGGGGGTGGGGGAAGGTCAATGGAGGAGGAGTTTGCCAGCCACTCCCCCACAGCACCCGTGGGAACAGCAGCCAGGGTGGGGGAGGGGGGTCTGCTAGCCCTTGCCCGGCCTGACCTGCGGGGGGGGGGGGGGGGTCAGTGTGAGTGGGTGGGGGAGGGGGGTCTGCTGCCAGCCCCTCCCCCACAGCACCCCATCAGCTGGTCCTGGGGGTGGGGGGGGGGGAGGGGTCAGTGTGAGTGGGTGGGGGAGGGGGGTCTGCTAGCCCTCGCCCGGCCGGTCCTGGGGAGGGGGGGGGGAGAGGTCAGTGTGAGTGGGTGGGGGAGGGGGGGGTCTGCTAGCCCTTGCCCGGCCGGCCCTGGGGAGGGGGTGCCGGTACCTGCGGGCGCTTGATGAGGGTGTAGGCGCGCAGGGCCTCCACGTAGGGCAGCTGCAGGGCCTCCACCTGCCCGTGCTGCTGCACGTTGGGCCGGTCGGCGGAGAACATGTCGATGGCGATGAGCAGGGCGAACTCCGCGTCGTCCAGCTGCAGCCGCCGCATGGCCCGTGAGAACTCGAAGATGGGGTTGATGAATTCCACCTGCAGGCCTGGGGCGGCGGGAGGGGGGGTCAGCACCGGCGGCCTGGGTGCCCCGCCCCGTGACCCTCTGCCCGGGGATCCCCCCTCTGAGACCCTCCCCTCCAGCCCCGGGTCTCTCCTTCCCCCCAGCCCCGCCCGCACCGGCCCGGTGGAAGTCGTCCTTGCTGTAGGTGAAGTCCTTCAGGAACGTGATGCTCTCCGTCTCGTGGTTGTAGCGCCGCGCCGTCTCCAGCAGCATGATCTGGGGGGTGGAGGGGGGGGATGTGAGACTTTCCCCTGCATGGCACAGCCCCCCTTCCCAGCGCGTTCACGGCCCCCGGAGCGACGAGCCAAGGGGCCAGGATCAGTCCGAGCCGGGACAGCACTGGGGGATCCAGGGCTCCGAACAGCCCGGGCGAGTCCAGCCCAGCTCCTGCAGCCTGCCACCCGCGGGTGCTCTGAGCAGTCGCCTAGCGGCACCTGGGGTCACCCCCCCGAATTCTGAGCCCCAGCCTCGCTCCCCTAGAAACATGCCTCTTCTATGCCCCCGGGGAGCAGGGCTTAGCAAGTCCACAGCCCCGCCTGCAAGGGAAGCGCTGCATGTGTAGGGCCCTGCCTGTTCAGGTCTCTATCCCGTTCCACGCCTCCTGGGCCTCCCTCGGGGTTTATCCGCCAAACCCAGCTGCCAATCAGCACCGAAAACCAGCAGGACTGTCTGGGGGAACGTCGGGGGTTATTTTGGCGGGCGGAAAGCCACGGGGTCTCGTAGATCCAGGCTCTGGTTTGCGCCGCAACTAAACCCCAACCGGCCCCAATCGGTTTTCCCACGCCCGCTCGCCCCAACGGGCACCCACGGTGACACGCGCCGCCCCGACCGGCGGATGTTAGGGGCGGCCGCCTGGAAGTCAGCCGCATTTCGGGAGAGGGCTCGGTTAAGGGCCACACAGGGAAGCCCGGTGTTACATGGGGGGGACTGTCTGCTCTGTGACCCGGGGTCCCCCTGCGCTGTGAGGTGAGATTCCCGCTGACTCTCCCACATGTGGATTGGCCCAGACACCTTGTCCCAGCCTGGGCAGGTAGCAAAGCTCTTCCCAGGCGAAAGCCAAAGGGAGGGAGGCGGGGACGGGCACCTGGCTGGGGGGCAGGGCCTGGGAGCCAGGCAGTTTCTGGCGGGGAAGCAAAGGGATCAGATCAGCGGCACAGCCATGGGAACCCGCACGGCCCCACCGTACACGAAGATCTTTATGGCCGACTTTGAACAACGTTTCCTCAGATCCCGTCCCCTTTTACCCCCGTTTCCTTACGCTACATCCATGACAACTTTATGATCTGGAGCCACGGCCAAGAAACACTGGACGCATTCCACAGAGCCCTTACCAGCCTACACCCACCATCAACCTCAGCCTGGCCCCTTCGACACGAGAGAGCCACTTCCTGGACACCACCGTGCAAACCACTCATGGAAAATTAAATACCACTCTCTACAGAAACCCACCGACTCCTGCAGTTACCTACGTGCCTCCAGCGCCCGTCCAGGACACCCCATCCGATCCATCGTCTGCAGCCAAGCCCTTAGGTACAGCCGCATCTGCCCTAATCCCACTGACAGAGACCAGAAACTTCAGGATCTCTACCAAGCATTTATAAACCTCAACTACCCACCGGGGGAAATAAAAAACAAATTGAAAGAGCCAGACACATACCCGAAACCATCTACTTCATGACAGGCTCAAGAAAACCAACAATCGAACACCTACAGCCCCCAACTTAACCCCCTCCAACGTATTATCAATAACCTACAGCCTATACTGGAACAGGATACTACCCTCCGAGAGGCTCTGGGGGCCAGACCCATAGTCTCCTATAGACAACCACCTAACCTCAAGATGATTCTTACCAACAACCACAGGACATACCCCACGAATACCAACCCTGGTACCTTCCCTTGCAACAAACCCCGTTGCCAGCTTTGTCCACATATTGACTCGGGTGACACCCTCACTGGACCTAACCACGTCAGTTACAAGATCAAGAACACAGATTCCTGTTCATCCAGAAATATAATTGATGCCATCACGTGCCAACAGTGTCCATCGGCGATGGATATGGACAGACTTCTCAGACGCTTGGCCAGGAATTAATGCCCTCAAATCAGACCTCTTCACAAGGATAAAGCAGTTTCTTTTCATTTCAGCCAACCTGGGCATAGTCTTAACGACCTTCCTCCATGCATCTTACTTCAAAGAGACTTTAACACCAGACAACAAAGGGAAACCTCACCACTGTCATTCATGCTTAAATTTGACCCTTTACGAACGGGCCTTACGAAAGAAGCTAATTACTTTACCCATTACAAAGATAGCTCCCCCACTTATCACCCTTAGTATCATTAGTTCATAGATTTTAGGCCTGCCCCTCACCCCCCCTTCTGTTCTAAATCTGATTTGCCAGTTTAATAACGAGTTCGCTTGTTTTCATTGTATCCCTTTGGTATATATGGTCACGCCAATTCTCTTCCAGAATTTGAGCTGAGGAAGTGGGTCCGGCCCACGAAAACTCAGCACCTAAGAAACCATCTTGTTAGTCTTTAAAGGGCTGCATGGTCCTGGCTTTTGTTTCAGCAAGAGCAGACAAACACGGCTACATCTCTATGACTATAAAGGGAACAGGCTGAGCTGAGGGGCGATGGACCCCCAACCCCAAGGGGTCTGAGGCTGCCTGGCCCGGACTCCTGTAACCACGTCACGTCTGTGCTGCGCTGTGTCCTGGAGGAGCAATAAACCCCCGTTCTACTGGCTGGCAGAGTCCGTTCTGCCTGCTACGGGGGTGCAGGATCGGGGGAACCCCGACGCGCCGTCATACCTGGCTATAAAGATTAGGGGCAAACAGGAAGGGGGTGGGAGAAAGGAAACAATCTCCATTGGCTGGAAGGGAACCCCAATACCCGTTGACTTGTTTGCATCTCAGGATTTGGGGTATGGCTGAGAGGGGCCAGGAAGTGGGAGGGAAAAAGGATCAGCTCCCTCCCACGGAGCAGAGACACAGGAGGGGGGCAGGGGAGATCACTGTCTCTCATATTTACACCCCTCTCCCTTCGAGGACCACCCCCCCGCCATCAAGTGAGCAGCCAGCCCAAGTGAACAGGCCGTTGAAACGTTCCTGGGATCCAGCGTACACTAGCACACCCGGCGGCAAAGCCCGTCAGCTTGGACGCGTAGGCCTGGCTTCGGTCCCCGCTTCCTTCCGGCCATTCCGTGAGGGGATCATCCAATTGATTATGCAAATCCCCAGGGGCACTAGTGCATCTGTCTGGTTGTGAACCCCAGAACCGCTCCCGCCCCGCTCCACAGGAGGCACTTACAGCTTCACGTCCAATGTGGGTACACACGCATTACCGGGACAATAATGTTCAGCAAATTATGAGTTTTCATAATGAGCTCTTCCAAGGGAAACTTTGTACAAAATGTACCATCTGCTTCTGACAGTAGGGACCATAACGGTACAGCCCCTCCCAGTCTCATTAAACACCCGCTTCAAACCCTTCAAGGCCCTGTTCTACTGTTTTCTCTACTCCAGCGTGTGAACGGAAGAGCCGGGGCAACTCTGTTTGGGGTGGCAAGTTGTGTGTGTATTATTTCTGCTGAAGCACTAACGGACTTTCCGTAAACCTGTATTGGCCAGGGGAGGGCCGGGCAGCCCGGCGCCCACATCTCTGCGGGGAAAATCTAGGACGGGGCAGGAGGTGCAGGCCGGCTGGGCCCCGGGAGCCGCCCCCGCACTGGCCCAGCCCAGGGTCCCGCGGTGGCCGGGCCTCTCCCTCACCTCGATGGTGCAGGCCTTGAGCAGCGCAATCTGGTCCTCCCGTGTGAGCTGCAGGAAGCCGGGCACCTGCTTGGCAAAGTCGACGATCTCCTGCACCGAGATGATGGCCAGCTCCGTGAAGTGGGCGAAGCGCTGCTGCCGCGCCTCCCGGCTGTTGGGGTCACTGCCCAGGGGCCACGGCTGCGGGGAGCGGGACAGCAGGACAGTGAGACCCGCAGCACCCCTGGATCTCAGGACCCCCCCCCCCCGGGTCGGGAGCACCACAGGGGCCTGGTGGGGGGCAGGGTGGTTGGCACGCCACGCAGGGACAGAGGAGCCAACAGCCTCACCAGGCCCCTTGGGAAAGCAGAGGGAGGGCTCGGTTCCATGCCCCCAGAAGGGGCGGGGCCTCCCCCAGAAGGGGCGGGGCCGGGCAGCTCTCAGCACTGCCAGGACGGCGCGGCGCCCAGCTCTCCAACAGCAAAGGGCCCAGGGTAGGAGCCCCCTTCGGTCAGTGGGCCCGCTCGGGGGACACCTGGGAGGAAGCAGGAATGGTCTGTAATGTTGGTAGGCCGGCGGTGTGTGCCTCAGTTTCCTTCCCTGCTTTGCATGGCTGCCCGGCGGGGAGGGGCCAAGCGGGAGCGGCGGCGCGCGGGGGAGGGGATAATCAGCCGCGCCCCTCACCGTGACTTTGGGCTGGTCGCTGAAGGAGCGCTTGTTGCATTGCTGCTGGGCCGCCACCAGCTGCTGGATCATCAGCTCCTGCTCCGGGCTGAGCTGGGCTGGCTCTGGCAGGGGCACCGGGGGCAGGGGGACCCCCCATGGCGGCGCCTCCCCCCCGGCCCCCTTCTGCTGCTGCCGCCCCTTCTTCTTCCGCAGCTGCTCCTCCGACAGCACGCCTGGAAAGGGGGCAGGGGGGTCGGGGGGGCCCGTAACACCCCAGGGCCCCCCAACCCTTCATGCAGGGATCCCCCATCTTCCTGAGGGCCCCCAACCACCCCAGAGCCCCTCCCTCCGCTGGGCCTCCCCTGGAGCCTCTCGCCCCCCCAAGGATCCCCCGACTGCCCCAGCCTGTGCCCCCGTGAAGCCCCCCAAACAGTCCTCCATCATGCAGGGTCCCCAACCCCTCCAGGGGCCTCCCTCCGAGCCCCTCCCCCTGCAGGGCCCCCCAACCTCCCCCAGGCCCCCCCCAATCTCCAGAGCCCCGCCCCCTCTGGGCCCCCGGCTCACACTGCTCCCGCATGCCGGCCTGGTGGCACTTGTGCAGGCGGCAGAGCTGGCACTTGCGGCGCATGTAGGCGTCCATGAGGCAGTGCCCGGCGCCCCGGCACACGTACCGCGCCCCCCGCACCACGCTGCGCCGGAAGAAGCCCTTGCAGCCCTCGCAGCTCAGCACGTTGTAGTGGAAGCCGGAGGCCTTGTCCCCGCACACGCCACACAGCTCCGTGCCCAGCATCTTGGGCGCCGGCCCCTTCTTCCGCCGCCGCGCCGGCTCCTCCGCTGCGGGGGGGGGGGGGGGGTGAGCCGCCGGAGAGTCCGCTCCGCTGCCCCCCCTCGACCTGGCACCGCCCGCCCTCTCCCCCGCCCCACCCACCCCCAACCTGCCCCTGGCCGCCCCCCCGCCCTGCCCCGCTGTCCCCGACCCACCGGCCCCCAACCCACCACCGCTCACCCCCCCCACCTGCCCCTGGCCTGCCCCCCGCCCGGCCCCGCTGTCCCCGACCCACCGGCCCCCAACCCACCACCGCTCACCCCCCCCACCTGCCCCCCCCCCACCCACCCCCACCAGCGCCCTCACCCCCCCCGCCCTGCCCCGCTGTCCCCGACTCGCCCGCCCCCAACCAGCCCCCACCCACCCAGCCTCCTCCACCCCCCGCACCAGACCTGCCCGCCAGCCCCCACCCACACTCCCAGCCCTCTCACCAGCACTGTGCGTAGACCCCTCCCCATCAGTGCCCAGCACCTCAGGCTCCGGGGGGGTGGCGGCCTCTGGCCTAGACTGGGGCCCCTCCTCCGTCACCTGGGGCCGGGGGGCTTCAGGAGAGCTGGGGGGCACTGGCTCCCCATCCTCTGGGGGTACAGAAGATGACAGGTTACTGGGGGGTCTTTCATTGGGGGTCCTCTCTGCAACTGCCAGAACGCTGGGTATCCCCCCGGGTGCCCGGACCCCTGGATTCCAGCAGGAGGCTCCGTGATCTGGGGGGGGGGGGGGGGGGGGCAGAGCTGCCCGGTTTCCTGGGTTCCCCAGTGCCCCCCCGCTGTGCACAGCTCACTCACCCTGTGGGAGTTCGGGGCCCGCAGTGCCTGGCGTGGCCATCAGGGTCTGGGGGCTCCCAGCTCCGCCGGGTCCCGGCGCTAGGGTCAGAGGCAGACAGACAGACAGACGGGGGCGTCAGACTGGGACAGATGGTCCCCAGCTGCCCCCCCCACTCCCGGCACTGACCCCCCAGGCAGCTGGGGAACCCCATCCCTCCAGCCCATTGGCCCCAGAGCCCCCCCCACTCACCATGATCCCCTGTGGGGAGCGGCTCAGCTGGCCCAGGCCCACATGCTGCAGGCTGGCTCCTGGGTGCGGGGACCAGCTGGGGGCTCTGAGGGGGGCAGGGAAGGGTCAGAAGGGGGGGCTAGGGAGTCAGGGGCAGGGGTTGCGTTATGGGTACCCGGGGATAGAGATGAGGGCAGGGAAGTCGGGGGGGGGCCTTGGGGAGGCAGGGGCTGGGGGCACAGGGCCGTCGGGGAGCAGGACTGAGCAGGCTATGGGAGCTGGGGGGACCCCGGGGGACTGAGGAGCTCGGGTGAGGAGGCTGAGTGGGCCAGGCAGCGGCGGGGGGGGGGGGGGAGGCCGCACTGGGGACAGATTGTGGGGAGGGGTGCCAGCTCAGGCTGGGGGTGCCAGGGAGAGGCACAGGGGTATGGGGGGGGGCAGGAGTTGGGGGGGGCTGGGGGGGGAGGGAGTTTGGGGGCAGGAGGCACTAGGGGGCAGGAAGAGGTTGGGGGGCAGGGGAAGGTGAGGGCGCTGGGGGGCAGAGGGAGTTGGGGGGCAGGGGAAGGTGGGGGCGCTGGGGGGCAGAGGGAGGTTGGGGGGCAGGGGAAGGTGAGGGCGCTGGGGGGGCAGAGGGAGGTTGGGGGGCAGAGGAAGGTGGGGGGCTGGGGGGGCAGGAGGTTGGGGGGGAGGGGTTGGGGGCAGGGAGGGGAAGGTGGGGGCGCTGGGGGGCAGAGAGAGGTTGGGGGGCAGAGGAAGGTGGGGGCGCTGGGGGGCAGAGGGAAGTTGGGGCAGGGGAAGGTGGGGGCGCTGGGGGGCAGAGGGAGGTTGGGGGGCAGAGGGAGGTGGGGGCGCTGGGGGGCAGAGGGAGGTTAGGGGGCAGAGGGAGGTGGGGGCGCTGGGGGGGCAGAGGATGGTTGGGGGCAGAGGATGGGAGGGGCGCTGGGGGGCAGGAGGAGTTTGGGGGCGCAGAGAGAGGTTGGGGGCAGGAGGCGGTTGGGGGGCTGGAGATGGGGGCGCGGGGGCCCCCGTGGCCTGGGCCGCTCCGGGGAGGGGGGGAGCGAGTGAAGCGCCGGAGCCCGGGGACCCCCCCCAGCCCCGCCCCCACCAGCCCGGACCTGCTCCCCTCTCGCGGGCTCCCCCTGCGCAGCCGGACACGGACGCTTCCGGGAACCCCCCGGCCTACGTCACTTCCTGCCTTGCAGCCCCACCTCCCCCCCGCTCACCCAGCCCCCCCCCCCCGCAAGGCCTCGCGGGCGGGGCTGCGCGTGAGTCGGGCCGTGCCTCAGTTTCCCCGCTGTCACCGCGCGCCTCGGAAAATGCTGCTGCCGGCGCCCCAGACACGGGGGTGCCACTTGGGGGGCCCTGCAACAGCTGGGGGGCCACGGGCTGGGAGACACCAACCCCCCCAGGGCCCAGAGAGCCCCCAGCGCTGAGCAATGGGGCCCCAGGCCAGGCAGGGCTGCGAGCAGGTTTGGGGGAGCAACTGAACAGCTGCCCAGGGCACAAACCCTGCCTGGGCCCCACATGATAGCCCCCCCCAGGTGCTGCGTTGCAGGGGTGCCATACAGCCACGGGCCTGGCCCCGCCCATGGGGGTCTCCTTGCACAGGGACCAGCAATGGGCAGGTGGGCCCCTGCAGCACTGGGGGGGGGGATATGTTTCTACTCTGTCCTCTCTCCCCTCCCTCCCCCTGGGGTTTTTCTCCTCCCCGTTGGCGGCAGCTCCATGATGCAGTCATTTGGGTTAGGCACCAGCAGCCCTGTACAGAGGTGGTGGTAACTCTCCCCTACCCCCCCCCCCCCCAGCTTGTCCCCCATCCACCTCCCACTTGCCCCCACTCAGACAGGGGCAGGCACGCGTACACTTGGACAAGCAGCACCAGCCAGCTGGGACAGTATCCCACTACTGCCACCAGTTTGTCCCTGCCTTCCTGCCCCCAGGGAAGCAGAGTGCAGTGCTGCCATGGGACCCCCACTTGGCCTAGTCCACCCTCTGGTGTGATACCTTCAGTGTTGGGGTGGAAGGTAGGGGGAGGGGAGGTGCAATTTAACTCACTGGCAGAGCCAGCCTACCTAGTGCAGCCAGGGTGCCACCCCTCACAGCAGGGCATTACAGTCCCACCCCCTTTCCTAAGCCAAGAAGGCAAGGGCCCACCCAGCCCCAGTTAAGGGGAGAATCTTAGACACAGGCCTCTGCCAGGGCCCCCGCCCCCCAGCCTGCTGTGTGCCATGCCAGCCTGGGGGGAAGCACAGGACCAGGGGCAGCAGGGCACAGCATCTGCCCTGGGCTTTGGCAATCCACTTTGACCCCTTCCTGTCCCATGGCACATTCCTGTCTCCTCTGCTACCCCCAGAGCAAGTTCACCCTTTCCCTTCTGCTTTGCATAGGCCTCCAGGGAGGGTAAACTGAGGCAGAGACAGCTCACCCTGCTCAAAATCCCCACAGCTGCTTCTTCCTTGCTGGCCGGGAGCCAGCCCTGTTCTGCACGTGCCACTCACCGGCCCAGGCTGAGGGTGGCACGCTTCCCCCTTGCAGAGCTGCAGGGAACCCACTCCCCACAGCCATAGGGCCAAGCAGCAACCTCCAGAGGCCGCAGCCCGGTGGGGCCTCGGGGAAGCCTCAGCTACCCCTCACAGCTGAATCCTCCTGCCCAGCCACCCGCAAGAAGCCACAGGGACTCAGCCAAGAGCTCTGTTCAGACCAGCACTTTATTGGCAGCCAGTGGGGAGAACACAAACCCCCAGCTGCCCCCCCCCCCCCACCCTTTTATTCTGTTCTCCACCAAGCAGCCTTTCCGGGCACGAGCGGCTGCAGAAGCTGGGAGCTGCTCCAGCAGCCCAGTTCTCCCCACGTAGAGCCCCAAAGGGCTGGATTAGCAGCCATCAGAGCCCCAGTTCCGCATGGCAGGCCCCAGGCACACCCAGGAGTCCTGGCTTCGTGGGCTGGCACACCTGGAAGAGAAAGGTGGGCTGTATTAGCCTCAGCATAGTCCCCCACCCCCAATCGCATTGCTCCTCCCCTCCCCATCCCAGCTGCGGCCCCCTCAGTCCCAGGGTGTCAAGGCCCCAGGAGGCACAGATGTCGTCACAGGAGTTCGGAGCCCAGTGCTAACATCATTGGGGACCCACAGCACCCCCCAACCACAAACACCCTAGGACTCCTGTTCGATCCCACCCCAGTCCAACATGCCCCCCCACTCCATGGCATTCAGGGGTCAGAGCTCCCTTCGCCTGGTACTCACCTGTCTGGGAGCCCACAGGGAGATCTCTGCAGGAGGGGAGATGACAGGCTAGGAGGGTTACCCCACAACCCCAGTCACTGCACAGCACCTGGAGGGGGAGCAGTGTCATCAGCAGCACATACCAGCACAGCTCCTCCCACCCCAGAATAGCCTTGAAGAGCCCTGACCCCAGCTGGGGCCCCCCTCAGTCCCTGGGGTGTCAAGTCCCCAAGAGGCACCGATGTCATCACAGGTGGTCGGAGCCCAGTGCTGACATCATCGGGGGTCCCACCCCCTTGGGGCACAAACTGGGCTTCCCTAGTGCTCTGGGGGGGGGCTTTGCTCAATACCTACCAGGCAGGGGCTTGCTGCCCCCCCAGCGTCCATGGGGGGAACCTAGCTCCATTCCTCTAGCCTCTCCTGCCCCCCAGGTCAGCTCACGGAGTGGGGGGGGAGGTGGAGGCTTCCCATGGCCTGTCCATGGCAGGGTCACTGCTGGGCACTTGGAGAGAAGAGCAGTGTTAGCCACTCACCCCAGGCCGCCCCCAAACTCCCCCCCCCCCCGCCAGGGCCGGCCCCCTCAGGCCCCCATACAGAGCAAGACCACCCCCCCCCCCCCAGCCTGGCCACTCCCACTCACATCACCCACAGAACCCCCCCCAGCTCTCCCTGATACCACCCCCACAAAGCCCATCGCATCCCCCAATCTCAGGTGACCCCAATACTCCCTCCCCTCGCGAGCGCCTCTCCAGCCAGCGCACCCACCCGCACGCTACCCTGACCTCGCTCCACGTGGCCGCCCTAGGCCGGGGCTTCGCTATTTAACCCTCCCCAGGAGGACCCCGCTTCGGGGCTGCCCCTCCGCGCGCCTGACGGAAAAGGCCAGGCCCGCGCCCCTCCCGGCGGGGGGAGGGGACTGTGGGGAGCGGGCGGAGGAAGCCCGTGGGGGGGGGGCGGGGAAATATCTCCGTGTGAGAGCGGGACAGGCATCTGGCACGGGCAGCCCCAGGGGCGGAGCCTAGGAACAGGGTGAAGGGAGAGGGGGCGAGGCTTGGGAGCGGGGAGGGACTTAGGACAGATGGGGCGGGGCATGGCAGTGGGCGGCGCCTAGGAATGGGGTGGGAGGAGCCTGGCTAAGGGGCTATAGAGTGGGGATAACTTGGGGGGAGGAGGATGTGGGGGGGCTGAAAAGCGGAGTGGGGGGCAGAAGTTTGAGCAGCAGGAAGAGGGGGGCTTTTCCAACAGCCCCCCATGCCTAAGGGGTAGCACAGTACGGGGGGGGGGGGGAGATGAGGGGCAAGGACCCCAAGGACAGGAGCCCCCAGGAACAGCCCCCCTCTGCCTCCCACTCCCAGGAACCCCTAGTACAGAGACACCCCCCCAGGACACAGGCCTAGCTGCCCCCCCTTGGGGCAGCGGGGGGGGGGGGGGGCTGCCCTTGAATTACTACTCGCCCTGGAAACAAGACACCGGGCCCAAGAGCCAGAAATAGCCCCGGTCACGCTGGGTGGGGCTGGTTATTTTTACGTCTCCGCCTGGCACAAGCTGTCCCAGCCCCACATCTGCCCCTGGGGACGGCTCTGGGCCCCGAGCCCCAAGGCAGCAGCGGCATCGGAGGGGGCTGGGCCTCCGCCCAGGCCGCCTGGAACCAGCCCAGTGGAACAGCTGCTGCAGCTGTCAAGCTCTGACCAGCCCTGGCCTGCGTCCCACTCGGGTGGGGCTGCCGGGCGGTGGGGGGAAGGAGTGACGTGGGCGAGAGCGTCCCCACAGCAGTGCCCCCAGGCCTGCTTCCCAGTGCTGGGGGCTTCCCTATAGCAGTGCCCCCAGGCAGGGATCTTGCTGCTGTGGGCTTCCCCCAACCGTGCCCCCAGGCAGGACCCCGCTGCTGGGAGCTTCCCTCCAGCAGTGTCCCAAGGCGGCAGGGACTCCCGCACGGTGGGGACCCCAACATGGGAACCCCAATGCAGCGAGCTTTCCCCCTTGGAGTGCCCGCAACCTGGGGGCCCCAGGGCTGCCAGCTGCCCTGCAGCAGTGCCCCGCTAGGCCCTTGTTTGAGCTGTGTGGGGAGCTGAAGGGGTTAACGGCCCATGTGTGTCAGGAGCCCCTCCAGCCCTCCCCCCCGAAATCTGACATTCCCTGGCCAGGAATCCTGGAGCTGCAGTGCAGAGAGGGAGAGACACCCAGAGAGGGGAAGGGGTGAGTGTGAGGCAGCGGAACTGGGCCGGGACCCTCCTTCCGCACGGTGCCCCCCGGCCCATCCTGCCAGCTGGGGAGCAGAGGGTGTGGGGCAGGAGGGGGATTCAGGGGCGTTATGGGGCTGAGAGGACGGAGTGGGGGAGCCGGCATGCAGCTGGGAGGAGGGGAGAGTTGGGGGCACAGGGAGGGGGGAGATGGGAATCAGGGGTGGGCAGAGGGGTGCTGGGGACAGGGCAGGGGGGCTGGTACACGGAGCGGGGGGCTGTCAGGTTGGGAGACACGTCTGCACAGCTGCTGGGAAAGGGATTTCCATAAGGTGGGGAGAGGCCGGGGGCCAACTGGGGAGGTGGGGCAGGGCCCGGAGAAGAGAGGTGTGGGGGGGTGGCAGGGTGGGGAGGGCACAGGGGGAAGCCAGCAGAAGGGAAGAAGTTCTCCCTCGGCCCTTCCCCCCCATTGCTGCCCCTTCCCCCTCCCCCCCCCCCCCCGCGGCACTGGCAGCTCCCCCATTCCTTCCTTCTGCTGTTTTGTTCCCGGCCAGGGCAAGTGTCTGGAAAATCTAGGTGCAGATGCCAGGAGCGGAGGAGGGCAGCGCGGAGGGGGAATGTGAGGGGGTGCTGAGAGGGGCAGAGGGGCTCTGGGGAGGGGGCAAGCCAGGACCTTACTCCCCCCCATTTGTTTTTCCCGGTTTCTCACCCCCTGTCAACCCTGGACTCAGCTGGGTGGGGGGAAGCAGGAGGCAGATCCCTATGGGTCCAGAGCAGAGGCCCGTGAGGAGGGGGTGGGAGTCAACCCCAGCCAAACGGTTGCCCCCACACAGGTCTTAAGGGGGCACCCAAGTCACCTGCTCAGCTGGCGTGGTGGGGGGGCCAGCACGCCCTCCAACAAGGGTGAGGTCATGAGCCCTCTGAGATGGGGGCTTGGTTCCCCGCTTCCAGGCCTGGCTGCCATGGAGGGAGACACCATAGCGACGCCTAGCGACGCCGGCAAGGCCTTGGCAATGTCATGGTAGCCCCTTGCGACACCACGGCAACCCCTACAGACACCATGGCGACCCCGAGCAACACCCGTGAGGCCCTTGGCAATGGCATGGCAGCCCCTAGCGACACCACCGCGACCCCTAGCGACACCACAGCAATGACATGGTAGCTCCTAGCCGCATTGGTGCAGCCCCTTGCGACACCACGGCGACCGCCGTAGCGACAGCATGGCAACCCCTAGCGACAGCATGGTGACCCCTAGCAACGCCAGTGAGGCCTTAGCAATGGCATTGTAGGGCCTAGCGACACCCGAGCAGCCCCTAGCAATGCCCCAGAGACCCCTAAGAACCCCTGGAGACGCTATGGTGCCCCCGAATCCGGTATCGGCATCACCCTGGCAGCCCCCCTCCCACGGGCGGGGGGGGAGCGGAGGCGGAAGCCAGCACCGTCCGCCTCCTGGCTGGGGCTAGCCCGTGGCGCGGCTCCATCCCTAACAGCTAACACATGTCGCTCCCTGCACCACCCGGCTCCACATCAGCGCCTGACACCCCCTCCCCCCTCCCCACGCTCCGGCTCTGCTCATCGGGGGCCCCAGCAGCCCCGGCCCCACACGGTAGTGGCCGAGGGGCCTGGAGAGGGTTGGGGGGGGGCCCTGGAACTTGGCTAGGGGGTCCCAGTGGGGCTGGGGGGGTTCCCATGGGGTTGTGGCAGGCCTGAGAGCCCGGCACACTGACTGGGGGGGGCGGGAGCTGGGGGGGGAGTTTGGCTGCGGGCAGAGAAGGGAGTCATTGCTGCGTAGCCATGGTGGGGACACTAGTGTGACTTGGGGGGGGGCAGGGCCCAATGGGAGAAGTCCTGGGGGGGTAATCGGAGTCTGGGGGGTCCCTGGAGAGTTGGGAAGGGGCTGGACGGGCAGGTCTCACCTCCTGTCACCCCTGTTCTGTCTGCCCCCCCAGCCTGGACCATGTCAGCGATCTACAGCGAGGTGGCTGGGGACGACCCCCCCAGCGACAGCTTCTGGATGGTGAGTAGTTGGGGGGAGGGATCCCTGCAGTGGGGCCTGGGGGGCTCGGCTGTAGGGGAAGAAGTTGGGGGGCAGAGATGGGGGCCCAGGGTTTGGGGGGTTACCGGGGTAAGGGAAGGTTTTAGCCCCCCCATCCCACCCCATGGGGTTGTGGCACCGTGGGTTTGTGTGTGGGGGGGGTGAATTGGAGAAGGGGAAACCTGCTGGGTCTGACCCCCCCTTTCTCCACGTCTGGCCCCCCAGCCGAACCGGTACCAGCGCACGGTGCGGCGGCTGGACGAGGGGTCCCGCATCTGTGACCAGCTGGTCGGCTGCTTCCGGGAGCGGGCGCGGATCGAGGGGGCCTATGCCCGGCACATGGGGGCCTGGGTGCAGAAGTGGCGCCCCCTGGTGGATGCGAGTGAGTCTCCCGCCCCTGCTGCATGGCCCTCGCCCCACTGAGCCCCCTACCCCGCCCCCGGCAGCGCGGCGCCCCCTATGGACACCCGGCCGACACCACGGTGCCGGCGACTGACCCCTCCTTGCAGCCTGGCACCCCTGCTGCCCCCGCCTCCCCTGCCCCGCAGCCCTGCATCCCTCTGCTGCCCCCCCATTGCCCTCCACAGCCCAGCGCCCCCTGCTGCCCCCGCCTCCCCTCCCCCGCAGCCCGGCGCCCCCATGCCAGCTCTCCCCGCAGGTCCCCTGTACGGCACCGTGCGCCGGGCCTGGCAGGCCTTCCTGGACACCACGGAGCGGCTGAGCCGGCTGCACCGGGACACGCAGAGGGCGCTGGTGGCCGAGGAGCTGGCCCGCGTGCGGGGCTGGCAGCGTGACAACTATCACCGCAAGCTGCTGGGCGGCTTCCGCGAGGGCCGCGAGCTGGAGAATGGCTTCCGGCGCGCCCAGAAACCCTGGGCCCGGCGCCTGCTCAAGGTGGGGCCGCGGGGGGCACTGTCCAGGGGCACGGGGCTGCAGGGGGGTCTGAGGGCATGGGGCTGGGGGGTGCCACTGGGGAGCAGGGGGCAGAGGGGCACTGTCCAGGGAATGGGGCTGGGTGGGCGCTGTCTGGGGGCACCGGCAGGGGGCAGAGAGCGAGGGGCACAGAGCAGGGGGGCGCTGTCTGGGGCACGGTGCGGGGGAGGGGCACAGAGCAGGGGGGCGCTGTCTGGGGGCACGGTGCGGGGGAGGGGCACAGAGCAGGGGGGCGCTGTCTGGGGCACGGTGCGGGGGAGGGGCACAGAGCAGGGGGGCGCTGTCTGGGGCACGGTGCGGGGGAGGGGCACAGAGCAGGGGGGCGCTGTCTGGGGGCACGGTGCGGGGGAGGGGCACAGAGCAGGGGGGCGCTGTCTGGGGCACGGTGCGGGGGAGGGGCACAGAGCAGGGGGGCGCTGTCTGGGGCACGGTGCGGGGGAGGGGCACAGAGCAGGGGGGCGCTGTCTGGGGCACGGTGCGGGGGAGGGGCACAGAGCAGGGGGGCGCTGTCTGGGGGCACGGTGCGGGGGAGGGGCACAGAGCAGGGGGGCGCTGTCTGGGGCACGGTGCGGGGGAGGGGCACAGAGCAGGGGGGCGCTGTCTGGGGCACGGTGCGGGGGAGGGGCACAGAGCAGGGGGGCGCTGTCTGGGGCACGGTGCGGGGGAGGGGCACAGAGCAGGGGGGCGCTGTCTGGGGGCACGGTGCGGGGGAGGGGCATCGCCCGGGGGAGGGGGTTGATGGGGGGGGGGCTGCAGGGGTCACAGCCCCTCGTTTCACTCCCCCCGTTAGGTGGAGAAAGCCAAAGCCTCCTACCACCGGGCCTGCCGGAAGGAGCACGCGGCTGCGGGCCGGGAGCAGCTGGCCCCGGGGGGCCCGCCCCTGGCCCCCGACCGGCAGCGCAGCCTGCGGGAGGAGCGCCAGCGCCACACCCAGGAGACGCACAAGGTGGGCGCATGCGGCCGGGGCCCTCCCCTGGGCCGAGCCCCCCGCCGCTGGGGGTCGCCCGAGGGGCCCGCCCAGAGGGAGGTCGGGGGGGGCCTGGACTCCTCTGGGGGCCTGGAGCCGGGCCCAGCGGCCACCCCCAGCTCCTGCTCCGTCCCCGCCCCAACTGGGGGTGCCAGTCCCGCCCCGGCTCCCCTCCGCCATCCACCACCTCCTGCATCGTTAGTTGCTGGGTAGCCAGTGCCAGGCCTCTCTGGGCCTTTGCAGGGAGCAAGCAGCCCTGTGCCACGCCCAGGGGACAGTGCAGCACTCGGGGAAACTGAGGCACGCCCTGTGTCGGCGAGCCGAGTGCAGCCCTTTCCCAACCGGTCCGTGAGTGCCCCCCCCGAACCCTCTGCCCCCAGGAGCGGCAGCGCTACGAGCAGGCGCTGGCGGAGCTGACCCGCGCCAGCCCGCGCTACGTGGAGGAGATGGAGTCCATCTTTGAGCAGGGCCAACAATTTGAGCAGAGACGCATCGAGTTCCTCAAGGAGGCCCTGACAGCTCTGCAGCGCCGGCTGGACCCCACCGCCCACCCCGGGTAAGAGAGACCCCCCCAGTGCCGGCCAGACCCCACCGCCCACCCCGGGTAAGAGAGACCCCCCAGTGCCAGCCGGACCCCACCACCCACCCCGGGTAAGAGAGACCCCCCAGTGCCGGCCGGACCCCACCGCCCACCCCGGGTAAGAGAGACCCCCCCCAGTGCCGGCCGGACCCCACCGCCCACCCCGGGTAAGAGAGACCCCCCCAGTGCCGGCCGGACCCCACCGCCCACCCCGGGTAAGAGAGACCCCCCAGTGCCGGCCGGACCCCACCGCCCACCCCGGGTAAGAGAGACCCCCCCAGTGCCGGCCGGACCCCACCGCCCACCCCGGGTAAGAGAGACCCCCCCAGTGCCGGCCGGACCCCACCGCCCACCCCGGGTAAGAGAGACCCCCCCCAGTGCCGGCCGGACCCCACCGCCCACCCCGGGTAAGAGAGACCCCCCAGTGCCGGCCGGACCCCACCGCCCACCCCGGGTAAGAGAGACCCCCCCCAGTGCCGGCCGGACCCCACCGCCCACCCCGGGTAAGAGAGACCCCCCCAGTGCCGGCCGGACCCCACCGCCCACCCCGGGTAAGAGAGACCCCCCAGTGCCGGCTGGACCCCACCGCCCACCCCGGGTAAGAGAGACCCCCCCCAGTGCCTGCCGGACCCCACCGCCCACCCTGGGTAAGAGAGACCCCCCCAGTGCCGGCCGGATCCCACCGCCCACCCCGGGTAAGAGAGACCCCCCCAGTGCCGGCCGGATCCCACCGCCCACCCCGGGTAAGAGAGACCCCCCCAGTGCCGGCCGGACCCCACCGCCCACCCCGGGTAAGAGAGACCCCCCAGTGTCGGCCGGACCCCACCGCCCACCCCGGGTAAGAGAGACCCCCCCCAGTGTCGGCCGGACCCCACAGCCCACCCCGGGTAAGAGAGACCCCCCCCCAGTGCCGGCCGGACCCCACCTCCCACCCCGGGTAAGAGAGACCCCCCCAGTGCCGGCCGGACCCCACAGCCCACCCCGGGTAAGAGAGACCCCCCCCAGTGCCGGCTGGACCCCACCTCCCACCCCGGGTAAGAGAGACCCCCCCCAGTGCCGGCCGGACCCCACAGCCCACCCCGGGTAAGAGAGACCCCCCCCAGTGCCGGCCGGACCCCACCTCCCACCCCGGGTAAGAGAGACCCCCCCAGTGCCGGCCAGACCCCACCGCCCACCCCGGGTAAGAGAGACCCCCCAGTGCCGGTCGGACCCCACCGCCCACCCCGGGTAAGAGAGACCCCCCCAGTGCCGGCCGGACCCCACAGCCCACCCCGGGTAAGAGAGACCCCCCCCAGTGCCGGCCGGACCCCACCTCCCACCCCGGGTAAGAGAGACCCCCCCAGTGCCGGCCGGACCCCACCGCCCACCCCGGGTAAGAGAGACCCCCCCAGTGCCGGCCGGACCCCACCGCCCACCCCGGGTAAGAGAGACCCCACCAGTGCTGGCCGGACCCCACAGCCCACCCCGGGTAAGAGAGACCCCCCCCAGTGCCGGCCGGACCCCACCGCCCACCCCGGGTGAGACCCCCTGTGAGGAAGGTTCAGAGGAGGGTGATGCGTACGGAGGAGCACTCCGTGCCCAGACGTTACTGGCTCAGTGTGACAAGGGGGGGAGTTTGTTGTCTCAGAGAACAGCCCTGGAGCCGGGGGGTCTGGGACCCTGGTGACCCCGACCCTGCTCAGAGGACACGGGATCCTGGCCAGAGACAGACAAAGGGCTGCAGAGAGGGGCCCGGCAACCGGCCCAGCTGGTCCAGCGAGGGGAGGGGAGGGGAGGGGAGGGGAGGGGAGGGGCCGGGCGACCCTCTTACCTGGGGAGAAGACACTGGCTGGGGGAGGGGCTGTTGGGGGGGGATATTGGAGGCTCTGCCGGGAGACTGGGGCTGTTTTGGGGGGGCAGGGCAGGCAGGGCTCAGTGGAGGCAGGCATGAGGCTGGGGCCCAGGCGACTGGCCTGAGGGACCCGTTGCTGTTCAGAGCTCAAGAGACCCACCTGTTTGGTGCTGGCTGAGTCTGGAGAACAGGGGGGGCTGCTCCTTCAGGGAGGGGAGGCCCCAGGGCTCCAGAGGGAGGGGACCCCCGAGGGGCTCACGGCGGAGGCAGGCGGCTGGAGGCCCTGAGAGGCACTGTCCCAGAGGTGGGGGGGCAGACCCCCCCAGGCGAGAGTGGGCCCCCCAGGAGAGGGTCCCCGCACTGGAGCGGCCCCCGAGAAAGGGCCGTCTTGCTGCCGCTGGAGAGGAGGGGCTCCCCGAGAAGGGGCTGCCGCCCTGGAGGGGGGGATCCGCCAAGGGGCCATGCGTGGGCCCGACCCGTGAGCCGTGACACCCCCCCACCGCCCTGATCCCCCTCCCTCTGTCACGGCTCGCAGGTCGTGCCCCCGCTCTGCCCATCTGTCCCCAGGCAGGACCCCCTCTCCAGCGCGACGGCCCCTTCTCGGGGGTCCTCTCCAGCGCGGCGACCCTCTCGTGGGGGGCCCCTCTGGCCTGGGGGGCCGCCCCTCCGCCTCTGGGATGGCACCTCTCAGGGCCTTCAGCCGCCTGCCTGCGCCGTGAGCCCCCTTGGGGGGGCCCCTCCCTCTGGGCCCCTGGGCCCCCTCTCCCAGAGGGACTAGGGCAGCCCTGTCCACCAGCCCAGAGCGACTCTGCCGGCACCAACCAGGGGGGGTTATGGAGCTTTGAACCCCCCCAAGGATCCCCCAGGTCTGTCGGCCTGGCCCCTCCCAAACCCACCCAGTCCCCCTGCCAGCTGAGTCCTGCCTGCTCTGCTCTGCCCCCCAAGAACAGCCCCCGTCTCCCCGCCAAGCCCCCAATCCCCCCCAACAGCCCCTCCCCGGCCAGTGTCTCTCCCCCCGTCTCCCCGCCGAGCCCCCAATCCCCCCAACAGCCCCTCCCCGGCCAGTGTCTCTCCCCCCGTCTCCCCGCCGAGCCCCCAATCCCCCCAACAGCCCCTCCCCGGCCAGTGTCTCTCTCCCCGTAACGGGGTCGCCTGAGCCCCTCTTCTCCCCCCTCCCGTCTCCCCGCCGAGCCCCCAATCCCCCCAACAGCCCCTCCCCGGCCAGTGTCTCTCTCCCCGTAACGGGGTCGCCTGGGCCCCTCTTCTCCCCCCTCCCGTCTCCCCGCCGAGCCCCCAATCCCCCCAACAGCCCCTCCCCGGCCAGTGTCTCTCCCCCCGTAACGGGGTCGCCTGGGCCCCTCTTCTCCCCCCTCCCGTCTCCCCGCCGAGCCCCCAATCCCCCCCAACAGCCCCTCCCCGGCCAGTGTCTCTCTCCCCGTAACGGGGTCGCCTGGGCCCCTCTTCTCCCCCTCCCGTCTCCCCGCCGAGCCCCCAATCCCCCCCAACAGCCCCTCCCCGGCCAGTGTCTCTCTCCCCGTAACGGGGTCGCCCGGGCCCCTCTTCTCCCCCCTCCCGTCTCCCCGCCGAGCCCCCAATCCCCCCAACAGCCCCTCCCCGGCCAGTGTCTCTCCCCCCGTAACGGGGTCGCCTGGGCCCCTCTTCTCCCCCCTCCCGTCTCCCCGCCGAGCCCCCAATCCCCCCCAACAGCCCCTCCCCGGCCAGTGTCTCTCTCCCCGTAACGGGGTCGCCTGGGCCCCTCTTCTCCCCCCTCCCGTCTCCCCGCCGAGCCCCCAATCCCCCCAACAGCCCCTCCCCGGCCAGTGTCTCTCCCCCCGTAACGGGGTCGCCTGGGCCCCTCTTCTCCCCCCTCCCGTCTCCCCGCCGAGCCCCCAATCCCCCCCAACAGCCCCTCCCCGGCCAGTGTCTCTCTCCCCGTAACGGGGTCGCCTGGGCCCCTCTTCTCCCCCCTCCCGTCTCCCCGCCGAGCCCCCAATCCCCCCAACAGCCCCTCCCCGGCCAGTGTCTCTCCCCCCGTAACGGGGTCGCCCGGGCCCCTCTTCTCCCCCCTCCCGTCTCCCCGCCAAGCCCCCAATCCCCCCAACAGCCCCTCCCCGGCCAGTGTCTCTCCCCCCGTAACGGGGTCGCCCGGGCCCCTCTTCTCCCCCCCCCCCCCCGATGTTCTCTCCTTGCCGGGTCCCCTCTGCTGCCCCTTGTCTGTCTGGCCGGACCCGGCCGTGTCCTCTGAGCAGGGTCTGCCGGGTCACCAGGGCCCCGGGCGCCGGTTCTGGGCTGGTCTCCGCAGCCACAAACTCCCCCCTTTTCACATGGAAGCAGTAACGTCTGGGCCCTGAGCGCCCCCTGCCTGCAGCCCCCCCGAGCCCCCAAACTCCTCACCGCCTCTCCCCATATTATGGGGAGCAGATTGATTGTGTGGGCGGGGGCGATCTGTGGGGGGACAGTGAGGGCAGGGTGGGGGTCAGAGTGGGGACAGCGGTTTCAGCAGGGTCCCCGAGCAGGCCACAGACAAGCCAAGCAGCAAAGCGGGGGGGGACCCGTGTTCCCGCTAACCCTTCCCGCCATGTGCGGAATAAGTTTTGTTCCGTGCTCCGAGGCGCGGGCGGAGGGGCACCCCCAAGAGAAACCCGGGCTGCCAGCTGGGGGGGGGCTGCTCGTCAGCTGGGCGGCCCCTGACCTCCTGCCCCCCCCCCCAGGGTGCAGGCCGCACAGACCCAGCTCCGCCAGGCCATCAGTGACATTAGCGCCCGCCAGGACCTGGACTGGTGGCGCCGGCAGCGTGGGCCCGGCATGGCCATGGCATGGCCCGAGTTCGAGGTGAGACCCCCCCAACCTGCCCTCTGGGAGCCCAGCCCCCGTCACCCAAGAGCCGGGCCTCCTCCCCACCCCACGCCCTGCGCTGGCCCAGGGCAGCCTTAACCCTTCGGCCCCCACCTGGCAGTCACGCAACCTGCAGCGGGAAACTGAGGCACGTGGTCACAAGCCGAGAGCAGACCATTTTGTCATCCCCCATCCCCCTCTGCCCCAGAGCTCCCCGCCCCTGTCCCCCCCCCCACCCGCCCCCTCACCTGCCCCCCCCCTCCGCCTCCCAGCGAGCACGGGCCTGGCTGGAGCAGCTAGCAGCTTCCCTCCCAAGCCTGAGCCCCCATTTCCCCCCCCAGGCATGGAGCCCCGAATGGGAGCCGCAGAGCCCCAAGGCCCCACCGGCCCAGGAGGAGGAGAAGGTGGCGCTGCAAAGTGTCCATCCAGCCCCGGGCAGGTGAGTGCGGGGGGGGGGGGCAGGAGGGGGTGGGTGAGGGGGGGGACAGGTGAGTGCAGGGGATGGGTGCATGGGGGGGCAGGTGAGCAAGGTGGGGGCAGGTGAGTGAGCTGGGGGGCAGGGGAGAGGGGGCAGGTGAGTGGGGGGACAGATGAGTGAAGTTAGGGGCAGATGAGCAAGGTGGGGGGGCAGGCACGTGGGGCGGGTTTGCTCCCCATAGTCCCCCTGGGATGGCAACAACCTGGTAACACTGCAGCCCCCAGAACAGGTACAATAACCCTGCTCCTAGAGACCCTACCATAACACCGGGCCCCCGACGCCCCTGCCCTACTCCAGCCTGCGTGGGGCGCGGTGGGGCCAGGGCTCAGCCCAGCTGCCTCCCGCCCTGGTCCTGTGCGGCTCCTGCAAGCGGCTGCCTGGGCCCTGGGGCGGAGACACAATGGCCCCACCCTAAGGCCAGCTCTGCGGCTCCCATTGGCTGGGAACTGCAACCAATGGGAGCTGCGGGGGCGGTGCCTGTGGACCCGGGGCGGTGCAGGGGCTGCCTGGCCACGCCTCCACTTAAGGGGACTGCAGGGACAGCCCGCCCCCCTCGCCCCTTCCTGCACCCCAAGGCCCTGCCTAAGCCCCGTGGAAACGAGCCAATGAGGCAGGGTGGGGGAGGGGAAGATGGAGTGAGGGGTGGAGCCTTGGAGAAGGGGCGGGGCGGGGGCAGGGCAGGCAATGTTGTTTGGGGTCTTGCATCAGGAAAGTTTGCAGCTCCCCCCCCCCCCCCCCTGGCTCAGCAGAGAGCTGGGGGAGGGGCTGGGGTGTGGGCATGTCCCCCAGAGGCTCCACCCCATTTCATTCCCCCCTCCCCCCCCAGTGTGCCTGAGGTTACAGCACCGACTCTGGGCCAGCGGGTCCGGGCCATTTACGATTATATGGGGCAGGAGCCCGACGAGCTGAGCTTCACGGCCGGTGAGCGACCCCGGCTGGGCCCCGACACCCCCGCTTCCTCGGCTGGGCCCCGATCCCCCCCGCTGCCCCGGCTGGGCCCCGATCCCCCCCACTGCCCCGGCTGGGCCCCGATCCCCCCCACTGCTCCGGCTGGGCCCCGACACCCCCGCTGCCCCGGCTGGGCCCCGATCCCCCCCACTGCTCCGGCTGGGCCCCGACACCCCCGCTGCCCCGGCTGGGCCCCGATCCCCCCCACTGCTCCGGCTGGGCCCCGACACCCCCGCTGCCCCGGCTGGGCCCCGATCCCCCCCACTGCTCCGGCTGGGCCCCGACACCCCCGCTGCCCCGGCTGGGCCCCGATCCCCCCCACTGCCCCGGCTGGGCCCCGATCCCCCCCACTGCCCCGGCTGGGCCCCGACACCCCCGCTTCCTCGGCTGGGCCCCGATCACCGCTCACTGCCCCGGCTGGGCCCCGATCCCCCCCACTGCCCTGGTTGGGCTCCGACACCCCCGCTGCCCCGGCTGGGCCCCGATCCCCCCCCCCCCACTGCCCTGGTTGGGCTCCGACACCCCCGCTGCCCCGGCTGGGCCCCGATCCCCCCCCCCCCCACTGCCCTGGTTGGGTCCTGATCCCTCCTCTCTGCCACAGCTGGGCCCTGACACACACCCCTGCTGCCCCTGGTCCCTCCCATTGCCCCGGCTGGGCCCCGACACCCTCCCCCGCACAGTCCCTGCTGGATCCCCGCTCAGCCCATCCTCCGACAGCGCCCACCCCCACACCTCGCTGATGCGGGCCCATGACAGACAGCCCCCCACTAGACCCCAGCCCTGCCCCCTGGGCCCCCGCTGCAGGACCCAAGCCACAGGAATCCTGCCCCCCAGCCCCCACCCCCTAACGCTGCCTGTCTTTGCAGGAGAGGAGCTGACGAAACTGGAGGAGCAAGACGCCCAGGGCTGGTGCAAGGGGGTGACGGCCGGGGGGCGTGTGGGGCTCTACCCCGCCAACTATGTGCAGCCAGTGCCCTGAGCCCCCAGCCCCTCGCCGTGGGGCCCCCGCCGCAGACAGGGGAGGGGGCCACCCCGGCGTCTCCCCCCCACACCCCACCTTACTCAAGCTGCCCCAATGTGCAGACCCACCTGCCGGGGGAGGACTGTGGGGGGAGATCTCGGGGAGCCCTGATAGCAGGTGATCATCCCCGGCCCACGGCAGCCTCCCGGATCTGCTGCCCCCACGACCCCGTCTTTGGTCCCCCCCATGACACCCCTAGACCTGGGACAGAAACAATAAACTCGTCCGCCCCGGCACAGTCTGAGTCCATCCCTGATGTGCAAACCCCACCCCTGTGCCTCACTGCGGGGGCACTGGCAGGGGGGGGGCAGGGCTGTGGGGAGGGGCAGTGGGGAGGGTGTGGGGTGTGAGGAGGAGCAGTGGGGAGGTCTGTGAGGCATGGGATGGGACAGTGGGGAGGCTATGGGGCGTGGGCAGGGGTGTGGGGAGGGAGCTATGTAGAGGGGCAGTGGGAAGGGCTGTGAGGCGTGTGGAGGCTGTGGGGTATGGGGAGGGGCAGTGGGCAGGGGTGGGGAGGGAGCTATGGGGGCTGTGAGGCGTGGGGCAGGACAGTGGGGAGGCTGTGGGGCAAGGGGAGGGTTGTGTGGAGGGAGCTATGAGGAGAGGTAGTGGGGAGTGCTGTGGGATGTGGGGAGAGCTGTGAGGAGGGCTGTGAGGCATGGAGTGGGGCAGTGGGGAGGCTATGGGGCGTGGGCAGAGGTGTGGGGAGGGCTGTGGGGTATGGGGGGGCAGTGGGCAGGGGTGTGGGAGGGAGCTATGGGTGGCTGTGAGGTGCGGGGTGGGACAGTGGGGAGGCTGTGGGGTATGGGGAAGGGCTGTGGAGAGGGGCAGTGGGGAGGGGTGTGTGGAAGGAGTTATGGGGAGAGGTAGTGGGGAGGCTGTGGGGTGTGGAAGGGGCAGCGGGCAGGAGTGTGGGGAGGGAGCTATGGGAGGCTGTGGGGCGTGGGGAGGGGCAGTGGGCAGGGGTGGGGAGGGAGCTATGGGGGGCTGTGAGGCATGGGGCAGGACAGTGGGGAGGCTGTGGGGCATGGGGAGGGGTGTGTGGAGGGAGCTATGGGGAGAGGTATTGGGGAGACTGTGGGGTGTGGGGAGAGGTAGTGGGGGGCTGTGGGGAGGGAGCTGTGGGGAGGCTGTGGGGCATGGGGAGGCGCAGTGGGCAGAGGTGTGGGGAGGGAGCTATGGGGGGCTGTGAGGTGTGAGGCGGGACAGTGGGGAGGCTGTGGGGTGTGGGGAGGGAGCTGTGGGGAGAGGCATTGGGGAGGCTGTGGAGTGTGGGGAGGGGCAGTGGGGAGGGCTGTGGGGTATGGGGAGGGGAAGTGGGGAGGGGCAGTGGGGAGGCTGTGGGGCGATGGGATGTGGAGAAGCTGGGGTGGGGGGCAGTGGGCAGGGGTGTGGTGAGGGAGCTATGGGGGGCTGTGAGGTGTGGGGCAGGACAGTGGGGAGGCTGTGGGGTGTGTGGAGGGAGCTATGGGGAGAGGTAGTGGGGAGGCTGTGGGGTGTGGGGAGGGAGCTGTGGGGAGGGCTGGGGGTATGGGGAGGGGAAGTGGGGAGGGGCAGTGGGGAGGCTGTGGGGCGATGGGATGTGGAGAAGCTGTGGGGGGCAGTGGGCAGGGGTGTGGTGAGGGAGCTATGGGGGGCTGTGAGGTGTGGGGCAGGACAGTGGGGAGGCTGTGGGGTGTATGGAGGGAGCTATGGGGAGAGGTAGTGGGGAGGCTGGGGGTGTGGGGAGGGAGCTGTGGGGAGGCTGTGGGGTGTGGGGAGGGGCAGTAGGGAGGCTGTGGGGCGTCAGGAGGGAGCTGTGGGGAGGCTGCGGGGTATGGGGGGGCAGTGGGGAGGCTGTGGGGCGTCGGGAGGGAGCTGTGGGGAGGCTGTGGGGTGTGGGGAGGGGCAGTGGGGAGGGGCAGTGAGGAGGGGCAGTAGGGAGGCTGTGGGGCGTCGGGAGGGAGCTGTGGGGAGGCTGTGGGGTGTGAGGAGGGGCAGTAGGGAGGCTGTGGGGCGACGGGAGGGAGCTGTGGGGAGGCTGTGGGGTGTGAGGAGGGGCAGTAGGGAGGCTGTGGGGCGACGGGAGGGAGCTGTGGGGAGGCTGTGGGGTGTGGGGAGGGGCAGTGGGGAGGCTGTGGGGCGACGGGAGGGAGCTGTGGGGAGGCTGTGGGGAGACGGGAGGGAGCTGTGGGGAGGCTGTGGGGCGACGGGAGGGAGCTGTGGGGAGGCTGTGGGGTGTGGGGAGGGGCAGTAGGGAGGCTGTGGGGCGACGGGAGGGAGCTGTGGGGAGGCTGTGGGGCGACGGGAGGGAGCTGTGGGGAGGCTGTGGGGTGTGGGGAGGGGCAGTAGGGAGGCTGTGGGGCGACGGGAGGGAGCTGTGGGGAGGCTGTGGGGAGACGGGAGGGAGCTGTGGGGTGTGGGGAGGGGCAGTAGGGAGGCTGTGGGGCGACGGGAGGGAGCTGTGGGGAGGCTGTGGGGTGTGGGGAGGGGCAGTAGGGAGGCTGTGGGGCGACGGGAGGGAGCTGTGGGGAGGCTGTGGGGTGTGGGGAGGGGCAGTAGGGAGGCTGTGGGGCGACGGGAGGGAGCTGTGGGGAGGCTGTGGGGAGACGGGAGGGAGCTGTGGGGAGGCTGTGGGGTGTGGGGAGGGGCAGTAGGGAGGCTGTGGGGCGTCGGGAGGGAGCTGTGGGGAGGCTATGGGGCAGGAGCCCTTCCCCCCTTGGGGCAGCGCCTGGCTCCCGCCCCCAGTCAGGGCGTGGGGTTCACCTGGGGACACCCCGCCCAAGACCTGCCCGTGCTGGCAGAGCGGCCAATGGGGCGCAGCACCCCAGAAGGCCTGGGCCAATCCCAGCCTGAGCCCCAGCAGGTCCCAGCCAATCAGACGCTGCGCCCCACATGGCCCAGCCAATGGGAGCAGGCCGTTCTGAGCTGCCCAGCGGGGGCTGAGCCGCAGCCTAGCCTGGGGACAGACGGACGCCACCGCACCGGCCAGACGGACGCGGATCATGGGGCCCCCAGGCTGGGCCGCCCTCCTGCTGCTGGCGCTCGGCACCCAGGCGCTGATCCGGTGAGGGCCCCGCACGCCTGGGGCCTGGCTGGCTGGGGAGCAGAGGCCAGTGGTTAGAGCAGGGCCGGGCCAGGAGCCAGGACTCCTGGGTTTTTGCTCTGGGAGGGGAGTGGGGGCTAGTGGTTAGAGCAGGGGGGGCTGGGCTGACGCCGGGGCCAGCAGCTGCCTGGAGCAGCAGACGAGGCTCCTCGCGCTGCCCCACACGCTCCCCCCACCTCCCACAGGGATTTCTGAGCTGGCCCCACCCAGCCGGTCCCCGGACCGGTCCGGCCAGTTCCCGGCCCTGCCAGCGGCCCACGGGCAGGGCCGGGCCGGCTCAGGGGGCAGGCAGTGGGGCAGGGTCTGTCCCCTGTAGGGGGTGCTGGTTCCCTGGTTGGCTGAGGGAAGTGGGGGGTCCCACGGTTTCCCTTACACTCACCCCCCACCCCCCCACAGGATCCCCCTGCGGAAGTTCCCCTCGGTGAGGAACCGGTTCGGCAGGAAGGGGCTGCCCACCGCTGAGGCGGGGGCTCGGGGGGGCCTGGGCAGGGCTCCCCACAGCCGCTCGGCTGCCCCCCAGCGTTTGCACGACTACATGGACGTAAGTCCCCCCCCGCAGGCCCTGGGGGGCATGGTTGGGAGGGGAGGGGGAGAGGATGTGGGAGGACGGGGGGGAATGTGGGGATCCGCACTGGAGGTGGGGGTGGCAGTGTGGGCTGCACTGTGGGACCGGGGGCTGCACCGGGGGGGCCGGGGCTGTGCTGACCTGCCCCTCCCCCCAGGCGCAGTACTATGGGGAGATCGGGATCGGGACCCCCCCACAGGTGTTCAGCGTGGTGTTCGACACGGGCTCCTCCGACCTGTGGGTGCCCTCGGCTCGCTGCTGCCTCCTGCACCTGGCCTGCTGTGAGTGGGGCCGGGGGGAGCGTCCGTCCAGCTGTCCTGGCCCCCCAGGGGTGCCCTGCGAGCCGGGCCCAGGAGAGATTCCAGCAGAGCGCCCCTGGCTCGGTTTGTGCTTCTCCTGGGGGTGCACGTTCGCATGCGCCTTGGTGCGCAGAACAAAATTGATTCTGCACGTGCCTGGAAACGATGAGCAGGAACCTTGGTGCCCGGGGGCTGTGTCTGTCTAACCCCAAAGGATCTGGGGGCCATGGGGGGGCTGTGTCTGTCTAACCCCAAAGGATCTGGGGGCCATGGGGGGGCTGTGTCTGTCTAACCCCAAAGGATCTGGGGGCCATGGGGGGGCTGTGTCTGTCTAACCCCAAAGGATCTGGGGGGCCATGGGGGGGCTGTGTCTGTCCTGACCTCTCCTCTCCCCCAGGGGTGCACTCTCAATACCACTCGCTCTTGTCCTGCACCCACAAATGCAACCGCAGCGAGTTCTCCATCCGCTATGGCAGCGGCAGCCTGAAGGGCTTCCTGAGCCAGGACACCGTCACCGTGAGTGGGGCCCAGGCGCCAGGGTTCTCGCACTGGCTCGGGGAGGGCAGAGGGGGGTAGTGGTTAGAGCGGGGGGGGACACCCAGGCGCCAGGGTTCTCGCACTGGCTCAGGGAGGGCAGAGGGGGGTAGTGGTTAGAGTGGGGGGGACACACCCAGGCGCCAGGGTTCTCGCACTGGCTCAGGGAGGGCAGAGGGGGGTAGTGGGTAGAGCGGGGGGGGGACACCCAGGCGCCAGGGTTCTCGCACTGGCTCGGGGAGGGCAGAGGGGGGTAGTGGGTAGAGCGGGGGGGGGGACACCCAGGCGCCAGGGTTCTCGCACTGGCTCAGGGAGGGCAGAGGGGGGTAGTGGGTAGAGCGGGGGGGACACACCCAGGCACCAGGGTTCTCGCACTGGCTCGGGGAGGGCAGAGGGGGGTAGTGGTTAGAGCGGGGGGGGACACCCAGGCGCCAGGGTTCTCGCACTGGCTTGGGGAGGGCAGAGGGGGGTAGTGGTTAGAGCGGGGGGGGACACCCAGGTGCCAGGGTTCTCGCACTGGCTCGGGGAGGGCAGAGGGGGGTAGTGGTTAGAGCGGGGGGGGGACACCCAGGCGCCAGGGTTCTCGCACTGGCTCGGGGAGGGCAGAGGGGGGTAGTGGTTAGAGCGGGGGGGGGGACACCCAGGTGCCAGGGTTCTCGCACTGGCTCGGGGAGGGCAGAGGGGGGTAGTGGGTAGAGCGGGGGGGACACCCAGGTGCCAGGGTTCTCGCACTGGCTCGGGGAGGGCAGAGGGGGGTAGTGGGTAGAGCGGGGGGGGGACACCCAGGCGCCAGGGTTCTTGCACTGGCTCAGGGAGGGCAGAGGGGGGTAGTGGGTAGAGCGGGGGGGGGACACCCAGGCGCCAGGGTTCTCGCACTGGCTTGGGGAGGGCAGAGGGGGGTAGTGGTTAGAGCGGGGGGGGGGACACCCAGGCGCCAGGGTTCTCGCACTGGCTTGGGGAGGGCAGAGGGGGGTAGTGGGTAGAGCGGGGGGGGGGACACCCAGGCGCCAGGGTTCTTGCACTGGCTCAGGGAGGGCAGAGGGGGGTAGTGGGTAGAGCGGGGGGGACACACCCAGGCGCCAGGGTTCTCGCACTGGCTCGGGGAGGGCAGAGGGGGGTAGTGGTTAGAGCGGGGGGGGGACACCCAGGTGCCAGGGTTCTCGCACTGGCTCGGGGAGGGCAGAGGGGGGTAGTGGGTAGAGCGGGGGGGGACACCCAGGCGCCAGGGTTCTCGCACTGGCTCGGGGAAGGCAGAGGGGGGTAGTGGTTAGAGCGGGGGGGGGACACCCAGGCGCCAGGGTTCTCGCACTGGCTTGGGGAGGGCAGAGGGGGGTAGTGGGTAGAGCGGGGGGGGACACCCAGGCGCCAGGGTTCTCGCACTGGCTCGGGGAAGGCAGAGGGGGGTAGTGGTTAGAGCGGGGGGGGACACCCAGGCGCCAGGGTTCTCGCACTGGCTCGGGGAGGGCAGAGGGGGGTAGTGGTTAGAGCGGGGGGGGACACCCAGGCGCCAGGGTTCTCGCACTGGCTCGGGGAGGGCAGAGGGGGGTAGTTGTTAGAGCGGGGGGGGACACCCAGGTGCCAGGGTTCTTGCACTGGCTAGGGGAGGGCAGAGGGGGTAGTGGTTAGAGCGGGGGGGGACACCCAGGCGCCAGGGTTCTTGCACTGGCTCGGGGAGGGCAGAGGGGGGTAGTGGGTAGAGCGGGGGGGCGCCTGGACTCCTGTGTCCCAGCCCGGCTCTGCCCCCAGGTGTCCAACGTGACGGTCGTGAACCAGACGTTCGCCGAGGCCGTGCACCTGCCGGGGCTGGTGTTCGTGGCGGCCAAGTTCGACGGGATCCTGGGCATGGGGTACCCGGCGCTGTCCGTGCGCAGGACCCTGCCCGTCTTCGACAGCATGATCGCCCAGGGGCTGCTGGCCCGGCACCTCTTCTCCTTCCACCTCCACAGGTCAGAGCCCTCGGCCCCCCACACCCTGGGCCCCACTGTCCCCCACGCACTGACCCCCAGCCCCCGCACCCCTCAGCCCCCCGCACTCCTGGGTCTCCAGCCCCCACACCCCTCAGCCCCACAAACCTCCCAGCCCCGCGGTGCCATGAGACCCCCATGCCCCCAGCCAGAGATCGCGGTGCCGCCCCGAGCTCCCTCTCTCTCCCCGGCTGCAGGGGCTCAGCGGAGGGGGGGCAGCTGCTGCTGGGGGGCACGGACCCGGCGCTGCACGATGGGGAGCTGCACTACGTGCCCGTGTCCCGCAAGGCCTATTGGCAGGTCAAGGTGGACAAGTGAGTACCCTGCCCTTGCCCCTGCCCCTGCCCCCAGGACTCTTCCCGGCCCTTGAACCCCCAGGGACCTTCCCAGCCCCTGAACCTCCTGGGATCCTTCCCGGCTCCTGAACCCCCAGGTCCCTTCCCAGCTCCTAACCCCCCCCCCCCCCCAGGACCCTTCCCGGCCCCTGAACCACCTGGGACCTTCCCGGCTCCTAACCCCCCCCAGGACCCTTCCCGGCCCCTGAACCCCCTGGGACCTTCCCAGACCCTGAACCCCCAGGTCCCTTCCCAGCTCCTAACCCCCCTGGGGCCCTTCCTGGCCCTGAACTTCCCAGCCTCTGCCCCCTGAACTTCCTGATCTCCCCTGGGACCCTTTGTACCCCCTGCCCCCCCAGAGCACCACAGCCCCTCCCTGGTCCCTGAACCCCCTGCCCCCCAGGCCCCTTTGTGGCTCCCTGCCCTTCCAGAGCTCCCAGCCTCCTCCCGGCCATCTGACCCCAGTCCCACGTCACTCCCCAGGCCTCGCCGACCCTCTGGGCCCTGCTGGGACCCCACAGGCTCCTAGGGCCCACCCGAGCCCCTGGGGTCCCCCGTAGCCTCCAGCCTGCCTCCCAGCCCCTCTCAGGGTCCCCCAGTCTCCCTGGCCCCCCTGCCTGAGCGACAGGCCCATGACCCACCTGGACCCCCATTTCATGGTGGGGGGTCCCCGGGCCCAGCGCCCCACCGGCAGCCAGAGGGGACTCCCAGCAGGCAGAGAGAGAAGGAGGCTCAGAGGTGGCAGGGACCCAGAGGGACCCAGAGCAGGCAGGCCCTGCCCCCCAGCCCCACAGCCAGGCCTTTGTCTATGGGAGGGGCACCTGAAATCCCCTGGCCAGGGAGAGGTGTACACACACACACACACACACACACACATGGGGTCACCCACAGCCCAACCACAGTGGGCCCAGGGCCACAAGAGTGTACAGCCCCCCCCAACTCCGTCACAGGGCCGTGCCCAGGGAAACTGAGGCACACCCCGGGGTTACTACAGGGCGGTAGACCTCACATGCCGCAGAACAAGGGGAATAAAATTCCTGCTTTGTCTCCCCCTGCAGCCCCCCCCGCTGCCCCACTTGACCCCCCCAAGCCACTTCTGCACCCCCACCCTGTGGACCCCCATGGCACCCACCCAACCCCTGCAGGGGACCCCAAAACCGCCACTGGACTCCCCAACCATGCCTGCCTCTCAGCTCCACCCCCAACCACCCCACCTCCCAAACCCGCTCCAGCCCCCTTCCCAACCGTGCCTGGGCCCCCCTTGAACCCCTGTCCCCAAATCCCTCCCCACCCCCGCACCCCTGTGTCCCTGACACCCCTCCCCATCATCCTCTGTGTCCCTTTAACCCCCATCCTCCCCTTCACCCCCCCCCCCGTGTCCCTGACACCCCTCCCCATCCTCCCCTTCACCCCCCGTGTCCCTGACACCCCTCCCCATCCTCCCCTTCACCCCCCGTGTCCCTGACACCCCTCCCCATCCTCCCCTTCACCATCTGTGTCCCTTTAACCCCCCATCCTCCCCTTCACCCCCCCCTGTGTCCCTGACACCCCTCCCCATCCTCCCCATCACCCTCTGTGTCCCTTTAACCCCCCATCCTCCCCTTCACCCCCTCTGTGTCCCTGACACCCCTCCCCATCCTCCCCATCACCCTCTGTGTCCCTTTAACCCCCCATCCTCCCCTTCACCCCCCGTGTCCCTGACACCCCTCCCCATCCTCCCCTTCACCCCCCCCCCCCGTCCCTGCATACACACCCCCGCCCCTTTTGGCAGGATCCAGGTGAAGACGCCCCGGGGGCGGCACCGGAGCGCAGGGCCGGCTCTCTGCCAGGGGGGCTGCCAAGCCATTCTGGACACGGGCACCTCCCTCATCGCGGGCCCCAGCAAGGAGATCAAGACCCTGCACAAAACCCTGGGCCTCTTCCGCACCGTCGGGGGGCAGGTAAGGGGCTAGAGCAGGGAGGGGGCTGGGAGCCAGGACTCCTGGGTTCTTTCCTGGCTCAGAGGAGGGGGGGTCTAGTGGTTAGAGCTGGGTGGGGGCTGTGAGCCAGGACTCCTGGGTTCTTTCCTGGCTCAGAGGAGGGGGGGGGTCTAGTGGTTAGAGCTGGGTGGGGGCTGGGAGCCAGGACTCCTGGGTTCTTTCCTGGCTCAGAGGAGGGGGGGGTCTAGTGGTTAGAGCTGGGTGGGGGCTGGGAGCCAGGACTCCTGGGTTCTTTCCTGGCTCAGAGGAGGGGGGGGGTCTAGTGGTTAGAGCTGGGTGGGGGCTGGGAGCCAGGACTCCTGGGTTCTTTCCTGGCTCAGAGGAGGGGGGGGTCTAGTGGTTAGAGCTGGGTGGGGGCTGGGAGCCAGGACTCCTGGGTTCTTTCCTGGCTCAGAGGAGGGGGGGTCTAGTGGTTAGAGCTGGGTGGGGGCTGGGAGCCAGGACTCCTGGGTTCTTTCCTGGCTCAGAGGAGGGGGGGGGGTCTAGTGGTTAGAGCTGGGTGGGGGCTGGGAGCCAGGACCCGTGGCTTCTCTCCCCAGCACTAGGAGGGAGGAGGGCCTAGTGGGCAGAGCAGCGGCCCTGTGAGCCGTGGGCTTGTGCAGCCGCGCAGGAGAGACTCCAGAGCAGCCCGGCTGACCGCAGCGCCCAGGGCTCCCTTTGTGTTTCTCTGGGTGGTGCACATGCCGTGGTGCACGGAGCAAAATGTATCCCGCACACACATGCAGGAAAACTATCCACACGTGGATGGGAAAGATTCGCAGGAACATGGGGGGGGGGGGAGCCCGTCTCCTGGGTTCTTGTGCCTGCTGCACCCCGACTGGCTGGGGGGGCAGTCTGACCCCTCCCCCCCTCCGCTTTCCTGCAGAAGGTGCTGGATTGTGCCCAGGTCTCTGACCTGCCCGAGGTCTCCTTCGTGCTGGGCGGGAAGGCGTTCAACCTGAGCGGGGAGCAGTACACACTGCAGGTGGGGCCGGCCGGGCCTGGGGCTGTCTAGCTTGGGGGGCCCGTGGGGGCTGGCCGGGCTCGGGGGGGTCACAGAGGGGAGGGGAGGCCCGTGAGGGCTGGCCGGGCTCTGGGGGGGTCACAGAGGGGAGGGGAGGCCCGTGGGGGCTGGCCGGGCTCTGGGGGGGTCACAGAGGGGAGGGGAGGCCCGTGGGGGCTGGCCGGGCTCGGGGGGGGGGGGTCACAGAGGGGAGGGGAGGCCCGTGAGGGCTGGCTGGGCTCTGGGGGGTCACAGAGGGGAGGCCCGTGGGGGCTGGCCGGGCTCGGGGGGGGGGTCACAGAGGGGAGGGGAGGGGAGGCCCGTGGGGGCTGGCTGGGCTCTGGGGGGTCACAGAGGGGAGGGGAGGCCCGTGGGGGCTGGCCGGGCTCGGGGGGGGTCACAGAGGGGAGGGGAGGCCCGTGGGGGCTGGCTGGGCTCGGGGGGGTCACAGAGGGGTGGGGAGGCTTGTGAGGGCTGGCCGGGCTCTGGGGGGGTCACAGAAGGGAGGGGAGGCCCGTGGGGGCTGGCTGGGCTCGGGGGGGTCACAGAGGGGTGGGGAGGCTTGTGAGGGCTGGCCGGGCTCTGGGGGGGTCACAGAGGGGAGGGGAGGCCCGTGGGGGCTGGCCGGGCTCTGGGGGGGTCACAGAGGGGAGGGGAGACCCGTGGGGGCTGGCCGGGCTCTGGGGGGGTCACGGAGGGGAGGGGAGGGGAGGGGAGGCCCGTGGGGGCTGGCCGGGCTCTGGGGGGGTCACAGAGGGGAGGGGAGGGGAAGGGAAGGGGAGGGGAGGTCCGTGAGGGCTGGCTGGGCTCGGGGGGGTCACAGAGGGGAGGGGAGGGGAGGGGAGGCCCGTGGGGGCTGGCCGGGCTCTGGGGGGGTCACAGAGGGGAGGGGAGGCCCGTGGGGGCTGGCCGGGCTCTGGGGGGGTCACAGAGGGGAGGGGAGACCCGTGGGGGCTGGCCGGGCTCTGGGGGGGTCACAGAGGGGAGGGGAGGGGAGGCCCGTGGGGGCTGGCCGGGCTCTGGGGGGGTCACAGAGGGGAGGGGAGGCCCGTGGGGGCTGGCCGGGCTCTGGGGGGGTCACGGAGGGGAGGGGAGGCCCGTGGGGGCTGGCCGGGCTCTGGGGGGGTCACAGAGGGGAGGGGAGGCCCGTGGGGGCTGGCCGGGCTCTGGGGGGGTCACAGAGGGGAGGGGAGGCCCGTGGGGGCTGGCCGGGCTCTGGGGGGGTCACAGAGGGGAGGGGAGGCCCGTGGGGGCTGGCCGGGCTCTGGGGGGGTCACAGAGGGGAGGGGAGGCCCGTGGGGGCTGGCCGGGCTCTGGGGGGGTCACGGAGGGGAGGGGGGAGAGGCCCATGGGGTCTGTCCCACAGCTGCCCTGACTCCCCCCCCGTTTTTCCCCCCAGGTGACGGAGGAGGGCACCCCCATGTGCCTCAGCGGGTTCATGGCCCTGGACGTGCCCCCCCCTGCCGGCCCCCTCTGGATCCTGGGCGATGTCTTCCTGAGCCAGTACTACGCCGTGTTTGACCGGGAGCGGGACCGTGTGGGGCTGGCCCGGGCCACGGCTGCCCCTGTCCCCCCCCTGCCGCAGACACCCCCACCCAGCACCACGGGGAGCCCCGATACCCGGCCCCCTGCTCTGAGCACCCCCCAGCCCACCGCACACCCCCGCCCCTCAGGACGCCCGAGTTCCTCCCCCAGCTCCGGGAGGGGAGGGACGATTAGTGGTTAGAGCAGGGGGGCCAGGGTGGGAGACAGGTGGGGAGGAGGGTCTAGTGGCTAGTGTGGGGTGGGGGCCCAGGACCATGGCTGAGGGGGAGAGTGGAGTCTAGTGGTTAGAGCAGGGGGGCTAAGCCCTTGCTGAGGGAGAGTGGGGTCTAGCAGTTAAAGTGTGGGGGGGCAAGACCCTGGCTGGGGGGAGTGGGGTCTAGTGGGTAGAGCAGGGGGGCTGGGACCCTGGCTGGGGGGAGTGGGGTCTAGTGGGTAGAGCAGGGGGCTGGGACCCTGGCTGGGGGGAGTGGGGTCTAGTGGGTAGAGCAGGGGGGCTGGGACCCTGGCTGGGGGGAGTGGGGTCTAGTGGGTAGAGCAGGGGGCTGGGACCCTGGCTGAGGGGAGTGGGGTCTAGTGGGTTAGAGCAGGGGGGCTGGGACCCTGGCTGGGGGGAGTGGGGTCTAGTGGGTAGAGCAGGGGGGCTGGGACCCTGGCTGAGGGGAGTGGGGTCTAGTGGGTAGAGCAGGGGGGCTGGGACCCTGGCTGGGAGGTGTGGGCTCTAGTGGTTAGAGCAGGGGGCTGGGACCTTGGCTGGGGGGAGTGGGCTCTAGTGGTTAGAGCAAGGAGGCTGGGACCCTGGCTGGGGGGAGTGGGGTCTAGTGGTTAGAGCAGGGGGGCTGGGACCCTGGCTGGGGGGAGTGGGGTCTAGTGGGTAGAGCAGGGGGGCTGGGACCCTGGCTGAGGGGAGTGGGGTCTAGTGGTTAGAGCAGGGGGGCTGGGACCCTGGCTGGGGGGAGTGGGGTCTAGTGGGTAGAGCAGGGGGGCTGGGACCCTGGCTGGGGGGAGTGGGGTCTAGTGGTTAGAGCAGGGGGGCTGGGACCCTGGCTGGGAGGAGTGGGGTCTAGTGGTTAGAGCAGGGGGCTGGGACCCTGGCTGGGAGGAGTGGGGTCTAGTGGTTAGAGCAGGGGGCTGAGACCCTGGCTGGGGGGAGTGGGGTCTAGTGGGTAGAGCAGGGGGGCTGGGACCCTGGCTTGGAGGAGTAGGGTCTAGTGGTTAGAGCAGGGGGGCTGGGACCCTGGCTGGGAGGAGTGGGGTCTAGTGGCTAGAGCAGGGGGGCTGGGACCCTGGCTGGGAGGAGTGGGGTCTAGTGGTTAGAGCAGGGGGGCTGGGACCCTGGCTGGGGGGAGTGGGGTCTAGTGGTTAGAGCAGGGGGGCTGGGACCCTGGCTGGGAGGAGTGGGGTCTAGTGGTTAGAGCAGGGGGCTGGGACCCTGGCTGGGAGGAGTGGGGTCTAGTGGGTAGAGCAGGGGGGCTGGGACCCTGGCTGGGGGGAGTGGGGTCTAGTGGGTAGAGCAGGGGGGCTGGGACCCTGGCTGGGATGTGTGGGCTCTAGTGGTTAGAGCAGGGGGCTGGGACCCTGGCTGGGGGGAGTGGGGTCTAGTGGGTAGAGCAGGGGGGCTGGGACCCTGGCTGGGAGGAGTGGGGTCTAGTGGGTAGAGCAGGGGGCTGGGACCCTGGCTGGGAGGAGTGGGGTCTAGTGGGTAGAGCAGGGGGGCTGGGACCCTGGCTGGGAGGAGTGGGGTCTAGTGGTTAGAGCAGGGGGCTGGGACCCTGGCTGGGGGGAGTGGGGTCTAGTGGGTAGAGCAGGGGGGCTGGGACCCTGGCTAAGGGGAGTGGGGTCTAGTGGTTAGAGCAGGGGGCTGGGACCCTGGCTGGGAGGAGTGGGGTCTAGTGGTTAGAGCAGGGGGGCTGGGACCCTGGCTGGGAGGAGTGGGGTCTAGTGGGTAGAGCAGGGGGGCTGGGACCCTGGCTGGGAGGAGTGGGGTCTAGTGGTTAGAGCAGGGGGCTGGGACCCTGGCTAAGGGGAGTGGGGTCTAGTGGTTAGAGCAGGGGGGCTGGGACCCTGGCTAAGGGGAGTGGGGTCTAGTGGTTAGAGCAGGGGGGCTGGGACCCTGGCTGGGAGGAGTGGGGTCTAGTGGGTAGAGCAGGGGGGCTGGGACCCTGGCTGGGAGGAGTGGGGTCTAGTGGTTAGAGCAGACCAGTCATAGACACCCCTCCCCCATCTTGCTGCTAGCCCGGCCTCTCCGCTCTTAGCCTCTTGCTTTCCAGCGAGCAGGGGCGGGGCCCGTGACCCCTGTCACCCCCACACCCCTTGGAGCCGGGGGGGGGGCTGGGCCGATCAGCCAATAAAGAGCAGATTCCCAGGGTCCTGGGTGATTGTCATGGCTGGCTGGGGGACAGGCGCTTGGAGGGGCGGGAGGACACGTGGGGGGGGTTGGCCCCAGCTGGTCCCAGATCGGAGGGGCAGAGAATTCAGGGCAGCCCTGGCCTGGGTCTCTCCCCCCACATCTCTAACCCCACTGCCCTGCCCAGCGAGGGGGGCACAGGAGGGAGGAGGAGGAGGCAGGTCCAAGAGGGGCCCAGGGACCTGGCTGCAGGAGAGGGAGCCGCGCTGGGCCGAGGGGGCCAGGCCCGGGGCCAGGGGGGGTCCCTGCGCTGGGGCCCGACGCTCACTGACCCCCCTGCCAGCGAGTTCTCACTGGGGCCCAGGGGGCCTGGTCCCGCCCGGCGTGGGGCCCCGGGGCCCGAGCCAGGGGTCCCTTAGGAGCCAGCAGAGGCTAAGAACCGGCAGTGCCAGGAGAGGCTGCCCCCTGGGAGAGGGGCCCCGAGAAGGGGCTGCCGCTCTGAAGGGGGCCCCCTGGACTGTTCGGGGGCTCCGCCTGTGAGTCCAGGGCAATCTCCGCCCCCGGTCTCTATCCCCGTGTAGAGCCCCGCCCCCCGGTCTCTATCCCCGTGTGGAGCCCCGCCCCCCGGTCTCTATCCCCGTGTGGAGCCCCACCCCCAGTCTCTATCCCCGTGTGGCGCCCCGCCCCCCGGTCTCTATCCCCGTGTGGTGCCCCGCCCCCCGGTCTCTATCCCCGTGTGGTGCCCCGCCCCCCGGTCTCTATCCCCGTGTGGTGCCCCGCCCCCGGTCTCTATCCCCGTGTAGAGCCCCGCCCCCCGGTCTCTATCCCCGTGTGGTGCCCCGCCCCCCGGTCTCTATCCCTGTGTAGAGCCCCGCCCCCCGGTCTCTATCCCCGTGTGGTGCCCCGCCCCCCGGTCTCTATCCCCGTGTGGTGCCCCGCCCCCCGGTCTCTATCCCCGTGTAGAGCCCCGCCCCCCGGTCTCTATCCCCGTGTGGAGCCCCGCCCCCCGGTCTCTATCCCCGTGTAGAGCCCCGCCCCCCGGTCTCTATCCCCGTGTGGTGCCCCGCCCCCCGGTCTCTATCCCCGTGTAGAGCCCCGCCCCCCGGTCCCTATCTCCGTGTAGAGCCCCGCCCCCCGGTCTCTATCCCCGTGTGGTGCCCCGCCCCCCGGTCTCTATCCCCGTGTAGAGCCCCGCCCCCCGGTCTCTATCCCCGTGTGGTGCCCCGCCCCCCGGTCTCTATCCCCGTGTAGAGCCCCGCCCCCCGGTCTCTATCCCCGTGTAGAGCCCTGCCCCCTGGTCTCTATCCCCGTGTGGTGCCCCGCCCCCCGGTCTCTATCCCCGTGTGGTGCCCCGCCCCCCGGTCTCTATCCCCGTGTAGAGCCCCGCCCCCCGGTCTCTATCCCCGTGTAGAGCCCCGCCCCCCGGTCTCTATCCCCGTGTGGTGCCCCGCCCCCCGGTCTCTATCCCCGTGTAGAGCCCCGCCCCCCGGTCTCTATCCCCGTGTAGAGCCCCGCCCCCCGGTCTCTATCCCCGTGTGGTGCCCCGCCCCCCGGTCTCTATCCCCGTGTAGAGCCCCGCCCCCCGGTCTCTATCCCCGTGTGGTGCCCCGCCCCCCGGTCTCTATCCCCGTGTAGAGCCCCGCCCCCCGGTCTCTATCCCCGTGTGGTGCCCCGCCCTCCGGTCTCTATCCCTGTGTAGAGCCCTGCCCCACGGTCTCTATCCCCGTGTGGCGCCCCGCCCCCCGGTCTCTATCCCTGTGTGGAGCCCCGCCCCCAGTCTCTATCCCCGTGTGGCGCCCCGCCCCCAGGTATCTATCCCCGTGTAGAGCCCCGCCCCCGGTCTCTATCCCCGTGTGGAGCCCCGCCCACTGGTCTCTATCCCTGTGTAGAGCCCCGCCCCCCGGTCTCTATCCCCGTATGGCGCCCCGCCCCCCGGTCTCTATCCCCGTGTGGAGCCCCGCCCCCAGTCTCTATCCCCGTGTGGCGCCCCGCCCCCGGTCTCTATCCCCGTGTGGAGCCCCGCCCCCTGGTCTCTATCCCCGTGTGGAGCCCCACCCCCGGTCTCTATCCCCGTGTGGAGCCCCGCCCCCAGTCTCTATCCCCGTGTGGCGCCCCGCCCCCCGGTCTCTATCCCCGTGTAGAGCCCCATCCCCGGTCTCTATCCCCGTGTGGCGCCCCGCCCCCCGGTCTCTATCCCCGTGTGGAGCTCCGCCCCCAGTCTCTATCCCCGTGTAGAGCCCCGCCCCCCCGTCTCTATCCCCGTGTAGAGCCCCGCCCCCCGGTCTCTATCCCCATGTGGAGCCCCGCCCCCAGTCTCTATCCCCGTGTAGAGCCCCGCCCCCCGGTCTCTATCCCCATGTAGAGACCCGCCCCCAGTCTCTATCCCAGTTGCCCTGGCCTGCTGTTCTGGATGCTGCATTTCTCAAACTCCACAGCGAAGGGGATGGGGGGGACCCACACGTCCGGTAGGCGGGTCTGGAACAGGAGCCATTTGGCTGGGCCCCAATATTGAGGGAGCCCCCAGCCTCAACAAGTGGGTGCGAGGTGGCGGGGGAGGCCTGGCACTGTGGGGGCTCAGGGACAATCTACAGTAGGCCCCAGAGGAGTGCCTGGAAGTCCCAAAGAGCCTTTTGGGGTCTCTAGTGACACCCACGAGGCCCTAGCCCCCACGTGCCTCCCCATCTCAAGCTAGGGGCTCTTGGACCCCAGCAGCCGCGAAAAGCTGCTATGTCTGCACGTAGGGGCGCAGGCTGGCATGGGTGTGTGCATGAGCACACGGGTGAGACGCTGGTCTTCGCACGCACGTGCGACCCATGTGCCCCCAGCTGTGTGTGTTGCACGCTGTGCGTGCCCCGGTGTGTCTGCGTTGCCCACGTGAGTCCCACATGTGTGTGAAAGGCGTGTGCGCGTCCCCAGGTGCGCTAGCGGGGGGTGCTGGTTACTAGCACGTGCCTGCACACAAGTTTGTGCAAGGCCCATGCACGACACTGCTTTGTGCGTGAAACTGACGGGTTTGGGTTTGTGTGTACCTGGCTTTGTTGGGGTCCTCCCCTCCCCCACACTCCTCCCCTCCAGGCACCGCAGGGTTAAAGAAGCTACCAGCTGGCCCCCCATTGTACCCCCAGCAGGCTCCATGCCCCCCTTATCTCCCCTCGGTCTCCTCCCACTGCCCCCCATGACCTCCGCCTCTGCCCATACCAACCGCCAATCACTGCTGTCTCTTCCCCACCGCCCCCTCCCCTCTACCCCCCAGTGACCCCATCTCTTCACCCCACCTCTTCCCTCCCACCTACCGCCCATGACCCCCACCTCTGCACCACCAACCCCCCACCAACCTCCCCAGTAACCCCATCTCTTCATCCACCAACCCCCACCTCTTCCCTCCCACCCACCCCCTCTACCCCAACCCCCCACCTCTTCCTCCCACCCACCCCCTCTGCCCCCCAACCCCCCACCTCTGCCTCCCACCGACCCCCTCTGCCCCCCAACCCCCCACCTCTTCCTCCCACCCACCCCCTCTGCCCCCCAACCCCCCACCTCTGTCCCTCCCACCCACCCCTCTGCCCCCAACCCCCCACCTCTGCCTCCCACCGACCCCTCTGCCCCCCAGCCCCCCACCTCTTCCTCCCACCGACCCCCTCTGCCCCCCAACCCCCCACCCCTGCGTTCCCACCAACCCCTCTGTCCCCAACCCCCCACCTCTTCCTCCCACCCACCCCCTCTGCCCCAACCCCGACCTCTGTGCTCCCACCGACCCCCTCTGCCCCCAACCCCCCACCTCTTCCTCCCACCGACCCCCTCTGCCCCCCAACCCCCCACCTCTGCCTCCCACCGACCCCCTCTGCCCCCCAACCCCCCACCCCTGCCTTCCCACCGACCCCCTCTGCCCCCAACCCCCCACCTCTTCCTCCCACCCACCCCCTCTGCCCCCCAACCCCCCACCTCTGTCCCTCCCACCCACCCCTCTGCCCCCAACCCCCCACCTCTTCCCTCCCACCCACCCCCCTCTGCCCCCCAACCCCCCACCTCTGCCCTCCCACCGACCCCCTCTGCCCCCCAACCCCCCACCTCTTCCTCCCACACCATGACCCCCCTCTGCCCCCCAACCCCCCACCTCTTCCTCCCACCAACCCCCTCTGCCCCCCAACCCCCCACCTCTTCCCTCCCACCCACCCCCTCTGCCCCCCAACCCCCCACCTCTTCCCTCTCACCCACCCCTCTGCCCCCCAACCCGCCACCTCTTCCTCTCACCCCCCCCTCTGCCCCCAACCCGCCACCTCTTCCTCCCACCAACCCCCTCTGCCCCCCAACCCCCCCACCTCTTCCCTCTCACCCACCCCTCTGCCCCTCAACCCCCCACCTCTTCCCTCTCACCCACCCCTCTCCCCCCAACCCACCACCTCTTCCCTCTCACCGACCCCCTCTGCCCCACCAACCCCCACCTCTTCCTCCCACTGACGGCCCATGACCCCTGCCTCTGCACCACCAACCCCCCACCAACCTCCCCAGTAACCCCATCTCTTCATCCACCAACCCCCCACCTCTTCCCTCCCACCCACCTCTCTGCCCACCGACCCCCTCTGCCCCCAGCCCCACACCTCTTCCCTCCCACCGACCCCCTCTGCCCCACCAACCCCCCACCTCTGCCCCCGTGGCCCCCATCTCTTCTCCCCTCCCCCCATGACTCCTGCCTCTGCCCCACCAACCCCCCACCTCTACCCAGTGACCCCCATCTCCTCTTCCACCAACCCCCACCCCCACCTCTTCCATTCCACCGATCCCCCGACGCCCCTCTCTGCCCCCCCCCACCCCATCTCTTCCCTCCTAGCCCCCCCCCCCAATTTCTTTGCAGGGCCTTTAAGGTGGCTCCGCATTGAAACAGCCCCACATTCCCTGGCCCAGCGCCCCCTCAGCCCCCCATAGCGTAAGGGGGGGGCTGCAGTTCTTGCCCCTGCTCCCCCCCCCCGCATAGCGCCTGTGCCCCTGCCCCCCTCCGCCCCACTGACCTCTCGTGCGGGGGGGCCAGATCTGAGCCCAGCCCTGTGCAGCCTCCGGCCCCCCCTCGGCGGGCCTGGCCCCCCCGCCCCCCCGGAATGGCTCCACCTTAAGAGCGGTGATGTCATAGCAGGGTCCGCAGTAGCAGCGGTTCTGCCGGCGCCGCAGCTCCAGCCTCGCCGCGGGGGGGGGGACCCGGAGCCAGGATCGGGCCCCGCCAGCAGGATCCGGCCGCCCTCGCCCCCCTCCGCCCTGGGCCCCCCCCCCCCAGCACGCGCCGCGGCGCAGCCTCCCGCCGCCCCCCCCCCCCCAGCCAGCGGGACGTGGCGGAGCCGCCCCCCAAAATACCCGGGGGGGATTGAGTGACAAGTGAGTATCCGCTGGGGGGAGGGGGCAGGGATGGGCCGATGGGGGGAGGGACGCAGGGGATTGCGGGGTGCAGGGGGGGCACTGGGAGTGGGTACCTGGGGATGGGGTGGCTGGTGATTGAGGTGCACTGGGGGATGGGGTGCATAGGGATCGGGGTGCATAAGGATCGGCGGGGTGCACTGGGGGCTGGGGTGCATAGGAATCGGGGTGCATAGGGATCAGCAGGGTGCACTGGGGGCTGGAGTGCATAGGAATCGGGGTACACTGGGGATGGGGTGCATAGGACTCGGGGTGCATAGGGATCGGCGGGGTGCACTGGGGGCTGGGGTGCATAGGAATCGGGGTGCACTGGGAGATGGGGTGCATAGGACTCGGGGTGCATAGGAATCGGGGTGCACTGGGGGATGGGGTGCATAGGACTCGGAGTGCATAGGGATCGGCGGGGTGCACTGGGGAATGGGGTGCATAGGGATCGGGGTGCACTGGGGGATGGGGTGCATAGGACTCGGAGTGCATAGGGATCGGCGGGGTGCACTGGGGAATGGGGTGCATAGGGATCGGGGTGCACTGGGGGATGGGGTGCATAGGACTCGGGGTGCATAGGGATTGGCGGGGTGCACTGGGGAATGGGGTGCATAGGGATCGGGGTGCACTGGGGGATGGGGTGCATAGGAATCGGGGTACATAGGGATCGGGGTGCATAGGGATCGGGGTGCACTGGGGGATGAGGTGCATAGGAATCGGGGTGCATAGGGATCGGGGTTCATTGGGGGATGGGTGACAGGTGTCTGTGGAGGGAGGGGTGATGTCAGGAGCTCCTGACTCAATGGGGGAGCTACTCTGGAAGCTGCACCCCCCACACCCGCAGGAACTGAGAGACTCTGGATGGGGGGTAGGATCTCTGCCTTGGCCAGATTCTGGGGGGGAGGTGTCGGGGGGAGGTGTCGGGGGTGTCCGTGGGGATGCTGATGATTTTACCACAGAAGAGGGATTAAGTGAGCGAGAGAATCAGGGAGAGTGAACGCACGCACACATGCACACGCACACTGAGCACACACACCGCAGCACACACGCCAGCACGTACACATGCACACATGCAGCGTGTGGACACACACACAGGGCACACACATGCAGAGGTTACAGGCACACAGTGTGCACATGAACACAACACGAACACAACACAGCACACACACACACACAGACACACACACACAACACAGCACACACACACACACAGACACACACACACAACACAGCACACACACACACACAGACACACACACACAACACAGCACACACACACACACTGACACACCAGCGCGCACACACTCACAGAGCACAGGCACACAGCCCAGCGGGAACACACACAGCGTGAACAGCCCCATGTGCACCTACCAGCACACGCACAAGGAGTGTGCATGAGCACAAACACACCTGCAACGCACACGCATGGGCAGAGTGTGCATGCACACAGAGCACACGCACACATGCACACGTCAAGCACACACACAGTCGGCAAGTTCCTGGGGTCTCCCTGACCCGCCTCCTACTCGGGGGGCCAGGAGCAACCCCCCTGCGGGTGCCAGTGGGGAAAGGAAGGGAGCCAAACGGGGGGGCCTCTGTGTTCTGGCAGCCTTAGGGACCCTGCACCCCCAAACTACCCCCAGCCCCCCAACTTTCCCACTGCACCTACCCAATGCCCACACCCAGCCCCCCAAACGCCAGCACCCTCAGATCTCCCTACATCCTGCCCCCTGACCCCCATAACCAGCCCCCCAGAGCTACTCCCAGCCCCCCAAACCTCCACACCCAGCACAACAGCCCCCATCCAGCCTCCTGGACCCCCATACTCAACCCCCCAAAACTACCCCCAAACTCCACTGACCCCCCCACATCCAGCCCCCTAAAACTGCCCTCAGCCCCCCAAGCCCTCCAGCCAGCCTCCTCAAGCCCCCATACCCATCCCAAGACCCTCCCAGAACCCCCCACATCTAGAATTCCTCCAAGCCTCAGACCCCCCAGAGCCCCTCATGCTCAGTCCCCCTGGAATTCCCCCCAACCCGGTCCCACAGCCCCCCGTGCCCCAGAGCCCGTCCTTCCTGGACACCCCCACACTCAGCCCCCCTGGAATTCCCCCCGACCCGGTCCCACAGCCCCCCGTGTCCCAGAGCCCGTCCTTCCTGGACACCCCCACACTCAGCCCCCCTGGAATTCCCCCCGACCCGGTCCCACAGCCCCCCGTGCCCCAGAGCCCGTCCTTCCTGGACACCCCCACACTCAGCCCCCCTGGAATTCCCCCCAACCCCACACTCAGACCCCCCAACCAGCTACTGCAGGATCCAGGTGCGGGGGGGGAGGGAATGACTCCTCTGCCCCCCCCCATCTGCTGAGTTGGCTGTCCCAGCTACCAGGCAATCCCCCCGTCCCCGTCCTTGCTGCATACTTGGGGGGGGGGGCAGCCCAGCAGTCTAGGTGGGGAGTCCAGTGGGGGGGGTCACTAGTCCCAGTTACACAAGAGTCCCCGGGAAGGACGTGGGGGGGGGGAGGCACAAGGGCTGCAGAGAGTTTGCAGCAAAAGTTAGAGGGGGGAGGGGGAGGGAAGCAGCCCCCCCCCCATGATTTCTCTCCCCTCCCCCCCAGCCATGTCCCTACGGCACCTGCCAACCCCAGCCAGGACCCCTGGGACTGGCCATGCTGAGGGGTGGGGGAGCCGGGAACGGGGCAGATCCAGGGAGGGGGCAGAAAGAGGGAGCTGTGGGGGGGGGGAGGGTCCCTTGTCTGACAGTGCCGGGCTGGTGGAGCCGTGTGGGACGGAGGCTGGGAGCGGCTCGGCAGAACTGGGGGACGGGGGATGGAGGGACGGGGAGCTGGAGGATGGAAGGACAGAGGGTCGGAGGATGGAGGGACGGCAGGATGGAAGGACAGAGGGTCGGAGGATGGAGGGACGCAGGGACGGAAGGACAGAGGGACGGCGGGACGGAAGGATGGAGGGATAGAGGGACGGCGGGACAGAAGGACAGAAGGACGCAGGGACAGAGGGACGGAGGCACAAAGGGACTGAGGGACGGGACTGAGGGTCGGAGGGACGGAAGGACAGAAGGACGCAGGGACGGAAGGACAGAGGGACGGAGGCACAGAGGGACTGAGGGACGGGACAGAGGGTCGGAGGGACGGAAGGACAGAAGGACGCAGGGACGGAAGGACAGAGGGACGGAGGCTCAGAGGGACTGAGGGACGGGACAGAGGGTCGGAGGGACGGAAGGACGCAGGGACAGAGGGACGGAGGGACGGAAGGACGCAGGGACAGAGGGACAGAGGGACGGAGGCACAGAGGGACTGAGGGACGGGACTGAGGGTCGGAGGGACGGAAGGACAGAAGGACGCAGGGACGGAAGGACAGAGGGACGGAGGCACAGAGGGACTGAGGGACGGGACAGAGGGTCGGAGGGACGGAAGGACAGAAGGACGCAGGGACGGAAGGACAGAGGGACGGAGGGTCAGAGGGACTGAGGGACGGGACAGAGGGTCGGAGGGACGGAAGGACGCAGGGACAGAGGGACGGAGGGACGGAAGGACGCAGGGACAGAGGGACAGCTCGCCGGAGGGCTGCCCCCCGCACTAACCTTGCCCCCTCGTGTCTCTCTCTCTCTCTCAGCGCCCGCTGCCTGCCGGCTCCTCTGCCTCTCTCCCAACTCCGGCCCCCCCCGCCCGCCTGGGATCCCGACCCCCCCGCCGGGGCCAGCGGAGGAGGGGCCGCGATGACGCCCGCCCCGTGCAGCGCCCTGATTTGACGGCCCCCCCGCACGCCGGGGGCGCCGCGCCCGCCCCCCGATGCTCAGCTCGGTGTGCGTCTCCTCCTTCCGCGGGCGCAAGTCGGGCAGCCAGGCGCCAGCCAAGTCATGCGCCAGGGGGGACATGGGCCGGCACGAGGAGAGCGAGAAGATCGTGATTAACGTGGGGGGGGTGCGGCACGAGACCTACCGCAGCACCCTGCAGACCCTGCCGGGCACCCGCCTGGCCTGGCTCACCGAGCCCGACGCCTGCAGCAACTTCGACTACGACCCGGCGGCCGACGAGTTCTTCTTCGACCGCCACCCCCAGGTCTTCGCCTACGTGCTGAACTACTACCGCACGGGCAAGCTGCACTGCCCGGCCGACGTGTGCGGGCCCCTCTTCGAGGAGGAGCTGGCCTTCTGGGGCATCGACGAGACCGACGTGGAGGCCTGCTGCTGGATGAACTACCGGCAGCACCGCGACGCCGAGGAGGCGCTGGACAGCTTCGAGGCCCCCGACGGGCAGGACGAGGAGGACACCGCTGGCGACCTCAAGCACCTCTGCCTGCAGGAGGACGGGCGCCAGGCTGGCTGGTGGCGCCGCTGGCAGCCCAGGGTCTGGGCGCTCTTTGAAGACCCCTACTCCTCCAAGATGGCCAGGGTAAGGGGGTGGCGGGGGGGGCGAGACATGGGGGCCAGGGCCAGGGCATGCGGGGGGATGCAGGGGCCAGAGTCTCTGAGCGTGCAAGGGCATATGCATGGCCCCGTGTTGGCAGAAGTGTGGGGGGGCTCGTGCAAAGGGTGCAGCGCATGCAAAGGAATCGTGCAAGGACCACTGTGAATGTGCAAGGGTGGGCTGTGCCAGGCTGAAGGTGAGTTTGTGATGGAATAGTGCCAGTGTGGGCGCCAGGATCAGTGGGCAGGAATAGGGCATGTCAGTCTGAGTGGGCAAGGGTAGGGTCAGTGTGAGAGTGCAAAAAGGATAGTGCCAGGGTCAGGGGGTGTGTACAAGGGAATAGTGAAATGGTCAGTGTAAGTGTGCAAGGATGTGCACCAGGGTCAATGTGAGTGTACAAGGGAATAGTGCAATGGTCAGTGTAAGTGTGCGAGGACATGCACCAGGATCAATGTGAGTGTACACAGGGATAGTGCAATGGTCTGTGTAAGTGTGCAAGGATGTGTCCCAGGGTCAATGTGCGTGTACAAGGGAATAGTGCAATGGTCAGTGTAACTGTGTGAGGGCATGCACCAGGGTCAATGTGAGTGTACAAGGGAATAGTGCAATGGTCAGTGTAACTGTGTGAGGGCATGCACCAGGGTCAATGTGAGTGTACAAGGGAATAGTGCAATGCTCAGTGTAACTGTGCGAGGAAGTGCACCAGGGTCGATGTGAGTGAGGGGGATAATGCAAGGGTCACCATGAGCATGCAAGGGAATAGTGCAAGGTTCAGTGTGACCAAGCAAGTGCGTGTGTATCAAGGTCAATATGAGTGTGCAAGGGAACCGCGCAAAGAGGTCAGTGTGAGCATTCACCTATGTGTGCACCAAAGCCAGCGTGAGGGACTAGTGCATGGCTCAGTGTGAGTGTGCAATACAGTTCAAGCAAGGGTTCCTTCAAGTGTGCATGGTGAGTGTGCGAGGGGCACATGGCACGAGAGGGGCTGGGGGTCTGCGAAGTGGGAAGGGGTGTAGGAAACAGGGCAGGGGGCATGTGTGCCAAAAGGAGAGTGGGTGTCGGAGAGCAAGGGGCAAGGGGCAGCGGGTGCAGGTGCCGAGGGGGCTGCTGTGTGTTGGGGGGGCTGCTAGGCTGATAATTGGGGTGATGGACTCTGATATTTGGGGGGGACCCCAAGCTCCAGCAGGGTCCATATGCCCAGTCAGACCCCTGAACCCCCACAGTCCTCTCCCAGGCCCCCTGCATCCCCCAGCCCTGTTCCGGCCCCCCCTTGAACCCCTCCAGCCCTGGCCCAGCCCCCCTGAACTTTCGCACAGCCCTGTCCCAGCCCCCCTGCACCCCCCAGCTCTGTCCCAGCCCCCCTGAACTCCCCACAGCCCTGTCCCAGTTCCTGCACCCCCACAGCCCGTCCCAGCCCCCCTGCACCCCCGCAGCCCTGTCCCAGCCCCTGCACCCTCCCAGCCCTGTCCCAGCCCCCCCTCCCCCTGCCCCGCTCAGGATCACTTTGAGGACAGAGCCTGTCTCTGGCTCTGCACAGGCTGGTTCTGCAGAGGCAGCGAGTGGGGGGGGACTGCACTGCAGTCTGCATCCAGCCCAGCTTGCCATGCCCCCCCCACGATGCACCTCAGCACCCCCCATGGTGCCCCAATGCAGCCAGTCCTGCCAGGTGCACAGGGTGAGCCCCCCCGTCCACTGCCTCTGGGGGTGGCAGTTTGCTCACAGGAACTCTGGGGGGTGAAATGGGGGCCCCCTCTGGCCCCCCTGCACTGACTTGGTCCAAGGGCACTGCAAGGGGGGAGCGAGGTGGGGGATGGACACGGCTCGGTGCAGGGGGGGGAGAGCGTGAGCATGGCAGATGGACAGACGCAGGGAGGGACAGATGGACGGACTGAGGGGCGGGCGGGTGGCTGGATAACGGGGCAGAGCGAGAGGTGGGGGGATGGGCGGGTAGTAGCCGATGAACGGACGGGACAGCGAGCGGGGTATGGACAGCGAGCGGAGTGCATGGATGGACGGATGAATAGTGGGGTGAATGGACAGAAGGACAGATAGCCGGCCGGGTGGACAGATGAATGGGTAGCTGGGTAGATGGGACAGATGGGGGATTGGGTGGATGGATGGATGGATGGATGGACAGGCAGACGGACAGATGGATGGGTGGATGGATGGATGGATGGATGGAAGGACGGATGGGTGGGTGGGTGGATGGACGGAAGGACAGATGGGTGGATGGATGGATGGATGGATGGATGGATGGATGGATGGATGGACGGAAGGACAGATGAATGGATAGCTGGGTAGATGGGACAGATGGGGGATTGGGTGAATGGATGGACAGGCAGACGGACAGATGGATGGGTGGGTGGATGGACAGACGGATGGATGGATGGATGGACGGAAGGACAGATGGGTGGACAGATACACGCATGGATAGGTGGGTGGGTAGGTGGATGGACAGACGGATGGACAGGTGGAGGAGTAGCCAGGCAGGTGGCTGGCTGAATAGAGGAGCAGAGGGAGGGATGGACAGGTAATTGGGCTGTCTGTCAGGTGGACAGGTGGGGGGTGGATGGGTAGCAGGGGTGATGGACAGATTATCAGGTAGTGGGATGCGGGGGATGGATGGATGGACAGACAGACAGACATATGGATGGATGGATGGATGGATGGATGGATGGATGGACAGGTGGGTGGGTGGATGGGTGGGTGGATGGGTGGGTGACAGCTGGACAAGTAGTTGGATGGATGGATGGACGAACGGGCAGATTGATGGATGGGCGGATGGGCAGGTGACAGATGGACAGGTAGTTGGACTGATGGTTGGATGGATGGATGGATGGATGGATGGATGGGCAGGTGGATGGACAGATGGATGGATGGGCCGATGGACGGATGGATGGACGGGTGGGGGGGTGACAGATGGACAGATAGTTGGACGGACGGATGGATGGGTGGATAGATGGATGGATGGGCGGACGGACGGACGGACGGATGGATGAATGAGTGACAGATGGACAGGTAGTTGGATGGACAGATGGACAGGTAGTTGGATGGACGGACAGATGGACAGGTAGTTGGATGGACAGATGGACAGGTAGTTGGATGGACGGACAGATGGACAGGTAGTTGGATGGACAGATGGACAGGTAGTTGGAGGGACGGACAGATGGACAGGTAGTTGGAGGGACAGACGGACGGATGGACGGGGTGGATGGGCGGGTGACAGATGGACGGGTAATTGGATGGACGGACAGAGGGCCGGGTGGATGGACAGATGGGGTGACGGCGCGTCGGGCCCCGGCCCTGCCCCCTCCCTGTCCGCAGCCAGATGTGACTCCCCCAGCCAGTGGAATAGAAGGGTTATTGGCTCTCAGACACACAGCGCAGGCTCCATGTTAGACCTCAGGGGAGGGGCTCACAGATCCCTGACCCCCCCCCCAACTGGACTTAGTCTGCTCCCTTCATGCTTCCCCCCACCAAGACTAAAGCAACCCCCAGCAACAGGACCCTGAGCCCCCAGGCAGCCCCCCCCATTGTCCTGCTCCCAGACCCAGGTGACTCTTTTGTCCCCTGGTCCCCAGGAGGCGAGACAGTGGCACCTTCCCCAGGGAGTCCTGCCTGGCCTCTCCCCCTCCTGCAGAGAGAGCTCCAAAGAGTGTGGGGGCGGGACTAAGGTACACACACACACACTACAGCAGTGACTGTAACAGCACCCCCACTACATCACAGACGGACGGATGGACAGATGGATGGACGGGCGGGTGACAGACAGACAGGTAGTTGGATAGACAGACTGATGGATGGACGGGCGGGTGACAGACAGACAGGTAGTTGGATAGACAGACTGATGGATGGACGGGCGGGTGACAGACGGACAGGTAGTTGGATAGACAGACTGATGGATGGACGGGTGGATGGACAGATGGATGGACAGACAGATGGATGGACAGGTGGCTGGATGGATGGATGGATGGATGGATAGACGGACAGATGGATGGATGGATGGACGGGTGGATGAACAGACAAACGGATGGATGGGTGGGTGGAGGGATGGACGGACAGATGGACGGATGGCTGGATGGACAGATGGATGGACGGACGGACAGATGGATGGACGGACGGACAGATGGATGAATGGACGGATGGACAGATGGAGGGATGGATGGGCGGGCAGCAGGGTGGGTAGTCAGGTTGCCAGGTAGGTAGACGGACGGGTGGATGGATGGACAGATGGATGGACGGATGGATGGATGGATGGACAGACGGACAGATGGATGGATGGATGGATGGATGGACAGATGGATGAATGGACGGATAGATGGATGGACAGATGGATGGATGGATGGAGGGACAGATGGATGAATGGACGGAAGGATGGATGGACGGACGGACGGACAGATGGATGGATGGATGGACGGACAGACGGACAGATGGATGGATGGATGGACGGACAGATGGATGGATGAATGGATGGACGGACGGACAGATGGATGGATGAATGGATGGACGGACAGATGGATGGATGGATGGATGGACGGACGGATGGATGGATGGATGGATGGATAGACGGACAGATGGATGAATGGATGGACGGACGGACAGATGGATGGATGGATGGATGGACGGACGGACAGATGGATGGATGGACGGACAGACGGACAGTTGGATGGATGGATGGATGGATGGATGGATGGATGGATGGATGGACAGATGGATGGATGGATGGATGGATGGATGGATGGACGGACAGATGGATGGATGGATGGATGGATGAATGGATGGACGGACGGACAGATGGACGGGCGGCAGGGCAGGTAGTCAGGGTGCCAGGTAGGTGGGTAGACGGACGGGTGGATCACATGTGGGGCGAGCCGCTACCCAGCCCAGCCGGGAAAGACGCCGCGCTCTGGAGGTGCCCGCGGGTGCGAGCCGTCCTGGCCAGCACCTGCCCATCGGATACTAGCGGCCATGCCCGGCTGCCCATGCCCGTGGTGCCAGCCTGCCCTCCGAGGCCCTCCTCACGCAGCCCAGCTCCTGGGGGATCCATGGGGCAGGTGGATCAGCAGAGACCCAGGAGGAACCTGCCAGTGTCCAGTGGGCCATGGTCCCAACACGTTTGCCCCCAGCAGGCACATGAGTCTGTGGCATGTGGAACAACCCTGAGACCCCTCAGTGAGAAGTTTGGGGCCTGAGCAGGTGTGCAGAGAAGTGTGACAGCCCAGGCAGGGGTGTAGGTAGATACACACGGACACGGACAGACACACAAAGACACGGACACGCACAGACACATGGACACGGACACACACAGACATGGATGGACATGCAGGGACATGGACACAGACAGACACAGACACACATGGACACACGGACACGCACAGACAGGGACACGCACCGTGCAGGGACACACACAGACAGGGACACGCACCGTGCAGGGACACGGACACAGACACACACGGACACGGACACGCAGGGACACGGACACACGAACACATGGACACACACAGACGGACACGGGCACACACAGACAGGGACACGCACCGTGCAGGGACACGGACACGGACACGCAGGGACACGGACACACGAACACATGGACACACACAGACAGGGACACGCACCGTGCAGGGACACAGACACGGACACACAGGGACACGGACACACAGGGACACGGACACACGAACACATGGACACACACAGACGGACACGGGCACACACAGACAGGGACACGCACCGTGCAGGGACACGGACACGGACACGCAGGGACACGGACACACGGACACAGACAGACACACACGGACACGGACACTCACACCCACCAGCCAGAGCGCACTTTGTAGTGGACGGTGCTGCGGTGGGGGGAGAGGTTGGGGGGCTGGGGTGCAGGGGGAGGACTGGGAGCTTGTGTGTGGGCAGTGGGGGGCGGCACGGGGGGGTGCAGGGGTCTGGGACGCGGGGGATACGCTCAGAGAACAGACCGGGCCAGCTGAGCCCCCCCCCCCCCGCAGACACCCCCCCCGCCCCCCCGCCGCAGGCCGCTGTTGGTTTATTCCGGGCTCCCGGTCCGGGCCGACCGGCCCCAGCGCAGCGCGGGCGAGTCGCAGCCACCAGGGGGCGCTGCGGGGCCCGGCCGAGCCGCTCGCACTGCAGCAGCGAATCCCGCAAACTCGGCACAATCTCCCCGCAGCCCGCTCGGCCCGTGCCCCCCCGCAAATCCCCCCCCGCAGCCCGCTCGGCCCGTGCCCCCCCGCAAATCCCCCCCCGCAGCCCGCTCGGCCCGTGCCCCCCCGCAAATCCCCCCCCGCAGCCCGCTCGGCCCGTGCCCCCCCGCAAATCCCCCCCCGCAGCCCGCTCGGCCCGTGCCCCCCCGCAAATTCCCCCCCCCGCAGCCCGCTCGGCCCGTGCCCCCCCGCAAATTCCCCCCCCGCAGCCCGCTCGGCCCGTGCCCCCCCGCAAATCCCCCCCCGCAGCCCGCTCGGCCCGTGCCCCCCCGCAAATCCCCCCCCGCAGCCCGCTCGGCCCGTGCCCCCCCGCAAATCCCCCCCCGCAGCCCGCTCGGCCCGTGCCCCCCCGCAAATCCCCCCCCGCAGCCCGCTCGGCCCGTGCCCCCCCGCAAATCCCCCCCCCGCAGCCCGCTCGGCCCGTGCCCCCCGCAAATCCCCCCCCGCAGCCCGCTCGGCCCGTGCCCCCCCGCAAATCCCCCCCCCGCAGCCCGCTCGGCCCGTGCCCCCCCGCATGTCGCCCCCCCGCAGCCCGCTCGGCCCGTGCCCCCCCCCCCCGCAGCAACCCCCTCCCGCAGCCCGGCTCGTGTCGTCCCCCCCCCGCCCGAACCCCCCCCGCAGCCCGTACACCCCCCCCCCCCCCCCGCAACCTCCTCCGGCAGCCCAGACCGTGTCTCCCGCTCCCCCCGCCCGTGTTTCCCCGCAGCCCGTCCAGTCCCTATGCCCCGCAGGCCCCCTGACCCTACTTAATCTCCCTAGTCACTGGGACTGGGAGCCAGGACCCTGGGTTCTGTCCCTGGCGGGGGGGGGGCACGGTGCGGTGGGTCAGATGGGGGAGGGGCAGGGAGCCAGGACCCTGGGTTCTGTCCCTGGCGGGGGGGGGGGGCACGGTGCGGTGGGTCAGATGGGGGAGGGGCAGGGAGCCAGGACCCTGGGTTCTGTCCGGGGGGGGGGGGGGGGGCACGGTGCGGTGGGTCAGATGGGGGAGGGGCAGGGAGCCAGGACCCTGGGTTCTGTCCCGGGGGGGGGGGCACGGTGCGGTGGGTCAGATGGGGGAGGGGCAGGGAGCCAGGACCCTGGGTTCTGTCCCTGGGGGGGGGGGAGCACGGTGCGGTGGGTCAGATGGGGGAGGGGCAGGGAGCCAGGACCCTGGGTTCTGTCCCTGGGGGGGGGGGGCACGGTGCGGTGGGTCAGATGGGGGAGGGGCAGGGAGCCAGGACCCTGGGTTCTGTCCCGGGGGGGGGCACGGTGCGGTGGGTCAGATGGGGGAGGGGCAGGGAGCCAGGACCCTGGGTTCTGTCCCGGGGGGGGGGCACGGTGCGGTGGGTCAGATGGGGGAGGGGCAGGGAGCCAGGACCCTGGGTTCTGTCCCGGGGGGGGGGGCACGGTGCGGTGGGTCAGATGGGGGAGGGGCAGGGAGCCAGGACCCTGGGTTCTGTCCTGGGGGAGGGCACGGTGCGGTGGGTCAGATGGGGGAGGGGCAGGGAGCCAGGACCCTGGGTTCTGTCCCTGGGGGGGGGGGGCACGGTGCGGTGGGTCAGATGGGGGAGGGGCAGGGAGCCAGGACCCTGGGTTCTGTCCCTGGGGGGGGGGGGCACGGTGCGGTGGGTCAGATGGGGGAGGGGCAGGGAGCCAGGACCCTGGGTTCTGTCCCTGGGGGGGGGGGGGCACGGTGCGGTGGGTCAGATGGGGGAGGGGCAGGGAGCCAGGACCCTGGGTTCTGTCCCTGGGGGGGGGGGGCACGGTGCGGTGGGTCAGATGGGGGAGGGGCAGGGAGCCAGGACCCTGGGTTCTGTCCCTGGGGGGGGGGGCACGGTGCGGTGGGTCAGATGGGGGAGGGGCAGGGAGCCAGGACCCTGGGTTCTGTCCTGGGGGAGGGCACGGTGCGGTGGGTCAGATGGGGGAGGGGCAGGGAGCCAGGACCCTGGGTTCTGTCCCTGGGGGGGGGGGGCACGGTGCGGTGGGTCAGATGGGGGAGGGGCAGGGAGCCAGGACCCTGGGTTCTGTCCTGGGGGAGGGCACGGTGCGGTGGGTCAGATGGGGGAGGGGCAGGGAGCCAGGACCCTGGGTTCTGTCCCTGGGGGGGGGGGGGCACGGTGCGGTGGGTCAGATGGGGGAGGGGCAGGGAGCCAGGACCCTGGGTTCAGTCCCTGCTCTGTTCCATGTCCTGTCTCAGGCAGGGATAGGGGTGCCCTTCCTTCCCCGGGGCTGGGGGCTGCCCCTCCCACCCAGGTCCTCCACATTTCCCCACCATCTCATCCTTCTCCCCCAGCCCTCCCCCCTCCGAGGGTCTCGGGGTACAAATAGAGCCCTTGGAGAGTCCCATGCAGGGAACCCGGACCCCTGGGCAGGGCCGGGCTGGCTCAGGGGGGCAGGAAATAGGATGGGGCCTGTCCCCTCTTGAGGGCGCCAGCTCCCCCCCAGCCTGTCTGGCTTGGGGGGTGAGGACCAGGGCCTGGGGCCTGTCCCCTCCAGGGGATCCCAGTCTTGGGGGGGAGGGGTGTCTCTCCTCTCCGGTGGAGATTTCTAGAACAGGGCGACTACTAACTCTCTGCGTTTCCCCCCCCCCCACTCCTCCTCCAGTACGTGGCCTTCGCCTCCCTCTTCTTCATCCTCCTCTCCATCACCACCTTCTGCCTGGAGACCCACGAGGCCTTCAACCGCATCATCAACAAGACGGAGACGGTGGCGGTGGCCAACGGGACGGCCACGCAGGTGGCGGTGGAGGTGGAGACGGAGCCCTTCCTCACCTACGTGGAGGGGGCCTGCGTGATCTGGTTCACCTTCGAGTTCCTGATGCGCGTCTGCTTCTGCCCGGACAAGCTGGAGTTCGTCAAGAGCAGCCTCAACATCATCGACTTCGTGGCCATCCTGCCCTTCTACCTGGAGGTGGGGCTGCGGGGCCTGTCCTCCAAGGCGGCCAAGGACGTGCTGGGCTTCCTGCGGGTGGTGCGCTTCGTGCGGATCCTGCGCATCTTCAAGCTGACCCGGCACTTCGTGGGGCTGCGGGTGCTGGGCCACACGCTCCGGGCCAGCACCAACGAGTTCCTGCTGCTCATCATTTTCCTGGCGTTGGGCGTCCTCATCTTCGCCACCATGATCTACTACGCGGAGCGGATCGGGGCCGACCCCGACGACATCACGGGCAGCAAGCACACCGACTTCAAGAACATCCCCATCGGCTTCTGGTGGGCCGTGGTCACCATGACCACGCTGGGCTACGGCGACATGTACCCCATGACCTGGTCGGGCATGCTGGTGGGGGCGCTGTGCGCCCTGGCGGGGGTGCTGACCATCGCCATGCCCGTGCCCGTCATCGTCAACAACTTCGGCATGTACTACTCCCTGGCCATGGCCAAGCAGAAGCTGCCCAAGAAGAAGAACAAGCACATCCCCCGGGCCCCCCAGCCCGGCTCGCCCAACTACTGCAAACCCGAGGCCACCCCCGGCCCCCGGCCCGGCCCCCCCGCCGACGCCTGCCCCCTGGCCCAGGAGGAGATCATCGAGATCAACCGGGCAGGTAGGGGCCCCGCGGGGAGCCCGGCCCGCCCTGCCCCACGGGGAGCCTGGCCCGCCCTGCCCCACGGGGAGCCCGGCCCACCCTGCCCCACGGGGAGCCCGGCCCAGCCCCTGCCCTGCCCCATGGGGAGCCCAGCCCGCCCTGCCCCGCGGGGAGCCTAGCCCGCCCTGCCCCGCGGGGAGCCCGGCCCGCCCTGCCCCATGGGGAGCCCAGCCCGCTATGCCTCAGGCTCTGCCCCACGGGGACCCCAGCCCGCCCTGCCCCACGGGGAGCCCAGCCTGCCCTGCCCCAGGCTCTGCCCCGCGGGGAGCCCAGCCCCGTGGTGGGTCCTGCCCCATGCTGAGCCCAGCCCGCTCTGTCCCACAGGGAGTTCAGCCCCATGGCAGGCCCTGCCCCAGGCTCTGCCCCACAGGCAGCCCAGCCCGCCCTGCCCCCAGGGACCTCCCAGTCTTGGCTCTAGGGCCAAGGAGCTGCAGCCCTGTGCCCAGGAGGGGCCGGGACGCCCATCTCCCTCCGTTAAGTGGGGTTCGAGGGGTCCGCGTCCGGGCGACTGGCTCTGTCCTCACTTCTCCGGCGCCCCACTGCAAGGGCCTTGGGACTCCGGTGGCTCAGAGCTGTCACAGCCCCGTCCCCCCCCACTCCGGGAACCCATGGGAAACTGAGGCACGTGTAGGGTTCAATTTCTACTGTGTCACAGCCCCACCCTGCTTCCTCCCATGCAGTGAATCAGGGGCTCCCCATAGGGTGGGCTGGCAGGGGCTGTGGGTTGGGAGCGAGTGGCCATGGTGGGGGCGGGGGCGGGGGCAGGGCAGGAGCGAGGGGCCCACAGGGCTGGGGGGCGGGAGCACGGGGTCCCGGCAGGGCCATGTGTGTTTCCAGATGTTGAGGGGGCAGTGGGGTTGTGTTCCCTCACACACAGCTGAAGCCATTTCAGCTCAGGGGGGTGAACGCTGCTGCGGGGGAGGTTACACGGGTTTGCACTGGGCATGTGCTGCAACAGGTGAAAACATGAGTGTGCTCAGCGATGTGCACTGTGATTAGTGCACAGGGTGTGCGCAGGGGCGTGCACGGGACATGCACTATGCTGGGTGTGCACAGGGACGTGCGTGGGGCGTGCACTATGCTAGGTGTGCACAAGGATGTGCACAAGGCATGCACTATGCTGGGTGCGCACAGGGACGTGCGTGGGGCATGCACTATGCTGGGTGCGCACAGGGACGTGCGTGGGGCATGCACTATGCTAGGTGTGTACAGGGGCGTGCGCAGGGCATGCACTATGCTGGGTGCGCACAGGGACGTGCGTGGGGCATGCACTATGCTAGGTGTGCACAGGGGCATGCGCGGGGCATGCACTATGCTGGGTGCGCACAGGGACGTGCGTGGGGCATGCACTATGCTGGGTGCGCACAGGGGCGTGCGCGGGGCATGCACTATGCTGGCTGCGCACAGGGATGTGCACAAGGCATGCACTATGCTGGCTGCGCACAGGGATGTGCACAAGGCATGCACTATGCTGGGTGTGCACAGGGATGTGCACAAGGCATGCACTATGCTAGGTGTGCACAGGGGCGTGCGCAGGGCATGCACTATGCTGGCTGCACACAGGGACGTGCGTGGGGCGTGCACTATGCTAAGTGTGCACAGGGGCGTGCGCAGGGCATGCACTATGCTGGCTGCACACAGGGACGTGCGTGGGGCGTGCACTATGCTAGGTGTGCACAGGGACGTGCGTGGGGCCTGCACTATTCTGGGTGTGCACAGGGGCGTGCTCAGGGCATGCACTTGTGACGGCGTGTCGGGAATCACACCTAATGCACTGCAGCCAGGCGGAAACACGGGGTTACAAACGTAGACAGCACCTCTGCTACGTCACATAACTACACGGGGTGTGCACAGGGACATGCGCGGGGCATGCACTATGTTGGGTGTGCACCGGGGCATGCATGGGGTGTGCACTATGTTGGGTGTGCACCAGGGCATGCATGGGGTGTGCACTATGTTGGGTGTGCACAGAGGTGTGCATGGAGTGTACACTATGCTGGGTGTGCACAGGAGCGTGCACGGGGCATGCACTATGCTGGGTGTGCACAGGGGCGTGTGCGGGGCATGCACTATGCTGGGTGTGCACAGGGGTCTGCGTGGGGTGTGCACTATGGTGGATGTGCACAGGGACATGTGTGAGGTATGCACTACACTGGGTGTGCACAGGGGCATGTGCAAGGCATGCACTATGCTGGGTGTGCATAGCAGTGTGTGCGAGGCATGCACTACGCTGGGCGTGCACAGGAGTGTGCACTATGGTGGGTGTGCACAGGGGCGTGCGCGGGACGTACACTATGGTGGGTGTGCACAGGGGCGTGCGCGGGACGTACACTATGGTGGGTGTGCACAGGGGCGTGCGCGGGACGTACACTATGGTGGGTGTGCTCAGGGGCGTGCGCGGGACGTGCACTATGGTGGGTGTGCTCAGGGGCGTGCGCGGGACGTGCACTATGGTGGGTGTGCTCAGGGGCGTGCGCGGGACGTGCACTATGGTGGTTGTGCTCAGGGGCGTGCGCGGGACGTGCACTATGGTGGGTGTGCACAGGGGCGTGCGCGGGACGTGCACTATGGTGGGTGTGCTCAGGGGCGTGCGCGGGACGTGCACTATGGTGGGTGTGCTCAGGGGCGTGCGCGGGACGTGCACTATGGTGGGTGTGCACAGGGGTGTGCGCGGGACGTGCACTATGGTGGGTGTGCTCAGGGGCGTGCGCGGGACGTGCACTATGGTGGGTGTGCTCAGGGGCGTGCGCGGGACGTGCACTATGGTGGGTGTGCACAGGGGCGTGCGCGGGACGTGCACTATGGTGGGTGTGCACAGGGGCGTGCGCGGGACGTGCACTATGGTGGGTGTGCACAGGGGCGTGCGCGGGACGTGCACTATGGTGGGTGTGCACAGGGGCGTGTGCGGGACGTGCACTATGGTGGGTGTGCTCAGGGGCGTGCGCGGGACGTGCACTATGGTGGGTGTGCACAGGGGCGTGACACATGCTGCCTGCTGTGCAGGTGCCGAGGGGCGTGCGATGCAGCCTCGGGGGAGGGGGCCGTGGCTGTGGGGCTCGGAGCGCCATGCGGTGGGGGGGTGGCTCGGCTGCCACACAGGCAGCAGCCCATACCCACAATGCTCTGGGGCAGGAGCATATGGCTGCTGAGGACTTGAGGGGGAGGGGAGACAGGAGCAGATGGTGCCTCATGCACTGGTCATGGACCCCTGCCCCACCGGCCCTGCGGGGAGGGGAGCTGGACACCTGGGTTCCCTCCCAGCTCTAGAGGGGAGGGGAAGCTAGTGGGGAGGGGGCCGGGAGGGGAGCTAGTGGGGAGGGGGCCGGGAGGGGAGCTAGTGGGGAGGGGGCGGGGAGGGGGGAGGGGGCCGGGAGGGGAGCTAGTGGGGAGGGGGCGGGGAGGGGGGAGGGGGCCGGGAGGGGAGCTAGTGGGGAGGGGGCCGGGAGGGGAAGCTAGTGGGGAGGGGGCCGGGAGGGGAGCTAGTGGGGGAGGGGGCCGGGAGGGGAGCTAGTGGGGAAGGGGGCCGGGAGGGGAGCTAGTGGGGGGGGGGGGGGGAGGGGTCCTCTTTGGCCTGCAGGCAGAGAGGTGCAGGGGAGCGGATTGGGGGGGCATCACAGGGGGCTCTGGGCATGTGAGTCTGGACCATCCCCCCCCCGCCCGCCCTCCCCTCCCCTCCCCTCCCCTCCCCTCCCGGCTGCCTGGCCCTTTGGCTGCTCTTTGCTGTGAATTCACCCAGCCAATCCCCACAGACAGGTGTGGGGGAGAGGGTGGGGGGGGCCAGCTCGTTCCTGCCCCCTGGCTGGATGGACCATTCTCAGGAGATGGGGGGAGGACACAGCAATTGTGGGGATGTTTCCCAGGAACCATGGCGCCCCCGGCACCCCCCACTGGGCCCCAGCACTCCTGGGCCCCCCCCCCCACTGGGCCCCCAGTTCCCCCTCACCCTGGGCCCCCACGTGCGCACCCATCCCATGTGCCCGGTTACCCACCTAGTTACCTTCTGTAACCCAGGAAACCGACCCCTCCCTGCGGTACCCGGCCGTCCGGAGGGCCGAGGGGCCATTTCTCTCCTGATGGGGGCCGGGGGCCTAGTGGTTAGAGCGGGAGGGAGGGGGCCCAGGGGCCTGGGTTCCCCCCTGAGCCTGGCTGTCTCCAGCAGACTCCAAGCAGAACGGGGACGCGGCGAAGGCGGCGCTGGCCAATGAGGACTGCCCCACCATCGACCAGGCCCTGTCCCCCGAGGAGAAGTCGCCCGTCACCCCCGCGGCCCACGAGCGCCACAGCCGGGACCGCGCCTGCTTCCTGCTGACGGCCGGCGAGTTCGGGCCGGCGCCCGACGGCAGCATCCGCAAAGGTGATCCCCCCTGCGCCCCCCACCCGCCCCCCCTCGCTGCCCCCGGGCAGCCCCCTGCGCCCCCCACGGCCCCCCACTCACTGGCCTCCGGGCAGCCCCCTACAGGCCTCCCACAGGCTCCCATGCACTGTCCCCCGGGCGGCCCCCTGCGCCCCCCACGGCCTCCCACTCACTGGCCTCCGGGCAGCCCCCTACAGGCCTCCCACAGGCTCCCATGCACTGTCCCCCGGGCGGTCCCCTGTGCCCCCCACAGCCCCCCACTCACTGGCCTCCGGGCAGCCCCCTACAGGCCTCCCACAGGCTCCCATGCACTGTCCCCCGGGCGGCCCCCTGCGCCCCCCACGGCCCCCCACTCACTGGCCTCCGGGCAGCCCCCTACAGGCCTCCCACAGGCTCCCATGCACTGTCCCCCGGGCGGTCCCCTGTGCCCCCCACGGCCCACCACTCACTGCCCCCTGGCAGCCCCCCTGCCCCCACCTAGCACCCCCCTGTGTAGCCCCCCCAATCACCCACAGCCCCCTGAGCAAAGCCCCAGCCCCAGGGACCCCAACACTTGCCCGTGTGTCCTCCCTGTGCAGCCCCCCCACAGCCCCTCACCCAGCACCCCCCTGTGTAGCTGTCACGGAGTGTGGGGGAGCCCCCGGCCCAGCCCCCCCACCCGCAGGGACTCTCAGGCAGCAGGTAGAAAGGAAGGTTATTGGCTCACAGGGTCCCAGCTAGCCCAGGGCAGCCCAGCTTGGGGAGGGCCCTGGGCCCCTGCCCGGCCCCCCAGACCCGCTCGACTCCCCTCCCCCCAAGCCAGCCCAAAATGAACTCACCGCTCCCCAGCCTGGAGGCTGCCCTGCTGCCCGGGTCCCAGGCGTTATCTGCTGTCCCCTGGCCCTCAGGGCGGGAGCGACTGAACTAAGTCCCAATGAGCCCTACCCGGCCTCCCCCTCCTCATGCAGCTAGGGCTGCACGGCCCAGGGAAACTGAGGCACGCACGCACACAGTTACTCCAGACACGCGTGCAACACAACAAAGCAGCCAGAGTGAATACAGCCCCACCTACGTCACCAGAGCCCCCCAGGCCCAGGGACCCCCCCACCTCCTCATCCCCTCCCAGGGTACCCTGGGGCCCTCTGCCTCCTGTCACGGGTTCAGCGGTCGCTGGCCAGGCCCGGCTGGGCCCCTCCGTCACTGGGTCCCCTGCCTGTCGGGGTCACGCTTGGCCCTGGGCAACAGCACACCCTCCCCCACCCGCTGGTGACACACTCAGCGCACGGGGAAACTGAGGCATGCTCGGAACAAGCCAGTTCTGGCTGTTTGCCTCTGTCGTGCCGGGGGCTGGCCGGGCCCCCCAGGCCTCGCCAGGCCCCTGTTCTTTGGCCGCACTGGCCTGTTTTGCCGGCTGTGGGGGCAGCGACAGATGCACCGAGCTGACCAAGTCCCTGGGTAGAAAACAGCACAGTCAGGCCTTCCTGGCCAATGTGGGGGTGCCAGGGTGTTGCTTTGGGGTACAGAACGTCACCCCCAGTCACCAGACCCCCACAAACCCACCCTGCCCTTGAGTGCCCCCCTGGCATGGACATTCCCCTCAACCTGCTCTCCCTGCCTCCTCCCCCTCACTGAGACCCCCCCTCCAGCCCCTCTGCTCTCCCATCCCTGCCCCACGGCAAGGACAGCCCCTCCCCCATCCAGCCCCACTCCCTCTCATCACTCCCCCACAGGATGACACCCCCTTTCCGTGGAGCAGGCAACAAGTCCAGACCCCCCAGGAGTCACACTGGCATCTGAGCCCCACCCGCGATCCCAGGCTCGGGGGCAGCTGCTTGGGGCTGTGGGAGGAGGGCAGGCCATGGGGGGGGGACGAGGGGGACAGCCCTGAGCAGGAGCAGAGGGGCTCCAGACAAGGACATGGGATGGGAGGGATGTTGGAGCCCCCCCTCAGGGCAGGCCCCTTCCAACCTCATCCCTAAGAGGGGGCCTAGTGGAGGGGGCTCAGCATCCATTAAATCAGCCCATTGACCCCCCCCCTCCTGCCAGCTAGGCCCAGAGGAGCAGGTGAGTCGGGGGATGGGGCAGGCACGGGGGGGGGCAGAGGGCAATGGATGCAGTGGGGAAGGAAGGGGGAGGGGAGCTAGGGCTGTGTGTAGTGAGGGTACAGGGCATGCAGTGGGGGCATGGAGGGCAAAAGGTGGGGGTGCAGTGTGCACTGCAGTGCACAGGGGAGGAGGTGCAGTCTGCAATTGTGCAGTGTGGCTTGTGGTGGATGACTAGTGCAGGGAGGGAAGCCTTGGAGGAGGGGTGCAGTGAGGATGGTGCAGGGATACAGTGGGTGGTACAGTGAGTGGTGGTGCAGTGGGGGAAAGTGCAGTGTGGACGCTGCAGGGATGCAGTGGGTGGTGCAGTGAGCAGTGGTGCAGCGGAGGGAAGGTGCAATGTGGATGCTGCAGGGATGCAGTGGGTGGTGCAGTGAGCAGTGGTGCAGCGGAGGGAAGGTGCAGTGTGGATGCTGCAGGGATGCAGTGGGTGGTGCAGTGAGTGGTGGTGAAGTGGGGGAAGGGGCAGTGGGGGAAGGTGCAGTGTTGATGCTGCAGGGATGCAGTGGTTGGTGCAGTGAGCAGTGGTGCAGCGGAGGGAAGGGGCAGTGTGGATGCTGCAGGGATACAGTGGTTGGTGCAGTGAGTGGTGGTGCAGTGGGAGGAGGTGCAGTGTGGATGCTGCAGGGATGCAGTGGTTGGTGCAGTGAGCAGTGGTGCAGCGGAGGGAAGGGGCAGTGTGGATGGGCGGGGATGCAGTGGGTGGTGCAGTGAGCAGTGGAGGGAAGGGGCAGTGTGGATGGGCGGGGATGCAGTGGTTGGTGCAGTGAGCAGTGGTGCAGCGGAGGGAAGGGGCAGTGTGGATGGGCGGGGATGCAGTGGTTGGTGCAGTGAGCAGTGGTGCAGCGGAGGGAAGGGGCAGTGTGGATGGGCGGGGATGCAGTGGGTGGTGCAGTGAGCAGTGGTGCAGCGGAGGGAAGGGGCACTGTGGATGGGCGGGGATGCAGTGGTTGGTGCAGTGAGCAGTGGTGCAGCGGAGGGAAGGGGCAGTGTGGATGGGCGGGGATGCAGTGGGTGGTGCAGTGAGCAGTGGTGCAGCGGAGGGAAGGGGTAGTGTGGATGGGCGGGGATGCAGTGGGTGGTGCAGTGAGCAGTGGAGGGAAGGGGCAGTGTGGATGGGCAGGGATGCAGTGGTTGGTGCAGTGAGCAGTGGTGCAGTGGCGGGAAGGGGCAGTGTGGATGGACGAGGATGCAGTGGGTGGTGCAGTGAGCAGTGGTGCAGTGGCGGGAAGGGGCAGTGTGGATGGGCGGGGATGCAGTGGGTGGTGCAGTGGGTGGTGCAGTGAGCAGTGGCGGGAAGGGGCAGTGTGGATGGGCGGCGATGCAGTGGGTGGTGCAGTGAGCAGTGGTGCAGTGGCGGGAAGGGGCAGTGTGGATGGACGAGGATGCAGTGGGTGGTGCAGTGAGCAGTGGTGCAGTGGCGGGAAGGGGCAGTGTGGATGGGTGGGGATGCAGTGGGAGAAGATGCAGTTAGGATATAGGATACAGTCAGGGTATGTCTATACTACATGTCTCTGCCGAGAGGCGTGGAAACTAGGCTGCCCGACATACTCCACCAAGCGGGGTTTAAATATCCCGGCTTCATTAACATAAACATGGCCGCCGCGCTGGGCCGGCTCAGCTGACGGTCGGCGCAGCGCGCGAGTCGAGACGCGGATCGGTCGGCAGGGGAAGCCTTTGTCGACCGATCCCTTATGCCTCGTGGAACGAGGTTTACAAGAGCCGTCGACAAAGGCTTCCCCTGCCGACCGATCCGCGTCTCGACTCGCGCGCTGCGCCGACCGTCAGCTGAGCCGGCCCAGCGCGGCGGCCATGTTTATGTTAATGAAGCCGGGATATTTAAACCCCGCTTGGTGGAGTATGTCGGGCAGCCTAGTTCTCATGCCTCTCGGCAGAGATGGTGCTGTCACAGCGAGTGATGGTGCCGTGGGGCGTGGGGGAGGAAGGGACAGCGAAGACAGGCCAGAGGGGGCGCGGTGCCGGAGATACAGGGGAGAAGGTGCAGCAGGGGGTGCTCTGAGGGGAGGGGCCAGCGGGCAGAAGAGGCTGCGGGGGGCCCGTGGGGCGACGCACCCAGCAATGCTTTGGGGGAGAGCTACACCTTGGGGGGCGGGTCCGCTCCCCTCCCCCGTCAGCACCTCCATCTCATGCGGCGTCTCTGTCTGTTTATCTCCCCCTCATCTCCATCCGTGCCCCCGCCCCCCGCCCGGGCCCCCCATAGCCGCGCTGTGCTTCCCGCCCACGGACGCCGCCCCCTGGTGCCTGCATGACCTCAATGCCAATGCCGCCTCTTGGAGCCAACACTAGAATGCAGGGCATGCTGGGATAGGGTGAGTACCCCCCCCTCCTCACACTGCCCCTCTGCCCTGAACCCCAAACCACCCGGTGCCCGCCCCTCCCCTCATGCTGCACCCCCCAATCCACCCCCTGCTGCCCTGCACCCCCAAACCACCCGGTACCCGCCCCTCCCCTCATGCTGAACCCCCCAATCCACCCCCTACTGCCCTGCACCCCCAAACCACCCGGTGCCCACCCCTCCCCTCATGCTGCACTCCCCAATCCTCCCCCTGCTGCCCTGCACCCCCAAACCACCCGGTACCCGCCCCTCCCCTCATGCTGCACCCCCCAATCCACCCCCTGCTGCCCTGCACCCCCAAACCACCCGGTACCCGCCCCTCCCCTCATGCTGAACCCCCCAATCCACCCCCTACTGCCCTGCACCCCCAAACCACCCGGTGCCCACCCCTCCCCTCATGCTGCACTCCCCAATCCTCCCCCTGCTGCCCTGCACCCCCAAACCACCCGGTACCCGCCCCTCCCCTCATGCTGCACCCCCCAATCCACCCCCTGCTGCCCTGCACCCCCAAACCACCCGGTACCCGCCCCTCCCCTCATGCTGAACCCCCCAATCCACCCTCTACTGCCCTGCACCCCCAAACCACCCGGTGCCCCTGCCTCCTCTTGTGCTCCACTCCCACCCTCTCCAACCCGACCGCTGCCCTGCACCCTCAAACCACCCAATTCCCCCAGGTCCCCTCGTGTTGCACCCCCATTCCGATGTACTCCCCATCCCTGACCACCCCTCCCTGAATCCCACCCTGCATGGACTCTCCCAGCGCCTCGCCAGGCTGCCCCCATCATCGCCGCAGCCATATGATACCTCAGAGCTGCCCCCCAAGCCAGGTCTGTGCTACCCCCTCCTGTGCCCCATAGCCCCTCCCCCGACAGCCCAGGGCCTTCCCACCACCGCCCCTTTGACACAGCAGGCCGGGCCGGCAGCCAGGACTCCTGGGTCCTATCCTGGCTCTGGCACGGGAGGGGGGGTCCCCTAGGTTGACACCCCCAGAAGCCCCCCATGCAGCCCTAATCCCCTCCCCCCGCTACCTCCTCCCCATTTCCTCCTGACTGGCTGACTCCCCTTTCCAGACCCCCAGCCACCCCCTCACACCCATTCCTGTGGGTCCTACCAAAACTCAGCCATCTGCTGTGCTTTGGAGGGGGGATGGAGAGGGACACTGGCCCTTTGACTGAGCCATGGGGTGGGGGGACTGGTCCTTCCCCCACCTGGGATCCCCAGGCCACGCCCCTTCCCTGGGACATTCCACAGGCCCCTCCTCCCAGCATCCAGACCCCGCCCCTTCCCTGGGACATTCCACAGGCCCCTCCTCCCAGCATCCAGACCCCGCCCCTTCCCTGGGACAGTCCACAGGCCCCTCCTCCCAGCATCCAGACCCCGCCCCTTCCCTGGGACAGTCCACAGGCCCCGCCCCTTCCCTGGGACAGTCCACAGGTCCCTCCTCCCAGTGTCCAGACCCCGCCCCTTCCCTGGGACATTCCACAGGCCCCTCCTCCCAGTGTCCAGACCCCTCCCCTTCCCTGGGACATTCCACAGGCCCCTCCTCCCAGTGTCCAGACCCCGCCCCTTCCCTGGGACATTCCACAGGTCCCTCCTCCCAGTGTCCAGACCCCGCCCATTCCCTGGGACATTCCACAGGCCCCTCCTCCCAGCGTCCAGACCCCGCCCCTTCCCTGGGACAGTCCACAGGCCCCGCCCCTTCCCTGGGACATTCCACAGGTCCCTCCTCCCAGTGTCCAGACCCCGCCCATTCCCTGGGACATTCCACAGGCCCCTCCTCCCAGTGTCCAGACCCCACCCATTCCCTGGGACATACCACAGGCTCCTCCCCCTGGTGACCAGACTCCCCTTTACCTGAGACATTCCACAGGCCCCCCCGCCTTGTTGCAGGGTCCCCTTAGTGCCGGCGACCCTCGACCCCTTACCTGGGCACATTCCACAGACCCCGCCCCTCACCAGGGACTCCTCCCCCATCCGAGCCCCTCCCAATCCATTGGTTTTTATCTGTTGCTTTCGCTCAGCCCCTCCCATCTCCATCTCCAAGGCAAATAGGGGGCCTGGCCCTGGGGGTGAATATGAGGGGCCCCTGGCCTGGGGTGGGGACCCATAGGGACTATGCCTGGATCCCCCCCATTGTAGCTGAAGGGGAGAGCCCTGGCCTGGCAGCATGGCAGACCCCCAGGGTCCCTCTCCCTGGGACCGACCCCTTGAGTCTGCAGCCCCCTGCCCCCAGGTCAGGCCGGGAGCCCCCTGCCCCCAGTGAGTGCCCGGGTGGCCCTGGGAGAGCCGGACACCCCCAGAGGGAGCCCCTGGCTCTGCAGTGACTCGGCCAGCAGGGCATTCGTGGGGGTCTAGGCCCAGCGTGGTGAGTCCAACAGAAATTACAGCCCAGTCCACCCGAGCCCAGCGCCCCCGACCCCTTAGTGCCAGCGCCTGCGACCCCTTAGTGCCAGCGCCCGCGACCCCTTAGTGCCAGCAACCCCCGACCCCTTAGTGCCAGCGCCCGCGACCCCTTAGTGCCAGCGCCCGCGACCCCTTAGTGCCAGCAACCCCCGACCCCTTAGTGCCAGCGCCCGCGACCCCTTAGTGCCAGCAACCCCCGACCCCTTAGTGCCAGCGCCCGTGACCCCTTAGTGCCAGCAACCCCCGATCCCTTAGTGCCAGCGCCCGCGACCCCTTAGTGCCAGCGCCCGTGACCCCTTAGTGCCAGCAACCCCCGACCCCGTAGTGCCAGCGCCCGCGACCCCTTAGTGCCAGCAGCCCCCGACCCCTTAGTGCCAGCGCCCGCGACCCCTTAGTGCCAGCGCCCGCGCCCCCTTAGTGCCAGCGCCCGCGACCCCTTAGTGCCAGCAACCCCCGACCCCTTAGTGCCAGGACCCGCGACCCCTTAGTGTCAGCAACCCCCGACCCCTTAGTGCCAGCGCCTGCGACCCCTTAGTGCCAGGACCCGCGACCCCTTAGTGCCAGCACCGGCGACCCCTTAGTGCCAGCAACCCCCAACCCCTTAGTGCCAGCAACCCCCAACCCCTTAGTGCCAGCGCCGGTGACCCCCTTAGGGCCAGTCAATGGGCAGGTCCCAAGGGGGGCAGGCAGGTCTTCCTGATTGCTCCTGGGGGGGTCAGAGCTGGGAGGCACTGGGAGCTGGCGTGGAGGTTGGGGTCAGGTGCAGGTAGAAGGGGGAGACAGGAGGGCAGGTATATAGGGCGGGGGTGGGTTTCAGGATAAGGGGGTGCAGGTGGGGGTGCTTAAGGGCCCCCTTGTGTTCATGCCAGGCCTCTTCAATATTTGACCCCCCAATTAATGCCCCATTTCATGCATCTTGTAGGGCTGGCCCAGTGCCCCTGTAATGCCCCGGCTGCATCAGCCAGGTACGTACCCTGCCACCGCTCCCTGCGGGGCACGGACGCCCCACCCCACACCTCAGCCCCCTCCGCCCCCGATCCCAGCCACCACAGCTACGCCAAGCAGCTCAGCGTCTCCTCCCCCATACCCCGCCAGGGCTCCCCTCCCCCCCGCGCAGCAACAGGGGCCGGTTCTACGGGGACCCCCTCGCTGAGGTGCGGCTGGCTCTGGGGTGGGGTGGCAGACTCGTATGGGGAACCCTCCCCCAGCACTGTGATCCGGCCGGCTCTGGGGTGGGGTGCAGGGGCTGGTGTATAGGGACCCCCAGCCTGGCACTGAGATGCAGCTGGCTCTGGGGGGGAGCTGTGTATAAAGGGACCCTGCTTAGGCGTATCATGGGACAGGAAGTGAAGGCCAATTTCGTCTCCTGTCTGCAGAGCTGGTTGCAGGGGGCACTTTGGGGCCAGGCTGGAGCCCTGCCCGGCCCCACAGCCACCCCACAGAACCCTGGCCCTGCGGGGGGATTAGTGGGATGGCTGGAGAGGCCTCACTGTGACTGTCACACCTCGGGACGGGCCACGGACACACACATGCCACCCCCAGCTGAGCGACTCATGGGTTCCCTCCCGGACGCTGGGGAGGGAGAGGAGTGGGGACTAGTGGTTAGAGCAGGGACGCTGGGAGCCCGGGTGCTCTTCCTTCTCCTTGCAGAATGGTGCTGGCGTGAGCAGAGGGGAAGGCAGAGCCCCCATGGGAGCTGGGGGGGATACTTGGAATTGGGAGGGGGTTCCTGGAGTTGGGGGACTGGGGTGAATCAGTAGAGGTGAGTGGGGAGAAGGTGGGGGTCACAGATGTGTGGGTCGCTCGGTTTTGGGAAGGTCTCTGTGGGGGGGAGGTCGGGCGAAATGTGGGCCAGAACCTGCTTGGGGTATGGGGTGCCGGAGTCATCCAGTTTTTGGTGGGGTGTCGTTCTGTAGGTCAGGGGTTGCTGTGGGTCAGGGAATAATGGGGTGGGGGATGCTGTGGGTCGGAGATGTTGTGGGTCGGGGCTGCCGTGGGTTGGAGGGTGCTGTGGGTTGGAGGATGATGAGGAGGGTGTTGCCGTGGGTTGGGGCTGCCGTAGGTTCGGGGGATGCCGTGGGTTGGAGGATCACGGGGCGGGTGTTGCCGTGGGTCGGGGCTGCCGTAGGTTCGGGGGGTGCTGTGGGTTGGCGGATCCTGGGGTGGGTGTTGCCGTGGGTCGGGGGGCCAGGGGTCTCACCCCCCACTCACCCTTCTGTCTCTCCCCCCACCCCCAGGTTATGAGAAATCCCGGAGCCTGAACAGCATCGCGGGGCTGCGCCTGTCGCCCGCCCCCACCCCTCTGGGCTCTCCCGGCGCCCCCCGGCGCCCGCGCCCCCCCCTGCCCTCCATCCTATAGCCGGGCGCCCGGACACGCCCCGACTTTTTAAGCAAAAAAAGCAGAAGGAGGTGGAGGAAGGGAAGAGGCGTCGCCGGGGACAACGGGGCTTCGTCGCCGGGGACGATGTGGGTACCGGTCCCGCCCCCCGCGCTTCTCCAGGACACGCTGCATTGCACTTTCGGGGCCACCCCGGCGTCCCCACCCTGCCCCCGCCCGGAGCAGGATGCCGGGGGCCCTCGGGGGAGGGGCCTGACCGGGGCTGGGGGCAGAGTTTATATTTTTGGGCCGGATGCTCTGAGAATCCAAATACTGCGGGGGAGGGGTCAGCAAAGGACAGAGACGGGGGGGGGGCCCGGAGCCCCCTGCCCCACGCTGCACCTCTGGGTCTTTCCGTCCATTGCCTCCACCCGCCTGTCTTTCTGTCTGTCCTCATACCTCCCCTCCGTCCGTCCGTCCTCTCACCCCTCCTCCGGCTGTGTGTCCTCGTACACCCAGCCCCTCCGTCCGTCTGTCCTCATACACCCAGCCCCTCCGTCGGTCTGTCCTCACACCCCTCCTCCGGCTGTGTGTCCTCATACACCCAGCCCCTCCGTCCGTCTGTCCTCACACCCCTCCTCCGGCTGTGTGTCCTCATACACCCAGCCCCTCCGTCCGTCTGTCCTCACACCCCTCCTCCGGCTGTGTGTCCTCATACACCCAGCCCCTCCGTCCGTCTGTCCTCACACCCCTCCTCCGGCTGTGTGTCCTCATACACCCAGCCCCTCCGTCCGTCTGTCCTCACACCCCTCCTCCGGCTGTGTGTCCTCATACACCCAGCCCCTCCGTCTGTCTGTCAGCTTACCCCTCCTCCGGCTGTCTGTCCTCATACACCCAGCCCCCTCCTGCTGTCCATCCTCATATACTCCCCCCCCCGATTGTTTATCCTCATACACACCCCCCTTCCGTCTGTCCATCCTCATACACCCCCCTCTGGCTGTGTGTCCTCATACACCCCCCTCCGGCTGTCTGTCCCAATACAATCCTCTTTGTCTGCTCCCATACCCCCCCCCCCCCGCTGTCTGTCCTTCCATCCCACTCATCTGTCCTTATACAACCTGCTTTGTCCGTCTGTCCTCACAACCCCCCCCCTCCGTCCCCTCATACACCCGACTCCATCTGTGTTCCCACACACACCCCTCCAGCTGTCTGCCCCCCCCCCCACACCCCTCTGTCTGCCTGTCTGTCTGTCTGTCTCCCCCCCTCTGTTCCGGTTTCTGAACTCACAGACTCTGCTCCTTTGGGGACCCCCCGGCCCCCCCAGCTTCGTTCTCTCCTGCATGGATCTTCCATGGATCACAAGCAATAAGCACCGGGCGCCCCCGGCTGCATGCCGCCAGCGCTCCCAACCCCCAGACTTTGCGGCCCGTCGGGTCTGACGGACAGACAGCCGGAGGAGCACTGGCGTGGGGGGGGGTTCCCCCCTCCCACCTTTCTCCTCCTCCTCCTCCTCCCCCCCGCCCGGCTTCCAGCTCGTGCGGCCCGGCACGGGGGTCCCCTCCCGTCGGACGCCGGCCTCAGAGGATCCGAGGGAACTGGGGGGGGCCCTGCGGGCGCAGGATCGGAGCTGCCCCCCCTTCGCCAAGCTCATCTCCAGGTTGCATTTTGCCAGCCAGCATGTGTCTGCATGTGACTCCACCAGGAGTGTGTCTTGTGTTATATGCAAAACTCCCCCCCCCCCCGGCACGAGGGGGGGTGGGCCCCCAAACCGTGGGGCAGCACTGGGGGGGGAGATGTTTCCTCTCCTTCAGCAGCAGGGTGGAGGGGCTGCAAGGAGCCCTTGGGGGGCCAAGCTCAGCCCCCTCCCCCTGCCTGCCCCTCTTCTGTCTCGCCCCCACCGCCTGCCGCAGGCGCCGCAAAGGGCCCCAGAGCGGTGGGTGCCCCCCAGCAGCTGCATGGCCTAGGACTGGGGAGCGCCTGCCCGCCCCATAAGTCCCCCTCCAACTCCCCCCCCTTTGCAGGGTGCCCCCCCGGAAATTCATCCGTCACACTATGCAACATCACCCCTCTGAGCCGGGGGAGCCAGCCCCTCCCTGCCACCGCGCTGACCCCCCCAGGCCCCCCCGCAGTCTCCTGCCCCCCCAGATACCAGAAGCTTCTTATGCAACGATTCCTATGCAAAACTCAAACGATTCTCTTGCTCGTTAGATGGGGAGGGGCTGGCTTTGCCCCCCCCCCGAAAAAGGCACTGGGGAGGAAAAGGGAATTTCCCTTCAGTGCCCCCCCCGCGTACCCCCAGCCTCGCCCACTGCAGAGGGCAGCTAATGGGTCATATTGACCAATGGAGTGTCCCCCCAAACCTGGCTGGGCCCCCGGCTCTGCGCCCCTCCCCCAGCCGGCTATGGGGGTGCATGGGGGGTGTCAAATAGCAGCAGATTCCTTGTCCAACTCCTTGGGGGGGTGATTTCAGGGCTAGGGCCGGTCTTCCGCCCCCCCTTGCATGTTCTGGGGGGGTCCAAAGGAATTTAAAATACCCCCCACAGAATTCCCCCCCCCCCCGCTGTGTCTAATCCCATACGCCGCCGCTGAGGGAGCCAATATTATGTGTCTTCCCCCCACCCCCCACTGCACTGTACCACCCTGCCCCCCCAGGGAATTTAACCCCCTCACTTCTTTCTAGGGTTTGCTTTATTTATTGGGGGGTAAGGGTCCCCTGGGCCCACCCCAGCCCCTGTGGGGCTGCCCCCTTGCACTGAGCCAGGGCAGAAAGGAATTTGGGGGGTGTTGGCTTTCGGGGGGGGGTATGCTTCTCTAGCTGAGATTAAATTGTCTTGGGGGGGCCCAGATTCAAGAAGGGGGGTGAGCCCTGAGCTGTGGGGCAGCCCCACGGAGGAAAGAGGTTGGAAAATGTCTTCCAGCAGTAGCCTCCCCCCCACAGGGCTGGGGGGGCAAATACGGGTGTTTTAGACTCAGGAAGGGGGGGTGGACCAGCCAGGGGTAGGAGGCAGGGAACAGTGCAGGGGGGGAACCTCACATGGGGGGCAGGTAGGGGAGGCCCCAGGGGGGTGGGCAAAGAGCTATTTTTTCAAGCAGATGTTTAATAAAAAGCAGAAACGCAACATTATTTTTTCATAGAAAAAAAATCCCTCCCCCCCAGCCTGGTTTCCATGCCAACACACCAGCTGGAATGGAGCCAGGCGGGGAGGGGGTCCTCCAAGAAAGGGGGGGCACCATGAGGCATTGCCCCAGATGTCCCCCCCCCCGGGCAGGTCCTGGCTCCAACTCCCGAATTGTGCCAAATGTCTGAGCTGTGCTGGGGGGGACTGGATGACGTGAGAGATCCCCCCCCTTCCTCATGTGCCATAGCCCCCATTGGTCCTGGCCCCCACCCTTCAGCCCCCCCGCTCCTCCTGGGGGCCCCGGGATTGTGTTGCCTCCCCCCAGGCTCTGGCCACCCCCCCCAGCATCGGCCTCAAAGCTGCCCCCCCCCTGCATTTTCATGCTGGTTTGCAAAGATTTCAAGGGGCCCCCAGCCCCTCCCTCTGCTCCCAGAGCCCCCCTAGCACCGCCCCCCAGCTCTGGGTTCAGGGCGTCTCCTGGCACTACCCCCCCACAGCAATAACTACATCTGCCCCAGCAGCATTGTGACCACGGGGGGGCAGCCTGGCTGAGCCCCGAGCCTGGGGAACCCCCCCCCCACCTCCTGGTGACACCCAGCAGCCAGGGCTGGCACCATGGTCCCTGTGTCCGGCTGGCCTCCCTCCACCACTCATCCTGCTGCAGCCCCGCCCCGTCCATCCACCCCCCCCAGCAGCCCCGCCCCGTCCGTCCATCCACCCCCCCAGCAGCCCCGCCCCATCCCGTCCATCTACCCCCCCACAGCAGCCCCGCCCCATCCGTCCATCTACCCCCCCCAGCAGCCCCGCCCCGTCCATCCACCCCCCCCAGCAGCCCCGCCCCGTCCGTCCATCCACCCCCCCAGCAGCCCCGCCCCGTCCGTCCGTCCACCCCCCCCAGCAGCCCCGCCCCGTCCTGTCCGTCCACCCCCCCAGCAGCCCCGCCCCGTCCCGTCCGTCCACCCCCCCCAGCAGCCCCGCCCCGTCCCGTCCGTCCACCCCCCCAGCAGCCCCGCCCCGTCCAGTCCGTCCACCCCCCCAGCAGCCCCGCCCCGTCCGTCCATCCACCCCCCCACCCAGCCCCGCCCCGTCCGTCCATCCACCCCCCCCAGCAGCCCCGCCCCGTCCGTCCATCCACCCCCCCACCAGCCCCGCCCCGTCCGTCCATTCACCCCCCCCCAGCAGCCCCGCCCCATCCGTCCGTCCACCCCCCCCAGCAGCCCCGCCCCGTCCATCCATCCACACCCCCCAGCAGCCCCGCCCCGTCCGTCCATCCACCCCCCCCACAGCAGCCCCGCCCCGTCCATCCATCCACCCCCCCAGCAGCCCCGCCCCGTCCGTCCATCCACCCCCCCCAGCAGCCCCGCCCCGTCCGTCCATCCACCCCCCAGCAGCCCCGCCCCGTCCGTCCATCCACCCCCCCCAGCAGCCCCGCCCTGTCCGTCCATCCACCCCCCCACCAGCCCCGCCCCGTCCATCCATCCACCCCCCCCCACCAGCCCCGCCCCGTCCGTCCATCCACCCCCCCCAGCAGCCCCGCCCCGTCCGTCCATCCACCCCCCCCAGCAGCCCCGCCCCGTCCCTCCATCCACCCCCCCCACAGCAGCCCTGCCCCGTCCGTCCATCCATCCACCCCCCCCACAGCAGCCCCGCCCCGTCCATCCATCCAACCCCACCCAGCAGCCCCGCCCCGTCCGTCCATCCACCCCCCCCAGCAGCCCCGCCCCGTCCGTCCATCTGTCCACCCAGCCCTCCATCCACCCCTCTGGCCAGCCCTCCCAGCCTGCCCCCCCCCCACCCATCCGTCCCTCTCCCCAGGTGTCACCCACCACCCACTGTCCAACCTGCCACCCCCAATCTCCGCCCATTCTGCCCCCAGCCACCCCCAGCACGTCTTCCTCCCCTGCCCCCATTCAACTGGTGCTAGGCGGGACGCCCGCTGTGACCCCTGGGGGGAGCCCTCGTGTAGCCCCCCCGCTCTCCCCCAAGCACTCAGGGCTGGGGGCTGAGAGACTTGGGGGGGCTTGTGCTTTTGTTGCTGTTTCTTTTCTCTCCCGTTCCCTGTCCCCCCCTCCGGTGCCCCCCTGCCAGCCCGGGGGGGGAGTCCAGGGGGCTGCATGATCCGCCAGGCCAGGAGTTACAGCATGAAATAAACAAACCCTTTTCATGGAAACTTTTCACCCCGGTTGCCAGCGCCTCCTTCCGGCCAGCGCGGGGGGGTGGGGGGGTGGGGGCCCCCCATTGCAACCGGGACCTGGAACAGAGCCAATGCCCCCCGTGGCCCATTCCCCCACCCTGGGCTCCGGGTCCTTTTATCCATGGGGGGGTCAGCTTTAGTTTGGGGTGGGGGCAGGCAGCTGCCCAGGCTGGGGGGGGCCCGCTGAGGCTCAGGGGAGGGGGAGGGGGAAGCGCAGAAGTTGAGGAATGATTTCCGGGTTGTCCCTGGCCCGAGCTCGCCCCCCAAGCCTGGGCGCCCCACATTCCCCCAGCCTACGGCCATTCCCCAGGCCCTGCCAGGGAGAGGCAGCTGGGCCTAGCAGCCATGGGGCAGGGCCCGGCTGGCAGGGGCTGCAGGGTGGGAGCAGGGGCCGCGGGCAGGGCTGGTGGGGCCGGCGCGGGGGGCAGCCAGGGAGCTGGGAGGGGGGTGGGGGGCACGGACGGGCTGGGGGCCCCTGTCCAGCCCGTTTCCCCGCGGCGGCGCCCGGGCCAGCTAGTGTCTTAATTTCAGGCCTTTAATGAGGTTCTGTCCCTGCCATGTTGCTGGGGGGGGGGGGGCTAGGCCGCCACCGGGAAGGGGCCAGGCCACAGCCATGACTGGCCCGGATCTGCCAGGGCCTGGGGGGGGGGGGGGGGGCTGGCAGCAGCCAGCGAGACTCAGCCAGGGCCAGGGCCAGGACCCCCAGCCTGAGCCAGCCACCAGGCCGGCAATGTGGGGGGGGGGGGGGCGGTTAGTGCCGGTTTCCATTGCCGGCCTCCCAGAGGCGAGACCCAGTTTAGCTCATTTGGAGCCAATTAATTCTGCTGCCCGTTGGGCCAGGCCGGTGCGGAGCAGCCGCTGTTCTGCTGGGGGGGGGGGGGGGCGCCCTCCTTTCTGTGCTCTGCCAGCCAGGGAGAGCCCCCAACCCGGCAACACATGCCAGCTGGCAGCCCCAGAGCCAGCCCCCCCCCCGCCAGGGCCCCCCACTGCCGCCTGCAGCCCCCCCAGGGCCCCCCACTGCCGCCTGCAGCCCCCCAGCCCTGCTGGAGCCCCTCACTCCTGCCCCCCACGCCCTGCCAGGGCCCCCCACTGCCGCCTGCAGCCCCCCAGCCCTGCTGGAGCCCCTCACTCCTGCCCCCCACGCCCCGCCAGGGCCCCTCACTGCCGCCTGCAGCCCCCCAGCCCCGCCAGGGCCCCTCACTGCCGCCTGCAGCCCCCCAGCCCTGCCAGGGCCCCCCACTGCCACCTGCAGCTCCCCAGCCCTGCCAGAGTCCCTCACTCCTGCCCCCCACGCCCTGCCAGGGCCCCCCACTGCCGCCTGCAGCCCCCCAGCCCTGCTGGAGCCCCTCACTCCTGCCCCCCACGCCCTGCCAGGGCCCCCCACTGCCACCTGCAGCCCCCCAGCCCTGCCAGGGCCCCCCACTGCTGCCTGCAGCCCCCCAGCCCTGCTGGAGCCCCTCACTCCTGCCCCCCACGCCCTGCCAGGGCCCCCCACTGCCACCTGCAGCTCCCCAGCCCTGCCAGAGCCCCTCACTCCTGCCTGCAGCCCCCTTCTCTTCCCAGACTTGCTCTGGGCTTAGGTCTCTTCCAGGGCCCGTGCCCGGCTGAAGCAGCCCCCCAGCATGGGCTGTGTCCAGGGAAGTCCCAGTCTGGCCCCACTCCAAGGCTGGCACTGCCCATAGTGACCTCAGCTCCCCCCCCTCCGCCTCCGCCCCATCATCCCAGCGCTGCCACCAACGCCAGCTGCTGAGGCCTTCAGCACGAATGGGGGCCAGCAGGGGCTGCAGGTCGGGAGCGAGGGGCACGGGCAGCGCCGGGCTGGAAGGGGAGCAATGCCCCAGCTGCTGCGGGGAGGGGCAGGGGTGCACGTTCCCGGCTGGCCCGGCCCCCCCATCTGTCCGTCCCCTCCAGGGGAGCAGCTGCCTCGCGCGCGCCTGCCGCAGCTCGGCCTCTCGCCGCTATAAATAGGCCGGGTCCCGGGGGCCACAGCTGGTTACGTAAGGGAGTCGCCAAGGGGCCTGTGTGGCTGGAAATAAACCCTGCTGGGGGGGCACGCGGCCTAGATTCTCCTTGCGGGGGGGGGGGGCCCAGCCCCCCCCCCCACACGCACACCCAGGCCACGGCCCAGCAGTGACCCAGTTGAGGAATTTTGGAACCCAGGAGTCCTGGCAAGCCAGCCCCACACAGGGGCCCCTGCCTTCCTGCCGGAGCTGGCCCCCCCGCGAGGGCAAAGGGCCCCAGGGGCGACGCAGGGAGGGCCAGGGCCCTGAAGCAAGCCCTGGCTCTAACCACTGGGCCCCATGCCCCACCCAGAGCCGGGAGAGAACGCACCCCCCTCCCCCCCAAGAAGCAAACAGCCAGGCCGCCTGGCAAGTGCAGTTTTTAATGTGCATACAAAGGGGGGCAGCGCGGGCCCCCCACAGCTCATCAGCCTGCCGTTAGGGGGCGGCAGTGGGGGCGGGGACCCCCCAGCCCAGAAAGCAGCAAGAGGCGGGGCAGCAACGGGGGACCTCGGGGGCTGGGAAGGCGGGGGAGGGGCCTGCACAGGACGCTCGAGCACCCCCCCCAGGATCACCCCCAGGCAGCAGGGGCCAGGCCGGGCCCCCCAGGCCCAGAGGGAACGTGGCACCGCGGCCACGGGCCCCCCTCGCCACCGGCCCGAGAACCCAGGCGTCCGGGCGCCCAGAACGGGGGGGGAGGGGCTCCGTGAACCCCCAAGGGGGAGAAAAACCCTCAGCTGGGGGAGGAGGGCTGCAGAATGACCCCACCCCCACGCACCCTGGGAGCGAGTGAGGCCTGGCCCCCCACCCCAGTGCACCCTGGGAGCGAGCGAGGCCTGGCCCCCCACCCCAGTGCACCCTGGGAGCGAGCGAGGCCTAGCCCCCCCACCCCAGTGCACCCTGGGAGCGAGCGAGGCCTGGCCCCCCCACCCCAGTGCACCCTGGGAGCGAGCGAGGCCTGGCCCCCCCACCCCAGTGCACCCTGGGAGCGAGCGAGGCCTGGCCCCCCCACCCCAGTGCACCCTGGGAGCGAGCGAGGCCTGGCCCCCCCCACCCCAGTGCACCCTGGGAGCGAGCGAGGCCTGGCCCCCCCACCCCAGTGCACCCTGGGAGCGAGCGAGGCCTGGCCCCCCCACCCCAGTGCACCCTGGGAGCGAGCGAGGCCTGGCCCCCCCACCCCAGTGCACCCTGGGAGCGAGCGAGGCCTGGCCCCCCCACCCCAGTGCACCCTGGGAGCAGGCCCTCCCAGTTCAAATGCTGGTGTGAGGAGGCGGCCGGCCCCAGGCCTCCGGCTCAGGGGGAGGGGGAGGGGCTCGGAGCTGTCGGGGCGTCCTCGGAGGCCAGGATCTCGATGCTGCTGTCAGGCTGAGGGGGTGAGACGCTGCCCGTCAGCTCCAGCGCCGGGGCCTGGCTGGGCGAGAGGGGCTGGGGGGGCTGCCCCCCGTGGGGCCCCCCAGCCCCAGCACCTCCTGCACGTTCCGCGGCAGCTCCTGTGGGGAGAGCGAGGTCATGGGGCTGAGGAATGGGGCGTGGGGAGCTCAGACAGGGATGGTGGGGGCCACACTGGGGTGGGGGTAGGGACGGCAGGGGAGCACTCGCTGGGCTCGGGGGTCAGACGGGGGGGCAGAATGCCAGGGGGTAGTCACGAGGATGGGGGTCGGAAAGGGGAGGTGGGGGCAGGCAGAGGGGGCAACTCACTGGGCTCAGGGGTCAGACGGGGGGGCGGGGAGGCAAGCCGGGGGCAGGGTGCCATGGGGCACTCAGGGCTGGAGGGCAGATGGGGGTAGGCTGGGTGGGCAAGCTGGGATCACTCATGGGGATGGGGCTGGGGGGGCTGGCTGGGGAGGAGAGGGCCAGCTGGGGGAAGGCGGGGGGCACTCATGGGGGTGGGGGGAGGCTAGGGGAGGAGAGGGCCAGCTGGAGGGAAGGCGGGCGGCACTCACAGGGGTGGGGCTGGGGGGCGGAGAGGGGCAGCTGGGCGGGAGGCGGGGGGCACTGACGGGGGTGGGGCCGGGGGGCTGGCTGGGGGGGAGGAGAGGGGCACTCGGGGGAGGAGGAGAGGGGCACTCACGGGGGTGGGGCCGGGGGGACTGGCTGGGGGGGAGGGGGAGGAGAGGGGCACTCGGGGGAGGAGGAGAGGGGCACTCACGGGGGTGGGGCCGGGGGGACTGGCTGGGGGGGAGGAGAGGGGCACTCGGGGGGTGGGGGGGGGGCCAGGGGGGACTGGCTGGGGGGGGGGAGGAGAGGGGCATTCGGGGGGGGGGGGGGAGGAGAGGGCATTCGGGGGGGGAGGAGAGGGGCACTCGGGGGGTGGGGCCGGGGGGACTGGCTGGGGGGGAGGAGAGGGGCACTCGGGGGGGGAGGAGAGGGGACTGGCTGGGGGGGAGGAGAGGGGCACGGGGGGTGGGGCCGGGGGGGTGGGGGGGGAGGAGAGGGGCAGGGGGAGGGGGGCAGGGGGGGACTGGGGGGGCTGGGGGGGGAGGAGAGGGGCCGGGGGAGGGGGTGGGGCTGGCGGGGAGGGGGGGGAGGAGAGGGGCACTCACGGGGGTGGGGCCGGGGGGACTGGCTTGGGGGGGAGGAGAGGGGCACTCGGGGGGGGGAGGGAGGAGAGGGGCACTCACGGGGGTGGGGCCGGGGGACTGGCTGGGGGGGGAGGAGAGGGGCACTCGGGGGGGGAGGGAGGGGGTGGGGCGGGGGACTCTGGGGGGGACGGGGGTGGGGCTGGGGGACTGGCTGGGGGGAGGAGAGGGGCACTCGGGGGGGGGCCGGGGGGACGGGGGGGGAGGAGAGGGGCACTCACGGGGGTGGGGCCGGGGGGACTGGCTGGGGGGGAGGAGAGGGGCACTCGGGGGGGAGGAGAGGGGCACTCACGGGGGTGGGGCCGGGGGGACTGGCTGGGGGGAGGAGAGGGGCACTGGGGGGGGGAGGAGAGGGGCACTCACGGGGGTGGCCACCAGCTGTCTGTAAAGCGCCTCGGCCCGGCACAGCGTCTCCTCCACGCTCATCTTCATGGTCAGTTCGTTGATGTGCTGGGGAAGGGGGCGCAGCTATTAGGAACCTTACGGCAGAGCCGGGGATCCCCCCACCCCGGGGCACTATTAGGTGTATTACGGGAACGCCTGGAGAACAAAGGACCCACGCCTGGGGGCTCTGGCGTGACTGGCACTTGGGGCAGCAGGGAATTGCCTTACCCGGGGGCGTGACCCCTGTGCCTCGGTTTCCCCATGCCCTGTGGGGGGGCGGAAGGGGGGCTCATTGCTGCAGGGGACCAGAAATGTGACCTCGCTGAGCAGCCTGGGCCCTGGGAACGACCTGGGCCCCATCTCCGCCGAGAGGCGCCCGGTAGCCCCCTGGGCCCCCCATCTCCGCCGAGAGGCGCCCGGTAGCCCCCCCGGGGCCCCCCCATCTCCGCCGAGAGGCGCCCGGTAGCCCCCCCTGGGCCCCCCCCATCTCCGCCGAGAGGCGCCCGGTAGCCCCCCCTGGGCCCCCCCATCTCCGCCGAGAGGCGCCCGGTAGCCCCCCCGGGGCCCCCCCATCTCCCCCGAGAGGCGCCCGGTAGCCCCCCCGGGGCCCCCCCATCTCCCCCGAGAGGCGCCCGGTAGCCCCCCTGGCCCCCCCATCTCCGCCGAGAGGCGCCCGGTAGCCCCCCCGGGCCCCCCCCATCTCCGCCGAGAGGCGCCCGGTAGCCCCCCCGGGGCCCCCCCATCTCCCCCGAGAGGCGCCCGGTAGCCCCCCCGGGGCCCCCCCATCTCCCCCGAGAGGCGCCCGGTAGCCCCCCCTGGGCCCCCCCATCTCCCCCGAGAGGCGCCCGGTAGCCCCCCGGGGCCCCCCAATCTCCCCCGAGAGGCGCCCGGTAGCCCCCCCGGGGCCCCCCCATCTCCCCCGAGAGGCGCCCGGTAGCCCCCCCGGGGCCCCCCCATCTCCCCCGAGAGGCGCCCGGTAGCCCCCCCGGGGCCCCCCCATTTCCGCCGAGAGGCGCCCGGTAGCCCCCCCGGGGCCCCCCCATCTCCGCCGAGAGGCGCCCGGTAGCCCCCCGGGGCCCCCCCATCTCCCCCGAGAGGCGCCCGGTAGCCCCCCTGGGCCCCCCCATCTCCGCCGAGAGGCGCCCGGTAGCCCCCCTGGGCCCCCCCATCTCCGCCGAGAGGCGCCCGGTAGCCCCCTGGGCCCCCCATCTCCGCCGAGAGGCGCCCGGTAGCCCCCCTGGGCCCCCCATCTCCGCCGAGAGGCGCCCGGTAGCCCCCTGGGCCCCCCCATCTCCCCCGAGAGGCGCCCGGTAGCCCCCTGGGCCCCCCCATCTCCCCTGAGAGGCGCCCGGTAGCCCCCCTGGGCCCCCCATCTCCGCCGAGAGGCGCCCGGTAGCCCCCCTGGGCCCCCATCTCCGCCGAGAGGCGCCCGGTAGCCCCCCCTGGGCCCCCATCTCCGCCGAGAGGCGCCCGGTAGCCCCCCCTGGGCCCCCATCTCCACCGAGAGGCGCCCGGTAGCCCCCCCTGGGCCCCCCCATCTCCGCCGAGAGGCGCCCGGTAGCCCCCTCCTAAAACCAGGGAGGGGCCCTGGTGACCTGCTGCCAGGCTGGAGATCAGAGGGCAGAGAAGGGGCAAGAGGGGAGGGGGCCCGGGGCCTGGTGGGGGAGGGGCCTGGGGCCCCGCTGGAAGCGGGGGGGGGGGGGGGGAGGATGCGAACCGTCCTATGGGCAGGGTTCGGGGCTGGATCCCCAAGAAGGGTGTACCTCCAGTGGGCACGGGGGGGCTCCGGGGGCTCCGGGGGCACAGGGGGGGCTCCGGGGGGGTTCCGGGGGCTCCGGGGGCACAGGGGGGGCTCCGGGGGGGTTCTGGGGGCACGGGGGGGCTCCGGGGGGGCTCACCTTGAGGATCTCATTGAAGCCGAACCCGGAGTTCATCAGGGCCTCGCGCTCCGAGTCCAGGATCCCGCAGGCCACCAGCAGGTGGAAGTTGGGGCCGGGAAGCCCCGTCCACAGCACCTGGGGGGCAGGGGGCGGGGTGAGCAGCGAAGGGGGGCTCCTTGTGAGACACAGACCCCCCACTGGAGCCCCCCAACCCTAGCTCCTCCCCCCAGAGTCCCCCGCTAGGTATCAGGCCACCAGAGGCTCTGGGGTAACCCCCAAACATCCCCCACCTAGAGCCCTTGCCACACAGCCCCCCCATCCAGCCCCCCAGCCTCCCCCACACGCACAGCGCCCAGCCCCAAACCCAGCCCCTCCCCCATCCAGCGCCCCACAGCCTCCCCCACACGCACAGCCCCCAGCCCCAAACCCAGCCCCTCCCCCATCCAGCACCCCAGCCTCCCCCACACGCACAGCCCCCAGCCCCAAACCCAGTCCCTCCCCCATCCAGCACCCCCCAGCCTCCCCCACACGCACAGCCCCCAGCCCCAAACCCAGTCCCTCCCCCATCCAGCGCCCCCCCCCCAGCCTCCCCCACACGCACAGCGCCCAGCCCCAAACCCAGCCCCTCCCCCATCCAGCGCCCCACAGCCTCCCCCACACGCACAGCGCCCAGCCCCAAACCCAGCCCCTCCCCCATCCAGCACCCCCCAGCCTCCCCCACACGCACAGCCCCCAGCCCCAAACCCAGTCCCTCCCCCATCCAGCGCCCCCCAGCCCCCCCCACACGCACAACCCCCAGCCCCAAACCCAGTCCCTCCCCCATCCAGCGCCCCCCAGCCTCCCCCACACGCACAGCGCCCAGCCCCAAACCCAGCCCCTCCCCCATCCAGCACCCCCCAGCCTCCCCCACACGCACAGCCCCCAGCCCCAAACCCAGCCCCTCCCCCATCCAGCGCCCCAGCCTCCCCCACACGCACAGCGCCCAGCCCCAAACCCAGCCCCTCCCCCATCCAGCGCCCCACAGCCTCCCCCACACGCACAGCCCCCAGCCCCAAACCCAGCCCCTCCCCCATCCAGCACCCCACAGCCTCCCCCACACGCACAGCGCCCAGCCCCTCCCCCATCCAGCCCCCCCACAGCCTCCCCCACATGCACAGTGCCCGACTCCCAGCCCCCCTGCAAATCCAGCCCCCCACACGCAGCCCCCCACCTCCCAGAGCTGCAGGACGTCAGTGAAGGCAAATTCCCGCTTGAACCAGATGAGGAGCCACCGGAAGCAGAAGCACAAGGAGCCGGATTCCTTGGAGTCTGGGGGCAGAGGGGGGGGGGGGTCAGTGAGGGGGAGGTGGCTGGGGGGAAATGGGGCTCGGAGCCTGTCTCCACTGGGCAGCGCTGGCTCCCATCAAGCCCCAGGGAGACTTGGGCCAAGTGGTCCCGGGGGGGCAGTTACCCAGGGAGACCCAGGCGGGGGGGGGGCAGTTACCCAGGGAGACCCAGGCGGGGGGGGGGGTCAGTTACCCAGGGAGATGGCCTAGGAGGTCTCGGGGGTACGGTTACCCAGGGAGACCCGGGGGGGGGGGCAGTTACCCAGGGAGATGGCCTAGGAGGTCTCGGGGGTACGGTTACCCAGGGAGACCCGGGGGGGGGCAGTTACCCAGGGAGACCCGGGGGGGGGGGAGGCCCTCAGGAGTGGGAGGAGCATGGGGGTGCCAAAGCTGGAATCTTTTAACCGTTTTGCACAAAGTCTGTGCGCCTCAGTTTCCCCAGCGAGCAGGCTGAGTCTGGCAGGGAGGCTGGGGGTACCTGGGGGGTCACACTCAGAGGGCGGGTGCCCAAGCTGCACGAGTGCCCAAGCCTGCCAAGAAGGGGGCAGGCCCCCTGTATCAGGGGGGCTGGGGGGGCTCACCCAGGAACTCGCCCAGCGGTGGGTCCAGCAGGCGGAGAACCAGCCCCAGCTGCACCAGCTGCCGCTTCATGCTCTCCTGGCTCTCCTCGAAATTCTGGTGCTGGGGGGAGACGCCAGGTCAGGGGGCCCAGCCCAGATCTGCCCCCCCCCAGAGGACCCCCCCCACTCTGCCCACCTCCTGCAGGGATGAGAGAGGCAGGATCTCCCATGCGTGCCCCAGCAGCGCTGCAGGTACCCCAGGGCGCAGCCCCCCCCGGCCCCCCCCGCTCACCACCAGCTCCATGAAGCCCGCGAAGCACCAGAAGGCGTCGACCTCGCTCTGGGTGACGTAGAGGATGGGGGACAGCAGGTCGCTCATGCCCTGCACGTAGCCTGGGGGGCAACGGGGTCACAGATGGGACCCCGGGGCGCAGGCCTTGGCCCCGCCCCCGGCAGCTTTCCCCTGCCTGCCCCAGAGCCCCCCCCGGCCACCTCGACCTCCCAGCGCCCCCCCCCAAGCGCACCCACCTCCCAGCTCCTCCCCCGGACCCATCCTCCCAGTGCCTCCCCCCCCAAGCGCACCCACCTCCCAGCTCCTCCCCCGGACCCATCCTCCCAGCGCCTCCCCCCCCCCAAGTGCACCCACCTCCCAGCACCTCCCACGGACCCATCCTCCCAGCGCCTCCCCCCCCCCCAAGCGCACCCACCTCCCAGCGCCTCCCACGGACCCATCCTCCCAGTGCCTCCCCCCCCAAGCGCACCCACCTCCCAGCTCCTCCCACGGACCCATCCTCCCAGTGCCTCCCCCCCCAAGCGCACCCACCTCCCAGCTCCTCCCCCGGACCCATCCTCCCAGCGCCTCCCACGGACCCATCCTCCCAGCGCCTCCTCCCCCCCAAGCGCACCCACCTCCCAGCGCCTCCCACGGACCCATCCTCCCAGCGCGTACCCCCCCCCCCAAGCGCACCCACCTCCCAGCGCCTCCCACGGACCCATCCTCCCAGCGCCTCCCCCCCCCCCAAGTGCACCCACCTCCCAGCGCCTCCCACGGACCCATCCTCCCAGCGCGTACCCCCCCCCCCCCCAAGCGCACCCACCTCCCAGCGCCTCCCACGGACCCATCCTCCCAGCGCCTCCCCCCCCCCCAAGCGCACCCACCTCCCAGCGCCTCCCACGGACCCATCCTCCCAGCGCCTCCCCCCCCAAGCGCACCCACCTCCCAGCGCCTCCCACGGACCCATCCTCCCAGCGCCTCCCCCCCCCCCAAGTGCACCCACCTCCCAGTGCCTCCCACGGACCCATCCTCCCAGCGCCTCCCCCCCCCAAGCGCACCCACCTCCCAGCGCCTCCCACGGACCCATCCTCCCAGCGCCTCCCCCCCCAAGCTCACCCACCTCCCAGCGCCTCCCACGGACCCATCCTCCCAGTGCCCCCCAAGCTCACCCACCTCCCAGCGCCTCCCCCCCCAAGCGCACCCACCTCCCAGCGCCTCCCACGGACCCCCACCTCCCAGAGCCTCCCCAGACGCCCATCTCCCAGCGCCCCCCCCCGCACACCCACCTCCCAGCGCCGCACCCGGCCCCCCTCCGCCCTGAGCCCCGGCTCACCCAGGTCGAAGTGGTACATGCAGTACGTCATGAGCACGTCGTGCAGCAGAACCAGCGCCGGGTTCTCGCTGCCCTGGTAGAACCTGGTGCTGCGGTCGGTGCGGCTCACGTCCCGCTCTGCAAGGCACCGCAGGGTCACGCTGGGGGGGGCACACGGCTGGGGGAGTTGCGGGGGGCTGCAGGGGGACTGTCCCATGGTGTCACAACCCAGCACAGGGCTCCCTTTCCCGGTGTCTGTGCCGCTCTCAGCGGGGAGAAGGCAGGCACAAGCAGTCCTGCCGAGGGGGGGGGCACAGGAACATGGCTAGGCTGGAGGGGTTGGGGGAGGGGGACGACAACAGGGAACTGGACTGAGTAGACCCAAGAGCTGCCCAAAGGGGCTGCAGGATTATGGGGTAGGTGGGGGATGGATGGGGGGAGGGGCACTGACCAATGAGGCTGCGGTAGCCACGCAGCAGGGAGTTCCGCTGTTCCTGCTCCTCACTCACCGACTTCCACTGTAGCTTCATGCGGAAATATTCATCCCTGGGCAGGGGAGCGCAGGGTGAGGGGAAGCCGGCCCCCCCTGTCCCCTCTTCGACGGTGCCCCCGCTCCCGCCCCACAGCCCCTGCCCCCCAGCCCTGCCGGTGCCCCTCACCCAGCTGCCCGGTCGGGGGGCTCACGTTCTGAGGCGGGCCCGCGCCCGGTTCTCTTCGCTGCTGCTCTCCCAGCTGTAGTAGCCCAGCAGGAACTTCCAGGCCTCCTTGCGCAGGGCGGGGCTGAGGCCCTGGGGACCAGAGGCAGTGAGGAGACCTCAGGGGCAGCGCCCAAGCCAGCGCCACTCACCCCCTGCTGAGCCCCCGCCTCTGGCCCCGCCCCACACCTGGCCCCGCCTCTGGCCCCGCCCCACACCTGGCCCCGCCTCTGGCCCCGCCCCACACCTGGCCCCGCCTAAAGCTCAGTCCCCAGCCCCCCTGCTGGATCCTTGCCCCTTGCCCCCCATCCTAGTCCCCATCTTGAAACCTCGCACCCAAACCTGGCCCCGCCGGACCCTCTCCCCGCCCCCCTCCCCCCAGGGGCCCCACCCCAAGCTGCGCCCCACTGTTCATAGGCACAAGGCAGCACACAACTGGGGGGGCCTGGGTCAGTCCGCGTGTGCTGCCCGCAATGCACCTGGGCCGTCTCGGCCGGGGGCTGCCACACCCCTGTGCCTGAGCCCCCCCGAGCCCAGCGGGTTCAGTGCTCTGCTCTGCTGGGGGGCGGAGACCAGGGCTTCTGGCCCAGCGGGGCAGGGCGCCCCGACGCCAGGGGGACGGGCTCAGGGGACCACTGTGACCCCGCCTGACACACACAGATCCCCCGGGGTCCTGCCCCCGGCCCTCACCCCGGCGAAGATCCTCCGCTTGAGCTCCTCCAGGCGGGTGACGCGCCCCTCCGCGTCCAGGTGCTGCTCCCACTCCTGTTCCGTCACCGGGGCCTCCCGGCGCACGGCCGGCCGCGGGGCCAGCTGCACCTGCTGCCAGCGGGCAGGGGGCCTGGGTCAGGCAGGAACGGCACCTCCCGCCCGAGCGCGCCGGTCCCACTCCCGAGGCCAGCCCCGCCCCTGGAAGTCTGGCCCCGCCCTCTGCCACCATGCCCCGCCCCTGCAAGGCTGGCCCCGCCCCCTGCTACCCATGCCCCGCCCCTGCAAGGCTGGCCCCGCCCCCTGCTACCCATGCCCTGCCCCTGCAAGGCCAGCCCCTCCCTCACTGCCCATGCCCCGCCCCTGGAAGGCTGGCCCTGCCCTCTGCCACCCATGCCCCGCCCCTGCAAGGCCAGCCCCTCCCTCACTGCCCATGCCCCACCCCTCGAGGCTGGCCCCGCCCTTGTCACTCATACCCCACCCCTGCAAGGCCAGCCCTGCCCCCTATGCTCCACCCCTGCAAAGCCAACCTCACCTCCTGCTGCCTATACTTATGCTCTGCCTCTGCAAAGCTGGCCCCGCCCCCTGCCACCCGTGCCCCTCCCCTGCACAGCCAGCCCCTCCCCCTGCCGCCTATGCCCTACCCTGCCACCCATGCCCATGCCCCCACCCCCCACCGCCCCTGCCTCACTCCTGTAAGGCCAGCTCCACCCCCTGCCATCTACAACCCCCTCCCCTGAGGTTGGCCCTGCCCCCGGCCAGTAACGCCCTGTCCCAGCAAGGGAACCAACTGGCCGGTGCCCCGATCCCACCACACAAAGAGACACGATTGGTTGGTGCCACCGCCGTGCGCCCTGATTGGTCAGGGACACTCACGCAGGTGATGACCTCGAAGCCTGGCTCATCCTCCAGGCTGCCGGCGACCTCGCCTGGGGGCCGCAGGGGGGCGCCGGCCTCGTGGTGCAGGGCCCCGCGGAAGAAGCTGGTGACTTTGGAGAAGCCCCCGAAGGTGGCCGCGTAGGGGTCCTGCAGGAAACGCTGGGGGGGAGGGGGGGAGGGACTCACTTCCGGATCGGCATAACCACCTGGGGGTTCCCCTCGCTCTTGCGCACAAGCCTGCGGGAGTCGTGCCCGAACACGGAGCGTGCCTCAGTTTCCCTGGGCATCGCACTGGTGCTCAGGCGCTGGGACAAGGGGGCAGGACTGTGGCTCAGACCCAGGGGCAGGGGAGGGGATGCCACATGCCTGCACGTGGGTGACGGCCGCCCCCTTCTGGAACCTGACTCACCCCCCCGCGTCCCGGCTGGCTTCATACAGAGCAGCCCCAGCACTTGGGGCCTCTGACAGACGGGAAGCCCCAGAGCCGGGGGGAGAACCCAGGAGCCCGGGCCCCCCGTGCCACACGTGGAGCGGACAAGCGGCGCGGAGGCAGCAGCAGGGGCCCGCCGGGGCCTGGGGAACTCACCGCCACCAGGTTGGAGGGGTTCTCGTCAAACAGCTGCAGCTCGTCGAAGGCGTGGGAGAGCGCGTACGAGTCGTGGCTGTAGACCAGGAAGAGCCGCGAGTCCTTGGGGGAGCTGCCGGGGGGAGGGAGACCCAGCGTGAGCGTTTCCGTAACCCCCCCCCCGACGCCCAGGGACCCCCTCTGCCAACGTGCCCCACCCACAGACCCCCAGGCTCTCGCCCCGGGCCCCCGTCGGGAGCGCCCCGCCCACAGACCCCCAGGCTCACGCCCCGGGCCCCCGTTGGGAGCGCCCCGCCCACAGACCCGCAGGCTCACGCCCCGGGCCCCCCGCCGCGAGCGCCCCGCCCACAGACCCCCAGGCTCACGCCCCGGGCCCCCCGCCGGGAGCGCCCCGCCCACAGACCCCCCAGGCTCACGCCCCGGGCCCCCCGCCGGGAGCGCCCCGCCCACAGACCCCCCAGGCTCACGCCCGGGCCCCCCGTCGGGAGCGCCCCGCCCCCAGACCCCCAGGCTCACGCCCCGGCCCCCCCCGTCGGGAGCGCCCCGCCCCCCAGACCCCCAGGCTCACGCCCCGGGCCCCCCGTCGGGAGCGCCCCGCCCCCAGACCCCCAGGCTCACGCCCCGGGCCCCCCGCCGGGAGCGCCCCGCCCACAGACCCCCAGGCTCACGCCCCGGGCCCCCCGCCGGGAGCGCCCCGCCCACAGACCCCCAGGCTCACGCCCCGGGCCCCCCGCCGGGAGCGCCCCGCCCACAGACCCCCAGGCTCACGCCCCGGGCCCCCCGCCGGGAGCGCCCTGCCCACAGACCCCCAGGCTCACGCCCCGGGCCCCCCGTCGGGAGCGCCCTGCCCACAGACCCCCAGGCTCACGCCCCGGGCCCCCCGTCGGGAGCGCCCTGCCCCCAAGCTCCAGCTGCCTCACCCTGAGTTCCTCCAGCCGCGCCCCCCCCCCGGCCCGCCCCCGCCATCCCCACTCACATGGCCAGGATGAGGTACTTGCACAGGGCCCGGAGCAGGGCCTTGCTGCCCCCACGGTGGAAGTGCAGGGCAGGCAGGGACCGGCCGTCCCGGCTGATGAAGATGAGGTAGGACCAGCCCAGCCCCGGCCGGCTCCGGCGGATGGACTGCAGCTCCGAGAGGCTGAGCGTAAAGGCCCATTGCGCCCGGGCTCTGGGCTGGGGCACGGGGCCTGCGGGGCAGGGATGGGGCGTCAGGGCAACTGGCCTGCCCCCCGAGACCTGTCCCCTGGGCCCTTCCTCAACCCCTCCACCTTGTCCCCCCGGGACCCTCTCCTCCCCACCGCCTCCCCGTCCCACCCTGGGCCCCCCCGCTAGCGCCCCTCCACCGCCTCCCCGGCCCACCCCGCTAGCGCCCCTCCACCGCCTCCCCATCCCACCCCGGGCCCCCCGCTAGCGCCCCTCCACTGCCTCCCCGGCCCACCCCGCTAGCGCCCCTCCACCGCCTCCCCGTCCCACCCCGGGCCCCCCCGCTAGCGCCCCTCCACCGCCTCCCCGTCCCACCCCGGGCCCCCCGCTAGCGCCCCTCCACCGCCTCCCCGTCCCACCCCGGGCCCCCCCGCTAGCGCCCCTCCACCGCCTCCCCGTCCCACCCCGGGCCCCCCCGCTAGCACCCCTCCACCGCCTCCCCGGCCCACCCCGGGCCCCCCCGCTAGCGCCCCTCCACCGCCTCCCCGGCCCACCCCGCTAGCGCCCCTCCACCGCCTCCCCGGCCCACCCCGCTAGCACCCCTACATCGCCTCCCAGTCCCATGCCGGGCCCCCTGTTAGCACCCCTCCACTGGCTCCCCCCGCATCCTTGTCCCACGCCGGGCCCCCAGCTAGTATCCCTCCACCACACCCCAACCTTCACAGCCCCCTGCTAACACCACACACCTCCCCCTCCTGCCTCCCCAGCACCATTACCTGGCGGCTCCTCCGGCGGCTGATGCCGAGACCTCACAGAGCTGATCACAGCCCAGTCGGGCTCATAGCCGGGGTCAAAGAGCTCTTCCTCGGGGGCGCCCGGGGGCTCCTGGGGGACAGATGGGGCGTTAGGTGGGGGCGATGGGGAGGGGCGGGTGGGGGGAGTTTCTTACCTTCCTGGAGAACACGATCTGGGGGGCATCCCCAGCTTCCTCCAGGGGCGTCCACTGCAGCAGTGACTCTGAGCCCTGTGGGCAAGGGGGCAGTGAGCTCCACAGCTCCAGCCAGCCCACCCCCCTCGCTCCGCCCCGGCAGGCCCGGCCCTCCCGCTCCGCCCCACCGCCCCGGCCAGCCCGGCCCCCCCGCTCCGCCCCACCGCCCCGGCCAGCCCGGCCCCCGCTCCGCCCCACCGCCCCGGCCCCCCCCCCCGCTCCGCCCCACCGCCCTGGCCAGCCCGGCCCCCCCCGCTCCACCCCACCCCCCCGCCCCGGCCCCCCCGCTCTGCCCCCCCCGCCCCCCCCCGCCCCCCCGGCCCCCTCGCTCCGCCCCACCGCCCCGGCCCCCCCGCCCCGGCCAGCCCGGCCCCCCGGCACCTTCTCGAGGATGCGGATGAGGCCGGGGATGAGCGAGTCCTGCTCCGGGTGGCGCTTGGCGCTCGTGTGCAGGAAGACCCCGTCCTTCTCGAAGGCCACCTGGGGGGGGACCAGCCACAGCAGGTGTCACCCCCCCCCCCCCGTCAGTCCCACCCCTCCTAATCCCGCCCCCAATGGCCCCGCCCCTCTTAGCCCCGCCCAAACACCCAGCTCCGCCCCACGCCAGTCCTACCGACCACGCCCCCTCTTAGCCCCGCCCCCAACCTCTCAGGGCAACCAATGGCCCCGCCCCCTCCACGTTGCCCCGCAACCAATGGCCCCGCCCCCTCCACGTTGCCCCGCAACCAGTGGCCCCGTCCCACACGTCAGTCCCACCAACGCCGCCCCCTCCCTTCGCCCCGCCCCCGCCGCTCAGTCTCACCGGCCTCGCGCCTCCGGCCCCGGCTCCCGCCTCACCTTACAGCCCTGGGACTCCATCCTCCGCCAACAGCCACTTCCGGACACAACATCGCGTCACTTCCGCCCCGCGCTCCGCCTCTCGGAGATGCGCCGCCTCCTTTCCTGGCGGGGAGGGGCTAGGGAGCGCGGGGGCGGCCGCCATCTTTGTGCGGGGCCGTTGCCACGTGAGTGGGTGCGGGGGCGGGTGACGCCCGGTCTCCGCGCGGGGAGGGGGGGCGAGAGCTGCTACTTGTTGCAACCCGGGGCACTTCGGCCCTTAACCCGCCCACGCCCGGCGCCCCGCACAAGCATGGCGGCGGCGCTGTTGTTGCCCCGCACAAAGATGGCGGCCGCCGTGTTTCCCTTGGTCTCCCCCGGGGGAGGGAACAGACCGAACATGGCGCCATCTTTGTGCGGGGCAACAACAACACTGCCGCCATGCTTGTGCGGGGCGGAGCCGAGCCGCCCCCGGGGTTATAAAGCGGGGTGAAAGGTCAGGGGTCAGAGTGTGACGCCGCCGTGGGCCGCGCGGTGACCCCGGGCCGGGACGGACCGAGGGAGGCTGGAGGCGGCGGGGGCAGGTAACGGGGGAGCCCTGGGAACCCGCCCCCCCCGTGCGGGGACAGCAGGGACCCTGCCCCTCCCCCCACTAGACAGCTGGGACCCGCCCCCCCCCCGGGAGAGAAGGGGACCCGGCCCCCCCGGGAGAGAAGGGGACCCGCCCCCCCCCCGGGAGAGAAGGGGACCCGGCCCCCTCCCACTAGACAGCTGGGACCCGCCCCCCCCCCCCCCCCGGGAGAGAAGGGGACCCGGCCCCCCCCCCCCCGGGAGAGAAGGGGACCCGGCCCCCCCCCACTAGACAGCTGGGACCCGCCCCCCCCCCGGGAGAGAAGGGACCCGCCCCCCCCGGGAGAGAAGGGACCCGGCCCCTCCCCCCACTAGACAGCTGGGACCCCCCCCCCCCGGGACAGCACCCGCCCCCCCCCGGGGGACCCGCCCCCCCCCCGGGAGAGAAGGGCCCCGGCCCCTCCCCCCACTAGACAGCTGGGACCCGCCCCCCCCGGGCGTGCAGGGCTCAGGGTCTCTCCCCGCAGGATGGCGGGCATGGCTGACAACCACCGGGAGAGCTGGGCGGCGCTGGTGGCGGAGGCGGAGCGGTACCGGCGCCAGACGGGGAACGACGTGGTGCTGATCACGGCCTACCGGGCCCCGCAGCCGGGCGGCTACGCCTACACGCAGCACGGCCAGGGGGCCCTGGGCGACGCCGCCCGCCGCTACCTGGAGGACATCGCCGTGGTGCACAAGACCACGGCCTTCCCCTACGCCGCCCGGCCCCCGCCCGCCCCCCGCTCCCCCCAGAGCCCCTACTCCCGCAGCTGCCCCGCCCCGGACCCGCCCGCCGCCCCCCACCGCCCTCCCAGCGCCCAGGGAGCCCTGCCTGCCGGGGCCCAGGAGGACGAGAGAGAGACAATCGCACCAGTGCCCAGGGAGATGGAGGTGCCAGGCAAGCAGCAGCCCCCCAGCGACACCACGGGTGAGTCCGTGCCCCCGGCAGGGTGGCATGTCCATCTGCCTGGCGCCAGCACCCGTGGCCCCCGCCCAAGGGGCCGCAGCTCAAATGCCAGGCACCGGCCTTCCCCCAGAAGGGCTGCGGCTTGGTGCTGGGACCTGCGGACCCCGCCCCCGCTCCCCGAGAGGGACTGTATCTCACGGCCTCTCCTGCCGCTCACCAGGTCTGTTTGTGATGGACGAGGACTCGCCCAGTCAGGACTACGAGCCATTCTTCGATTCAGACCCGGAGAGCACAGACGGTGGGTGCGGGGCTGGCAGCAAGGGGGGAGCGTTACGAAGCCGAAGGGCTGATGCCGGGGCAAGGGCAGCGCCTCCCCTCCCTGAGCCGCAGGGGGAGTCCCCCCACCACACACACACACACACACACGTTTCTTGGCTGCCAGGGACGCAGTGCGTGGGCAGAACAAAAGTTAGGACTTTTTCAAACTAGTCCATCTGCGGGGTGGGGGGGGTGCGCTTGGGGCTCCCCTCCCCTCCTGCCCCCCCCCTTCCAGCTCTCCATAGTGTGATGGTCCTGCTTCCCTGGAAAAGGGGACCCCGGCCACATCCCCTCCCAGGGCTCAGCCAAACTCACGTGCCCAATTCCCTCCACGTAGGGAAACTGAGGCACACGCTATTCGCATAGGTGGGACTCACCTGCACGCTAGCAATGTGAACACCCCCCCCCCCCCCGTGGTTGCAGGTGGGTACAGAGGAGGGCAGCTGGACTGTCCTGGCCTGGGTCCCCCTCTAAGTCTCTCCCCCTCCCCCAGACGGCAGCGTGAGCGAAGACGTGCCCGCCCAGCCCCTGCCCGCGCCCTCCAACCACCAGTACGCCAAGTCGCTGCCCGTCTCCGTGCCCATCTGGGCCTTCCGTCAGGCGGGGCCTGAGCAGCGCTCGTCTGACGAGGAGAGCACCAAGGTGGGGCCTGGCGGAAAGGGGGCGGGGGCTGTCTGATCCCTCAGGCTGGGGCGGTCTCGGTGGGCTGGGGACGCTGGAAGAGCCTGAGGGTGCAGGGAGACGGGGGCGGCCCTGAGTTCCCCCTCCCCCCACGCGCCCACGCTCCATCCGTGGCCAGTGCCCGGCCCTAACCTCTCCCCTCTCCTCAGCACTCCTCCCCCGACCTGGAGAAGATCGCCGCCAGCATGCGGGCGCTGGCCCTCCGGGGCTCCGACAGCACCGAGATGTTCGGGGACCTGCCCCGCCCCCGCCTCAACACCGGGGACCTCCAGAAACTGCAGCGGAAGTACTGACACCCCCGGGGGAGGGGCCTCGAGGACCCCACCGGCCCCATCCCTTGGACACTGCCTCCCCAATGGACACCCCACCCCCCAGCTGTCCTGGGGCGACGGGGCTGTGTGACACCATGAGCCGGTGGAACTACTCGCCACTGGATGGAAGCTGCAGGGGGATTCCAGTGGGCTGGCGACGAGGGTGTGGGGAGATGGGGGGCGGCCCTATGTTCCCCCTACATACACTCCAGCCCCTGCTAGCAGCAGATGTGGGGGGGACTCCTGCTTCCCTCCCCCAGCACTACAGCTGCTGCGTGCGGCACACCCCGTTTGGCCTCCTACACTACAGGGGGTGCTGCCCCTCCAAGTGTCTTAATAGCTGGTTTGAAAGGCCCTGTTTGCACACGAGCTGTTTCCCCTGGACAGGGGGGCAGCTCCCCCAACCCCCGGGGGGGCCTCTGCTCTTAGCCTCCAGCAGCAGCCTCCCCCCCAAACTGACATACTAATGTGGGGGGTCCTGCCCCCCTCCTCTGAGAGGACAGGCAGGGGCTGGCTTTCATGTGGGGGGTTCCCTGGCCTCCTCCCCCCATGGGTTCAGCACCTGGCCCCCCACACCCCTCTTTTTGTACCAGATGCTCAGGGGTCCTGGCCCTGCCCCTTTATTTTTGTCCAAAGATGATTGGTGGGTCAGGGCGCGGGAAGCCCCGCCCCTCTATCCCTCGTTGGCCAATAAAGAGACGCCAACTTTTACCAGCTCGAGCTGTTGCTGCCTCTGATTCAGGTACATCAATTCCCGCCCCCCAGGCAGAGCCAGACCAGGTCAGCCACAGAACCATTTATTGTGTTGGACCCGGCCAGACGGCTACAGGAAAGGGGGCGGGGAAGCAGGGGTAGCGGGTTGGGGGCTGATAAGAAGGACAACATGTAACGCCCCCCCACCAACCAGGCCTGGAGGGGGCAGAGGGCTCTCTGGCACCGCGAGCCAGTGGAACTACCCGCCACTGGATCTGCACAGCAGGGGGAGAATTCTGGGCTCAGTTCATGCTGGGTGTGACACCCCTCCCTCCAAGTTCGGTAAGGGGGCGCTGCGGAGGGCGAGTGACACCCCACCCCACCCCCAGAGGCAGTGATCCACGCCTTGTCCTGTTGCGGCTGGGATCCTGGTGAGATGGTCCTAGCAGAGGAGCAGGTTTCTCGGGGGGGTGGAGATTCCTGCCCCCCAGTCAGTGATAGTATTTCTCCACCTTTAGCACCTGGCGGTACATCAGCATGGAGGAGACGAGGCCCAGGACCTAGAGGAGAGAGAGGAGAGTGAGGTGGGGCTGGGCCAGGTGCTTTGGGGCCAGTGACTAGAGGGGGGTGAAAACTCGAGGGCCCTGCCCTAGGAGCCACCAGCTGCTGGGTCTGGCCTCTAGGAACCGATCCCTGAGCCTCATGGCATCACCGCATCCCCTGGCAGTGAGTTCCCCAGGTTAATAGGGGTGAGGAATGCTGTAGCTTTGGCTGAAGTTGGTTGGGGGGGGCAGGAGATGGGAAATGAGGCTCCCTCTGCCAGCTCTGCACATGGGAGGCTGGGCCCGCCCCGACCGTTTCGCAGTCACTCGCCCCTCCCGCGCCTCCCCCACGCTCCCCTCACCTGGATGACCCCGATGCAGGCAGCGAAGATGCCCATGGCCCAGATGTTCTCCCCCACCCAGGATTTCACCTTCTGGTAGCAGGGCTGGAGGCGGAGGGGGGGGGGTCAATGAACCAGGTCACACTTGGCCCCGGCCCCCCCAGCCAGGGACACTGAACCTCAACTGGGCAGCAGGCCAGGCCCCCAGTGGCTCCTCCCAGGGGCAGCTGGCTACTGAGGAGGGTTTGGCTACAAGCCAGGTCTGGGGGTGGAGGCAAAAACCTCCCTGGCAGGGACATTAGAGGCAGCGATACCCAGTCCTAGCGCCCGGCCAGCCCCTCCCCTTGGGCATTATTCCCCCCTAGCGCCCGGCCAGCCCCTCCCCTTGGGCATTATCCACCCCTAGCGCCCGGCCGCCCCTCCCCTTGGGCATTATCCGCCCCTAGCGCCCGGCCAGCCCCTCCCCTTGGGCATTATCCGCCCCTAGCGCCCGGCCAGCCCCTCCTCTTGGGCATTATCCGCCCCTAGCTCCCGGCTAGCCCCTCCCCTTGGGCATTATCCGCCCCTAGCTCCCGGCTAGCCCCTCCCCTTGGGCATTATCCCCCCCTAGCGCCCGGCCAGCCCCTCCCCTTGGGCATTATCCGCCCCTAGCGCCCGGCCAGCCCCTCCTCTTGGGCATTATCCACCCCTAGCGCCCGGCCGCCCCTCCCCTTGGGCATTATCCGCCCCTAGCGCCCGGCCAGCCCCTCCTCTTGGGCATTATCCGCCCCTAGCGCCCGGCCAGCCCCTCCTCTTGGGCATTATCCGCCCCTAGCGCCCGGCCAGCCCCTCCTCTTGGGCATTATCCACCCCTAGCGCCCGGCCGCCCCTCCCCTTGGGCATTATCCGCCCCTAGCGCCCGGCCAGCCCCTCCTCTTGGGCATTATCCGCCCCTAGCGCCCGGCCAGCCCCTCCTCTTGGGCATTATCCGCCCCTAGCGCCCGGCCAGCCCCTCCTCTTGGGCATTATCCGCCCCTAGCGCCCGGCCGCCCCTCCCCTTGGGCATTATCCCCCCTACCACCCGGCCAGCCCCTCCCCATGGGCATTATCTGCCCCTAGCGCCCGGCCAGCCCCTCCTCTTGGGCATTATCCGCCTAGCTCCCGGCTAGCCCCTCCCCATGGGCATTATCCGCCTAGCTCCCGGCTAGCCCCTCCCCTTGGGCATTATCCCCCCCTACCGCCCGGCCAGCCCCTCCTCTTGGGCATTATCCGCCCCTAGCGCCCGGCCAGCCCCTCCCCTTGGGCATTATCCGCCCATAGCGCCCGGCCAGCCCCTCCCCTTGGGCATTATCCGCCCATAGCACCCGGCCAGCCCCTCCCCTTGGGCATTATCCGCCCATAGCACCCGGCCAGCCCCTCCCCTTGGGCATTATCCGCCCCTAGCGCCCGGCCAGCCCCTCCCCTTGGGCATTATCCACCCCTAGCGCCCGGCCAGCCCCTCCCCTTGGGCATTATCCACCCCTAGCGCCCGGCCAGCCCCTCCCCTTGGGCATTATCCGCCCCTAGCGCCCGGCCGCCCCTCCCCTTGGGCATTATCCCCCCCCTAGCGCCCGGCCAGCCCCTCCTCTTGGGCATTATCCGCCCCTAGCACCCGGCCAGCCCCTCCCCTTGGGCATTAGCCGCCCCTAGCGCCCGGCCAGCCCCTCCCCTTGGGCATTATCCGCCCCTAGCGCCCGGCCAGCCCCTCCCCTTGGGCATTATCCGACCCTAGCGCCCGGCCAGCCCCTCCCCTTGGGCATTATCCGACCCTAGCGCCCGGCCAGCCCCTCCCCTTGGGCATTATCCGCCTAGCTCCCGGCTAGCCCCTCCCCTTGGGCATTATCCGCCTAGCTCCCGGCTAGCCCCTCCCCTTGGGCATTATCCCTCCCTACCGCCCGGCCAGCCCCTCCTCTTGGGCATTATCCGCCCCTAGCGCCCGGCCAGCCCCTACCCTTAGGCATTATCCGCCCATAGCGCCCGGCCAGCCCCTCCCCTTGGGCATTATCCGCCCCTAGCGCCCGGCCAGCCCCTCCCCTTGGGCATTATCCGCCCCTAGCGCCCGGCCGCCCCTCCCCTTGGGCATTATCCGACCCTAGCGCCCGGCCAGCCCCTCCCCTTGGGCATTATCCGCCTAGCTCCCGGCTAGCCCCTCCCCTTGGGCATTATCCGCCCCTAGCGCCCGGCCAGCCCCTCCCCTTGGGCATTATCTGCCCGGCCGCCCCTCCCCTTGGGCATTGTCCGCCCCTAGCGCCCAGTCGCCCCCTGGGCATTATCAACACACAGCAATCAGCTTCCACTTCCCCCAGGCATTACCTGCCCACAGCGACCAGCCTCCCCCATCGTACCTCACCTGGCTGTAGGGACGGGCAGCTCCCCCCCCAGGCGTTCCCCAGCCACAGTGTCCAGCCAGCCCCTCCTGCCTGGGTGTCACCCAGCTGGATGGATCTGCTGCTCCCTCCCGGCCCAGGGGTTAGGGGTCTGCCCCCAGGAGGTGGGGGGGGGGGGCTCACCTCTTTCCACCAGGCCGCGCCGTGGCCGGAGCAGGCGGCCCCGTGCTCCAAGCAGCAGGACTCGGGCAGCCCGGTCCCATTGCGCAGCTCGAACCAGTCGGTGTAGTTCTGCACCCCGCAGCACCGGAACTGGGGGGAGGCGGGCGTTAGGTTGGGGGCGTTCAACCTGGGGGGTGGGGGGGCGGGGCTGGGGGGCTCACCTCCGTTTGCACCGTGTCCCAGGCCTGGGTCAGCGCCAGCTCCCCGGGGGCCCCGTAGCGCCGCAGCCCCGCCTTGAGGTCCCCCTGCGCGTAGCTGTCAAACTGAGCGCCGGAGGGTGGTCAGCAATTAACGGGGGGGGGGGGGGTCTGGGGGTCCATATAGTGGGAGGTGGGGCTCAGGAGGGGGAAGAGGGGTGTGGGGTTCAACGGGGTGGGGGGCTCAGAGGAGGGGTCTGGGGACCCATGTGGGAGGGAGGTTCGTGGGGGGGGGAGTCTGGGGGCCCATGTACAAGGGCGGGGCTGGGGTGGGTCCATGTGGCGGGGGAGGGGCTTGGGGCGCTGCCCCCTTACCTGCCCCCTGCAGGCGTAGAAGGCCAGGGCCCCGCCCAGCTCCAGGAGGACGATGGTGGCGAGAACCACGAAGAACTGGGGGGGGGGGGAGACAGATCAGAACCCCGAGGACACCCAGGGGACCCTCCCCCCGCCCCCTGCAGGCAGCCCCCCCATGTTCCCCCAGCCGGCCCTGGTCCCCTGCCCCCACCCCTTGAACTGCCCCCGTCCCCTCCCCTCCCCTGCCCCCCAGCCTCCGGGCTGCCCCCTACCGTGAGCAGGAGGCAGCGCTGCTCAGTGGCGGCCCCCAGGCAGCCCACGAAGCCCACGACCATCACCACGGCCCCGGCCGCCATCACCAGCCCGGCCAGCCCCAGCGCGGGGAAGGAGAGAGACAGTGCCGAGAACCGGCCCTGCGAGAGAGACAGCCACAGCCCCACGCCCAGCGCCCCGCAGCCCCCCAGCTGGGCGGGGGCAGGGTCAGCCACACACCCAGTGCCCCCCCACAGTGCCCCACACCCTGCAGCCCCCCAACTGGGCGGGGGCGGGGTCAGCCACACACCCAGTGCCCCCCCACAGTGCCCCACACCCTGCAGCCCCCCAGCTGGGCGGGGGCGGGGTCAGCCACACACCCAGTGCCCCCCCACAGTGCCCCACACCCTGCAGCCCCCCCCCCCCAACCCTGCAGCCCCCCAGCTGGGCAGGGGCGGGGTCAGCCACACACCCAGTGCCCCCCCACAGTGCCCCACACCCTGCAGCCCCCCAGCTGGGCGGGGGCGGGGTCAGCCACACACCCAGTGCCCCCTCACAGTGCCCCACACCCTGCAGCCCCCCAGCTGGGCGGGGGCGGGGTCAGCCACACACCCAGTGCCCCCCCCCACAGTGCCCCACACCCTGCAGCCCCCCAGCTGGGCGGGGCAGGGGCAGGGGTGGGGTCAGCCCCCCACACAGCCACACACCCCGTGTTCCTCCCACAGTGCCCCCCACCCCGCAGCCCCCCAGTTGGGCGGGGGCGGGATCAGCCCCACACCCCGCGCCCCTCCCACAGTGTCCCCCACCCCGCAGCCCCCCAGTTGGGAGGGGGCGGGGTCAGCCCCACACACAGCGCCCCCCCACATCACCCCGCAGCCCCACATACAGCGCTCTCAACTCCCCAGCTGGGCGGGGAGGCGGGTCCGGGAGCCCAACTCCCCCCCCGGGCACTGCTCCGGGAAGCCCGCAGCGGAGACTCACCCAGAAGAGGAGGTTGAAGACGAAGAGCTGCACCTTGAGGCAGAGGAGGCAGCGCTGGCTCGGACCCATGGCGAGCTGGGGGCACAGGAAAGGGGGCAGCTGGGGGCTCCCTGCCCTGCCGGGGCCCGACCCACACGGCTCCCTCGCCCGGGACAGAGCGGGCCGCGCGGCGCTGCGGGGGGGCACAATAGCCCCCCCCCCGTGGGGATTTTCTTTCCCCGCCGACCGGTCCCATGGAGTTTAGCGGCCGGAAAGTTGCCCCCCCCCCCCCCGCAGTCCCGCCGCCCCCCCCGGCCCTTTCCCCGCCAAACTTCCTCCGCGCCGGCCCCTCACCTGGGCCTCCGGGCGGGGGCTGCTCGAACCCCCAAAACTGCGGCTGCTGCTCGCTCGGCCGCGGGGGGGCTGCACGGGGGGGAATTCCGGGCTCCGCGGGGGGGGAGGGGTCTAGGGAAGGCGCGAGGGGGGGAGGAGACGGGATCTGTGGGGGAGGGGTAGACGGGGGCTGGGGAGCCAATGGGGGGAGGAGCAGGCGAGGGGGGACGGGCTCCATGAGGGAGGGGCTGGCGGAGGGAGGGCGCGGGGGGGCCTATTGGGGAGGGGCAGGCGAGGGGGACGGGCTCTCTGGGGGAGGGTCAGTAGCAAAGCTGAGGGGGGGAGGAGCGAGGCGCGGCGAGTCGGGGGGGGGGGGGGAACGCTCCAGGATTATCGGTTCCAGTGGGGGGGGGGGCAGTTTCCCTGCTCACCCCGTCCTGCCGGCCCCTGCTGTCCCTCGTGCCTGGTGACCCTACGTAAACAAGCCGCACTGGGCCCAGGAAGCACGGGCGCTTATGGGGCAGGGCTACTCCCCCCACCCCCCCGAGGTGCTCTGGAGCCAGCTGCTGCTGTCACACATGAAATGGAGCTGAGCTCCACCCCCTCCCCCCAGGGAGAATGCCAGGGGAGGGAGGGAAGATGGTTGCTGGTTGCCCCATGTTGCCCACCCCACCCCAGGCCTGTAGTCCAGTGGATTTAACATGCTTCAGCTTGGGGGTGGGGCTAAGAACGAGACACCCATCCCTCTTCCCCCCCCCCCCCCCCCCCGGGGTCAGTTCATTCTGTTCTCATCATGGGCCGGGGGGCAGAGTTAAGGGGAGGAACGGGCCAGGTGAGGGGAGAGGAGGAAGTGGGAACCACTGACCCCCTGGATACCACAATGTGGGCAAACAGGCTTAGGGGTCCAGCACATGGACTGGAGGGGATATAGAACGGGGGAAGCAGCTAGAAACGGCCTGGGTGGCACTGCCGGGCAGCAGGGAAGGAGACGGAGGGCACACAGGGGATTGGAACACAGCCCAGCGCATCCCACTCCCGGCTCCAGCCTGGGAGACTGGTGCCCCCACTGTGCCTGCTCCATCTGGTAACCACAGCAGCGAGCCCAACTCCAAAGAGGCGCTGGGCTAGGCTCTAGGTGCAGAAACAAGGCCGCTGCCAGCCCCTTGCAGACTCACCCACCGACAGGGGCGTAAACTTTCCCAGGAAAACCCACTTCCTCAGAGGGAGGGGAAGTTACGGAGGCAGGAAGAACCCACTTTCCCCCCCAGCGGCTCAGCTCCCTTGCCACAAGCAACTGCACCCGCCTGCTCTAACATCCATTCACCTGATGAAGCGGGTTTTCCCCACACATGGTTCTGCCCCCATGCGGCTGCTCATCTGTAAAGTGCCACAGGACTCCTCCTTGCTAATCTCAATTTTCATGCGCCCCAGGTGACTCCTATCCTAGCCCCATGGAGCAGAACAGCAAGAACACAAGCAATTCAGACACCGACATGTTTCTAACGTGCAAGAAAAGTCAGGTCCAGCCCAGTCGCAAGCTGGGCCTTGAAGAGTCCGCAAAGTCAGAAAGATACAAAGGCAAATCAACCGCCAGACAAGTTTCTCACAGAAAAATGCAAAAGCTACTTCAGCAACATATCAGGTGCCCTAAAAAGCTAGAGCAAAAAAGGTGGTTGGACAGATTAAAACAGACTGACAAAGATGTGGAAGCGACTCTAAAAATGACACAGCCACCAGAAGTTAGGCACTGTAGAACATCGATAAGGGAAGGAAAAGGACAGGAGGAGAAACCGGCAGCCAGAATGAAGGATACTAAGGAGGAGTTTCCAGCCTGGTCCCAACCTTGGTCCCCTGCTAGATGAAAGCATTAGAATCACCCCTAACACAGAAAGGCCAGAATTGCTGAATTTCGGCAGCTGGCTGCATTAGACAGACACCCTGCTGGGGCTGTCATCCCTTCCAACGCGCACACACCAGCATCTCAGGGTGGGAGGGAGTAAATCAGCAAGGGCGGGACACTCCCATCCAAGAGTGTGAGAAGAGGCGGCCGAGAAGCTCTCTGGCCCATTAATCCCCACCATAAGGCCCAGGGCTGCGTGTGTGTGTGGGGAGGGGGGGGGGCAGAGGAGACTGGGGAAGCTACTGTTGTGCCCATCTCCAAACAGGCTGAGAGGGTAACTGCAGTCTGGAGCCAGCAGGCGCTGGGCCAACTGGAGGACGGACTGAATGTGGCCACATGAACCCAGCCCTGCCAACACGGGGCCGTGTCAGGGACATGGAAACCTCCGACTGCAGCAAAGCTCAGCCTGGGCCTCAGCTCAGCCAATCGGGCGACCCGGCGTGGGCCAGACACTGAGGCCGCCTCACAGCTCCAAAGGGGCCAGGCCAACTCCCCAGGGCCATGGGCAGCGCGCAGGAGAGATGGGGGTGTCGCATGCCCCCCCTTCATTTGGCATCTCTGCCCCTGGAAGCCCCATGGCGCAGGCACCAGCTTGTAAGGGAAGCAGGGCTATGGGGGGGGGGGCCTGGCTGTTCTGAGCCCCCCCCCCACCCTGCACGTGCATAGCCCAGTGCACCCCACCCCCCCGACAGCTCAGGCTCCCCAGAGAGCCAGGCCGGGGGGCTGGGAGCAGGCCGGCGAGCAGTTCCAGCCCCTGGTTTATTTTTCTAGCTGGGGGGCAGCCAGGGAAAAGGGGGGAGAGAAGAGCCCAGAGCTCTAGCTACACTCCCCCGGGCTGGGGGCAAGCCAGGGAAAAGGGGGGAGAGAAGAGCCCAGAGCTCTAGCTACACTCCCCCGGGCTGGGGGGAAGCCAGGGCACAGCCCAGAGCCACACCCCCATGGCCCCTCCCACTGCCCAGCCCTTCCCCTGGGAGCCAGACTCCAGTGTGTTGGGGGGGGCGCACAGGTTTGGGGATCAGCACAGGGGGCGGAGAAGGGGCCCCAGCAGGGTTATGGGGCACAGTGAGGCGCTCTGAAAGCCACGGGGGGAGGGGGGCAGGGTCCCAGCCCCCCCCAGGCAGTCAGGGACCCAGTTTCATCTCTTTATTTCTCATGACTGTAACCATATAAAAACATAACTTATGAAACAGTGACCATGTGTCAATGGGGGATGGGGAACCGTCAGCAAAATCAACAGGGGACCCACCCCCCAGAGCCCCCCAACCTGCCTTCCCCCAGCTCAAACACAGGGGGACCCCCCCACACAGAGCAGGGGGGCTCCCCTGGACCCGAGCCCATGGTGCGTGCCCTAGGGCAGGGGGAGAGGTACTTGGTTACTGGGGGGGCGGGGTCGCTGGTTTAAAAGCAGACGGAGGGAGGGGGACAAGGGCAGAGGGGGGCCACGGCAGCAGCCCCCGGGGGCCGAGCAGGGAGCAGGGACTCTTGACAAGTCCTCCCCCCCTCGGCTCTGGCCCCCCACAGCTCTGACCCCGCCCCTAGGGGCACGGGGCAAGGGACAGCCCCGCCCGGGAGGGAGACACACAGCGTGGGGGGAGGGGGCTAGCGCATGCGGTAATCCGTGGAGCACGATAATTCGCAGAGCTGGCCCTTGAAGTCCAGGTCGATGGTGAAGTCCAAGTCCCGCTGCAGAGAAGAGACGGGTGGGGGGTCAGTCCTGGGGTCCAGCCCACTGCTCCCCACCTCCCAGCATGCACTGTGCCAGCCCCGCCCCCCTCCCCCTTTCAGAATCCACAGGCCCATGCTGCTTGGAGGGCCCCCGCCGCGCCCGGCCCCCTTGCCCCTCGCTCACGTTGTTCTTGGCATTGGGCTTCATGCTGATGGTGCCGAAGACCTCCTCGCCTGTCTTCACCGTCAGGTAGTCCTCCATGTAGAACACCGTCTGCTTCCAGTGGGTGTAGGGCGACTCGGGGCCTGGGGGAGAGGTGTGTTAGGGGAGGGGCCGGCCATGCTCAGCCCCGCCCCCGCTCGGAGCCCCCCGGAGCCCGTACTGGTGGAGAAGCCGGTGCGCTTGTGACAGCGGGTGAACTCGATGTTGAAGTAGGCCACCAGCGCGTGCACGTAGTCGTTGCGCTTCACCTGCAGGCAGAAGGGCGACGTGAACGTCAGGTCCTCCACCTTCACCGTGTAGATGTCCACCTCCTGCGGGGGGGAGACCGTCAGCGCCCGGCCCTGGGCCCCTTCCGCCCCCTTCCTCCAGCCCCTTGGCCCCCGGCCCCTCCGCCCCCGGCCCCCTTCCTCCAGCCCTTCCACCCCCACCAGCCCCCCCTTCCGCCCCCGGCCCCCTTCCTCCAGCCCCTCCGCCCCCAGCCCCCTTCCTCCAGCCCTTCCACCCCCACCAGCCCCCGCTTCCGCCCCCGGCCCCCTTCCTCCAGCCCCTCCGCCCCCGGCCCCCTTCCTCCAACCCTTCCGCCCCCAGCCTTCCCTTCCTCCAGCCCTTCCGCCCCCAGCCTACCCTTCCTCCAACCCTTCCATCCCCAGCCCCTAGACCCCCCCTTCCGCCCCCGCCCCACGGGCACCTTGATGAGGCAGGCATTGGTGACCAGCTGCTTGGGATCCACCACGTCCACCAGGGGCTCCTTGATGGCCACGTCCTTGATGCAGGACATGTCGAAACCGTAAACGTTCTCCCACCCTGGGGGAGGAGCCACAGTCAGACCCAGGCAGACGGGACGCCCCCCGCCCTCCGCCACAGAGTGTCAGCACCGCCCCCCCGCTCACAGTGGATCTTGTAGTCCTTGTACTGCCGGTCCTCGATGGCCGTGACGTACAGCGTGGCCCGGTCAGGGAAGATGAGGCCGTCGGGGGTCTGGAAAAGGGAAATGGGGGGTCACTGCACAACGGTCCCTGGCCCCCACGAGTCCCCCACCCCACAGCGGCCCTGCCCCCGGCGGGACCCACCAGCCACTTGTCGCGGGCGTAGATGACAGTGTTGAGCATGGACTCGTAGAAGAGGCAGTAGCCCATCCACTCGCTGATGATGATGTCGACCTTCTCCACCGGCAGCTCCACCTCCTCCACCTTGCCCTTGATGATTGACACCACTGCGGGGCAAGGGGGCGGGGCATCAGCACGGGGTAGGGGGGCCCCCCAGCATAGACCCCGGGGCCAGGAGTTGAGCTGCTCCGGGGTGGCGGAGTGGGGGGGGGGCCGTGGGGAGAGGTGCCCAGTGCAGGGGGTGGATCCACAGCCAGGCACAGCAAGGCTCTGGGGGGTTCCCCAGGGGAGCGGGGGCTCTGGGGGGTTCCCCAGGGGAGCGGGGGCTCTGGGGGGTTCCCCAGGGGAGCGGGGGCTCTGGGGGGTTCCCCAGGGGAGCGGGGGCTCTGGGGGGGCGGCCACGCGTCCCAGGGGAGCCACTCACCATGGTCCAGCTTGTTGGCTTTGACAATTTTGAGGGCGTAGTCAGAGATGCTGGAACACTCGATCTGCGGGGAAACGGAGTGAGAAAGGCCCCACGGAGCCCTGGGGCGCCAGGGAGGGGCCCAGCCAGGCAGCAGACGGGGAGGGGAAGGGGGCGCTCACCCCGATGACCCGTCTGGCGCCCGCCTTGGCGGCGAACATGCAGAGGATGCCGGTGCCGCTGCCCACGTCCAGAACCACCTTGTCCTTGAAGAGGTGCCGGTTGTGGAACATGGAGTTCCTGTAGGTCAGAGTGCGGACCTCGTCCTTCAGCATCTCCTGGGGGGGGCACAGGGGGGTCAGCAGGCCCCCAACCCCACCCCCTTCAGCCTCCACACAGGGAATCCCCAGCCCCACCCCCAGGCCTCCTCTGGGGGCCACGGGAACCCCCAACCCTTTGGCTTCCTGTGGGGGCCATGGGGAACCCTCAGCCCCGCCCCCTTCCGCCTCCTCTGGGGGCCACGGGGCACCCCCAACCCTGCACCATTCGGCCTCCACTCAGGGAATCCCCAGCCCCACCCCCACGCCTCCTCTGGGGGCCATGGGAACCCCCAACCCTTTGGCTTCCTGTGGGGGGCCATGGGGAACCCCCAACCTCACCCCCTTCGGCCTCTGCACGGGGCACCCCCAACCCCGCACTCTTCGGCCTCCTCGGGGGCCACGGGGCTCAGCACAGCCCCCTCCCTCTTCAGCCCTTCCTGGAGTGGGGCAGGGCCATGCCCATGAACCCTGGAACCCATGGGGGCACCTGCCCCCCACGCACCTCGTGGATGCCGAAGTGGGCGTAGGAGTCAAAGTAATAGTCCTTGGACGTCATCTCCTCTGCAGGGGGCTTGGCGTTGCTCTCCGCCGGGGGGCAGCACACCTGAGGAAAGGGGGCCAGTCAGACGCGCCCCCCCCCAACTCGCAGAGGCCAGGCAGACCCAGAAGGGCTCAGCCAACAACCACTGCCCCATCCCGGACCACGGCCGGTACCCACCCCCAGCCCTAGTCCTGACGCCCAGCCAGAATCCACCCCACACCAGCTCCAGGGCCCCGCCCTCCCCACCCAGCACACATCCACCTCATGACCCCGTGCTCCCCCAAAGACCTAGGCCAGCACATATCCACCTCACAGCCCCCCCCCCAATGCCAGCTCCAGGGCCCAGCCCGTAACCACCCCATGGCTCCCCCAGGACCCAGCCCTACCCATATCCACCTCTCAGCCCCCCCCCCCATGCCAGCTCCAGGGCCCAGCCCGTAACCACCCCATGGCTCCCCCAGGACCCAGCCCTACCCATATGCACCTCTCAGCCCCCCCCCCCAATGCCAGCTCCAGGGCCCAGCCCGTAACCACCCCATGGCTCCCCCAGGACCCAGCCCTACCCATATCCACCTCTCAGCCCCCCCCATGCCAGCTCCAGGGCCCAACCCATAACCACCCCATGGCTCCCCCAGGACCCAGCCCTACCCATATCCACCTCTCAGCCCCCCCCCCATGCCAGCTCCAGGGCCCAACCCATAACCACCCCATGGTCCCCCCAGGACCCAGCCCCCCCCCATATGCACCTCTCAGCCCCCCATGCCAGCTCCAGGGCCCAGCCTGTAACCACCCCATGGCCCCCCCAGGACCCAGCCCCCCCCATAACCAGCCCCCCCCAGCTCCAGGGCCCAGCCTGTAACCACCCCATGGCCCGTCCAGGACCCAGCCCTACCCATATCCACCTCTCAGCCCCAATGCCAGCCCCAGGGCCCACCCCAGCCGGTATCCACCCCACAGCCGCACACATCAGCCGCAGGGCCCAGCCCAGCCGGTATCCAGCTCACTGACCCCCACGCCAGCCGCATAGCCTAGCCCAGCCGGTATCCACCCCCTGCCCCTAATACCAGCCTGTAACCACCCCAATAAGCCCCTCTAGCCCAGCCAGAACTCCCTGGCCCCCCAGGTGAAATGACAACCGTTAAAGGGCGCCGCCCTAACGCGAGCCCCCCTCGCACTGGGGCAGCCTGGGAAGGGCCTCCAGGCAGCATGGCTTTGGGAGACGGGGCCGAAAGCCCAGCATGAGGGGACCCCGGGTCCCCTCCCCCCCCCGCTGAGGCCCAGAGCCCGTCTGCTTGGAATTACTTGGAAGTAACATGGGGCTGGACCGTGTAGTCCCAACCCTCCCTCCCCCCCTGCACCCACAATGCACTGCGGGAACCGGGGCTGGAGTCGAGTTAAGGAAACTGGGAAATTACTGAGCCCCGCCCCACCCCGCCTGGCAGTCACCTACACAGCGCCCCGTGCCCATCTCCCCGAAACCCTCCCCGGCTCTACAGCCCCCCTCCAGGCACAGCCACACAACCCCCCTTGGGCAGCTACCCAGCCCCCTCTGCACAGAGAATCTCAGCTCAGCCCTCCCCATTCCCAGACAGAACTCTGGTCCTAGCAACTGCCTAGGGGAGCCCCCCGCCTCCTACAGAGTCCCCTGCCCCCCCATGGCTAAGCATGGGGGAGATGGGTCCCAACCTGACTGGAGGGGGCGGTTGCCCCCACCTGGGGTTACAGGAGGAAGGTTAATCACTGGGGCTGGGGAGCCTGGATCTCTTAGCCTTCCCCAGCACCCCCCCACAGATTATCTGACTATGTGAGGGGTGAGGCTGGTTGCCAGGGAAGGGAACCTCAGGCTGGGGCAGCCAGCAGGAGCCCTGGGGGGGGGGGGTCACTAGAACTAGCTCATGGGGGGGGGGGAGAGCTGGCCGGGGAGGAATGGGGGGACCACAGACGCCTGGCTGGCGTAGGGAAGAGGGGGGAAGAGAACCACATCCACCTGGCTGGCCTGGGGGGAATGGGGGGGGATACAGGCGCCTGGCTGGCCTGGGGGGAATGGGGGGGGGATACAGGCGCCTGGCAGGCCTGGGGGGGGGCAGGCCTGGGGGGAATGGGGGGGGATACAGCCGCCTGGCTGGCCTGGGGGGAATGGGGGGGGGATACAGGCGCCTGGCTGGCCTGGGGGGAATGGGGGGGGATACAGCCGCCTGGCTGGCCTGGGGGGAATGGGGGGGGGGGATACAGCCGCCTGGCTGGCCTGGGGGGAATGGGGGGGGGGATACAGCCGCCTGGCTGGCCTGGGGGGAATGGGGGGGGGGGATACAGCCGCCTGGCTGGCCTGGGGGGAATGGGGGGGGGGATACAGCCGCCTGGCTGGCCTGGGGGGAATGGGGGGGGATACAGCCGCCTGGCTGGCCTGGGGGGAATGGGGGGGGATACAGCCGCCTGGCTGGCCTGGGGGGAATGGGGGGGGATACAGGCGCCTGGCTGGCCTGGGGGGTTACAGGGCGCCGGGGTATCACCAGCCGGCCCGGGGGCGCTAGGGGCCGGGCCTGGCCTAGCCCCTCACTCAAAGGATATTTACATCTTCTAGCGCAGTCCGCAGGCTCATCCCATTAGCCAGCGTGGCTACAACACTCTAGGAGAAAGTAACGGAGACAAGTCAATGGGGGGCCCGGGGGGGGCCGAGCCCCCCAGAGCCAGGCTCGCCCTGACACTGCGCCCAGGAGCCCTGCGCTCAGCTGCGGGGGGGGGGGGGGACAAAGGCGGGGGGGGGCTCGACCCCCCCTCGAGATCAGCAACAAACCAGGCAGGGAACAGCACAGCGCCCCCCCCGTAACCCCCCCCGCCCCCCCGCGTACCCCGCAGCCCCCCGTAACCCCCCCGCGTACCCCGCAGCCCCCCGTGCCGCGCAGCCCCCCCCATAGCCCCCCCATGACCCCCCCGCGTACCCCGCAGCCCCCCCACGCCCCGCAGTAACCCCCGCGTACCCCGCAGCCCCCCCGCGCCGCGCAGCCCCCCCATAGCCCCCCACGGCCCCCCCGCGTACCCCGCAGCCCCCCCATAGCCCCCAGGGCCCCCCCACGTACCCCGCAGCCCCCCCCGCAGCCCCCCCATACCCCGCAGCAGCAGCCCCCCCCCCAGAGCCCCCCGCGGCCCGCAGCCCCCCGCGTGTCCAGGGCCCCCGCTCTGCGGCCGGAAGCGGCCCCCCCCCGAGCAGGGCCGAGTCCGGGCCCCTTTGTCCGGCGGCGCGGGGCTGGGCCCCCCCCGCGCCGGCCCCCCCCGCCCGCGGCCCGGCACGTGCCCCACCTCCATGGTGCAGTTGGTCGCCTCCGCCATCTTGAGAGCGAAGCGCAGAGAGAGCGAGAGCCCCGCCCCCGCCGCTTATAGCCGGGGCGGGCCCGGCCCCGCCCCTCACCCCATTGGGCCCCCGGGCCCGCGCCGCCCGCGCCGGGCGCGCCCATTGGGCCTGGCAGCCGTCGCTCCGCGCGCCCGGCCCGCCCCACTACGTCGCGGCACTGCCATTGGGGAAGGGAGGTGTCACTCGCTCACAAGGCCCGCCCCCGCCGATGACGCACGGTGTCACTCATTCGCCGGTCGGCCTCCAAGGGCTGAGAGACGCTGCTATTGGCGGAGAGAAGTGCCACTCATTTGCAGGCCACGCCCCCGCAGCCACGGGACGCAGCTATTGGGAGAAGGAGGTGTCACTCGCCCTGTCAAGCCTACCATTGCAGCCAGTGATGATCCCCTTGGATAAGGGGACTGTCACTCACAACATGCCCCGCCCCACCCTCGCCAGGGCAAATGCTACTGGATGCTCGTCTCCAGGCCCAGAGCCAAAGGGGAAAGCCATTGGACAAGCGAGCTGTCACTCCTCAGGCAACTGCCATTGGTGGACGAAGTGTCACTCAGTTCCGGGGACCCTCCCCCACGAGGGGCCTCTTCCCCCTCCCCCGCAGAGCGGAATGTCAGTCATGGGGATCCGCCCCACCCACCTCACTGGCCACTCTGGTGCCTGGCCCAGGCAGGGATCCGCCCCCTCCGGCCACTTTCCCCATTGGGCCTGCTGCTATTGGGCACAGGCGATGCCTATCACCTTGGGTCCCGCCCCCAACCTCTGCACTGTGAGATGGTGCTGCTCACTGGAGCCCGCCCTACACTGCACTGCACTCAGTGCCCCTCCCCCAACTGCCCCACACTGCACCCCCTCACTGCCCCTCCCCCGACTCCCTACCACTACACTGCACTGCACTCAGTGCCCCTCCCCCAACTGCCCCACACTGCACCCCCTCACTGCCCCTCCCCCGACTCCCTACCACTACACTGCACTGCACTCAGTGCCCCTCCCCCAACTGCCCCACACTGCACCCCCTCCTGCCCCTGCTCCCTTTCCACTGCCCCTCCCCCACACTGCACCCCCTCATTGCAGTTGGGGGAGGGGCACTGAGAGCAGAGTACTGCATTGCACTGCTCTGCTCTCAGTGCCCCTCCCCCAACTGCCCCCTTCCCCACTCGACACTGCCCCACACTGCACCCCCTCATTGCCCCTCCCCTGACTCCCTACCACTACACCACTAGCCCCTCACTGCCCCCCCCAAACGCCACCTCCCTGGCTCCCTGCCACTGCACCGCACGCACGCCCTTACTGCCCCTCCCCCAACTCCCTACACTGCAACCCCCTCACTGTCCCCTCCTCCAACTGCCCCATTGCTGGCTCCCTACCACTGCACCACAACCCCCCTCACTCTGCTTCTCCACGTGTACTGCCTCAGAGCACCTCTCCCACTACATCACCCCCCTATGCTTTCTCATTGCACCCCTGCCTCGCACTGCAACCCCCCTCACTCTGCTTCTCTCTTGCACTACCTCACTGCACCTTCCACATCACTGCACCCCATCCCCCACCCTGCAACACCCCTCCTCTGCCCCAAACGACACCCCCTGCTCTGACCTCCAAACACCTCCCTCCCTACTGCAGAACCTCCTCCTCAGGCCCCTCCCCTCCCCCCCCCACCCCACTGCCAGGCTCTATCACTTCAACACCCACCGCTCACTGACCCCTCCACTCTCCGCAGTGCAGCCCCCTTTCACTGCACTCCTCCCACTCCTCCCCTCCCTAGCACTGCAAACCCCTCCCACTGCACTGCAGCCCCCTTTCACTGCACTCCTCCCACTCCTCCCCTCCCTAGCACTGCAAGCCCCTCCCACTGCACTCCTCCCACTCCTCCCCTCCCTAGCACTGCAACCCCCTCCCACTGCACTCCCCCCACTCCTCCCCTCCCTAGCACTGCAACCCCCTCCCACTGCACTCCTCCCACTCCTCCCCTCCCTAGCACTGCAACCCCCTCCCACTGCACTCCTCCCACTCCTCCCCTCCCTAGCACTGCAACCCCCTCCCACTGCACTCCTCCCACTCCTCCCCTCCCTAGCACTGCAACCCCCTCCCACTGCACTCCTCCCACTCCTCCCCTCCCTAGCACTGCAAACCCCTCCCACTGCACTCCTCCCACTCCTCCCCTCCCTAGCACTGCAATCCCCTTTCACTGCACTGCAACCCCCTTTCACTGCTCTCCTCCCACCCCTAGCACTGCAAACCCCTCCCACTGCACTGCAACCCCCTTTCACTGCACTCCTCCCACTCCTCCCCTCCCTAGCACTGCAAACCCCTCCTATGCTGCCTCTTTGCACTTCTTTCCCATGGCCGGGCTTCCTATTGCAACCCCCTTTCACTGCGGTTCTCCCACTGCAGCCCCCACTGCACCTCCCCCATCACTGCAACCCCTACCTCTGTACCCCCTCCCCACCAACCCTCTTCCCCCACCACACATCCGCCTGCTAACAGTGCGTGCCCCACACCCCACAACTCCCTCCTCTGCTCACTGCAGCCCCCCCACACCCCTCCCCTTCACCTCCCAGCACTGCAGCCCAGAGGGCACCGCCCCTTCCCTGGAGGCAGTGCCGGACCCTCTGCACCAAACACACCAGGAGTTTTAATATCAAAATATATTGAAAAACACTTCACTAGAACAAACCACGGTCACAAGCCCCCAAACAGTGGGGGTTGGACTCAACGGTGGCAGGCCCTGAGGGTTCGGAGGGAGGATTCCTCCCGGGAGGGCTGTCTCCCCACCACGGCTGGGTTCCGGCCCCTCCCAAGGAGAGGCCTGAGGTGTGAAGGAGGAGGGGCCGGCGTTGGGACCCCCCAGCGCCCGCAGGCGGCTAGTCCAGGATCTCATCCTGTCCCACGATGCTCTCCTGCCGGGGGTGGGGAGAGAGATTAGCCCGAGATGGAGGGGGGTTATCCCAAACAGCCCCTACCCCACCCCCCAGACCATGAGCCAGGGGTGGACCCCAGCCTCCAACACCCCACATCCTGCTCAGGGTCTGCTCCACGGCTGCCCCCTGGCTCCTCCACACACAGAGCACCCCCCCAGGGGTCTTTGGTACATAATCCACTCCCCCATGCATACAGCCCCCCCATAGCTCCCGTCCCCTCCCCCCGGGCCTCCCAAACCCCTTACCCATCCTTCTTCCTCCCCCCCGACCACCCAGCCCCCCCCCCCATCCCGCTCCCCTCCCCTCCCCCCCGCCCCCGGCCCCCCCACCCCAACCCCTTACCCATCCTTCTTCCTCCCCCCCCGACCACCCAGCCCCCCCACCCCATCCCGCTGGCCCCTTACCCATCCTCTTTCCTCCAGCCCCCCGACCACCCAGCCCCCCACCCCTCCCGCTGACCCCTCCTTACCCATCCTCTTTCCTCCAGCCCCCCGACCACCCAGCCCCCCAGCCCCTCCCGCTGACCCCTCCTTACCCATCCTTCTTCCTCCACCCCCCGACCACCCAGTACCCCCACCCCGTCCCGCTGGCCCCATACCCATCCTCTTTTTTCCCGACCCCCACCCTGACCACCCAGCCCCCCCACCCCCTCCCACTGGCCCCATACCCATCCTCTTTCTTCCAGACCCCCACCCCGACCACCCAGCCCCCCCACCCCGTCCCGCTGGCCCCATATCCATCCTCTTTCCTCCAGACCCCACCCAGCCCCCCACCCCCTCCCACTGACCCCTTCCCCATCCCCCTTCCTCCACCCCCTGCCCACCCAGCCCCCCTACCCCCTCCTGCTCGCCTCTTACCCATCCCTCTTCCTCCACCCGACCACCCAGCCCCCACCCCCTCCCACTGGCCTCTTACCCAGCCGCCCTGCTGCTGCAGCCAGGGCACGAACATGTCCATGTACTGCAGGCTGTACCCCATCAGGGCCTGAGCCGCGTGGCTGTTGATTCCCGCCACCCTCCGGGTCAGCTCCATGCTGAGGGCCAGCCGGGTGAGTGGGGGGCCGGGGCTGCCGGGGGCGGCCCGCGCCGTGTAGGCCTCCGCCAGTCGGGAGAAGCTCCCATACGACATGCGGGACAGGCAGCTGCGCAGCAAGGGGTCAGCTTCGATCTGGGGGGGGAGAAAGCAGGGCTGGGCTGGCAAGGGTTGTGGGTCGGGGGCACCGGCAGGGCTGGGGGGGGCAGGGGATGCAGGGCAGGAGTGAGGGACATCAGCAGGGCTGGGGGGGGCAGGGGCTGTGAGTCAGGGAGGCACCAGCAGGGCTGGGGGGATCAGGAGCTGCAAGGGTTGTGGGTCGGGGGCACCGGCAGGGTTGGGAGTTAGGGACACTGGCAGGACTGGGGGGAGCCCAGAGGCTGCGGGCGGGGGGGCGAGGGGCACCGGAAGGGCTGGGGGGGGCGCAGAGGCTGCGGGCGGGGGGGCGAGGGGCACCGGCAGGGCTGGGGGGAGCCCAGAGGCTGCTGGGGGGCAGGGCTGGGGGAGCCCAGGGCTGCGGGGGGGCGGGGGCACCGGCAGGGCTGGGGGGAGCCCAGAGGCTGCGGGCGGGGGGGCGAGGGGCACCGGCAGGGCTGGGGGGAGCCCAGAGGCTGCGGGCGGGGGGGGGGGGGGGGCGGAGGGGCACCGGCAGGGCTGGGGGGAGGAGGGAGGGGCACCGGCAGAGCTGGGGGGAGCCCAGAGGCTGCGGGCGGGGGGGCGAGGGGGGCAGGGCGGGGGGAGCAGGGGGGCGGGGGGGCGGGGGGCACCGGCAGGGCTGGGGGGAGCCCAGAGGCTGCGGGCGGGGGGGCGAGGGGCACCGGCAGGGCTGGGGGGAGCCCAGAGGCTGCGGGCGGGGGGGCGAGGGGCACCGGCACGGCTGGGGGGAGCCCAGAGGCTGCGGGCGGGGGGGAGGGGCACCGGCAGGGCTGGGGGGAGCCCAGAGGCTGCGGGCGGGGGGGCGAGGGGCACCGGCAGGGCTGGGGGGAGCCCAGAGGCTGCGGGCGGGGGGGCGAGGGGCACCGGCAGGGCTGGGGGGAGCCCAGAGGCTGCGGGCGGGGGGGCGAGGGGCACCGGCAGGGCTGGGGGGAGCCCAGAGGCTGCGGGCGGGGGGGCGAGGGGCACCGGCAGGGCTGGGGGGAGCCCAGAGGCTGCGGGCGGGGGGGCGAGGGGCACCGGCAGGGCTGGGGGGAGCCCAGGGCTGGGGGGAGCCCAGAGGCTGCGGGCGGGGGGGCGAGGGGCACCGGCAGGGCTGGGGGGAGCCCAGAGGCTGCGGGCGGGGGGGAGGGGCTCTCGGCTGGTACCTCTTGGTTGATGACCCCGGCCTGCTGCTCCAGCAGGGCCACCAGCCTGCGTAGCGCCTGGTCCTTGGGGCTTTCGCTGGGCGGCTCCGGCAGAGCTGGGGGCGGAGGCAGGACTATGATCCAGAGCTGCCCCCAGGCAGTGCCCGTTGGGAGTGGGGGAGGGGCAGGAGCCCTGCTCACCTGGGGGCCCGGGGCCCAGCTCCGGGCTGAGGGGCCCAGCCACAGGCCCGGGGGAGCGGCCCTCCCGGGGGCTGCCGGGGCTGCTGAGCTGCTGCTGCACCAGCCGGTCCAGCTTCCTGGCGACGCGGGCGTAGAACTCGGGGCGCTCGGCTGCCTGGCCTGGGGGGGGAGCCAGGTTACAGTGGGGGAGGGGGGAGCCGGACGCCCGGGTTCCCACCCGGCCCCATGTGCCCCTTACCCAGAGGGGGGCGCTCCAGCGGCGAGGTGCAGTAGCAGGGGGTGACCAGCAGGGAACTGGGGGGAGGGGTGTGGGGGGGGAGGGGCGCCGACTCCTCCCGGGGGGGCCCCTTCTTCCGCAGCAAACCCTTCAAGGAGAACGCCCGGCGGTCCTTGGGGTGCCCCTCCCCCGCCGGCTCCGCGGGGGGGAGCGGGGGGTCCTGGCGGGGGCCGGGCCGGTGCCGCAGCAGCCGCTTCACGCTGGTCCTGAAGCCGTGTTTGCGCTCCTCCGCCCGGCTGATCTCCTCGTGCAGCGGAGTCCAGGGGCCCCCCGGGGGCGGGGCCGCCCCTGGCTCCGTGGGGCACCTGGGGGGACAGGTAGATCCTCCCAGAATGCATCTCCCGCCCTCACCTGCCCCACTCCCCTGCCGTGGTTGGGGGGGTGGCCACGCCCCTTCCCAGGTTGGGGGGGGTTCACCCCATCACAGGCCCCTAGGGGCTTAGACCCGCCCCTGCCTGTGCCCTGGGGGTCAGAGTTAAGGTTACAGTGACCTTGCCCACGCCCTGCCCTGGGGTGAGCCCCGCCCCCTCGTCTTAGCCCCGCCCCTTACCTGTGTGCCCAGCAGTGGGGATCGTGGTAGCCGCGCCCCACGTGGCCCGGGGGGGCCCGCCGGCCCAGCGCCCCCTGCAGAAAAGCCTCCAGCACCAGCCGCGTCTCCTCCCGCAGCTCGCGGCGCTGCGGGGGGGGGCCCGCCATGGCCCCGCCGAGGGGAACCTCTGCCCCCCCCCCGCCCCCCCAGGCACAGACTTGCCCGCCCGGCTCCTGCTGCCAGGCCGGCGGGGGGGAGGGGGGGGCTGATGGGCCGGAATCAAACAGAGCCCCCCCCGCCGAACTTCACCAACTTCCCCTGCGGGACAGGGAGCAGGCGCCAGCCCCGCGGGGGCGGGGCTTGGGCCCAGGAGCCACGCCCCCGGGGGCCCTAGGAGGCGGGGCCGATGCGCACCGCCACAGACGGGGCAAGCCAGCCTCACCCCAGAGGTGGCTGCATCCCCTGGACCGCGACGTTGCGCCCCGCCGCAGATCTTGCGCGCTGAGCTTCCAGCTCCCCCCCCCCCGCGCCGTCTGGGGGGAGGGGCGGAGCAGCGCCCCCCCCCCCCCCCCCCGCCTCGAGCACACAGACACCGTGTAGCAAAGTTTGGGGGTCACGTGGCCCGTGCGGGGCGAGTCACGTGGCGCGTGCGGGGCGGATTCAATTTCGCTTCCTCTGACGCAGGGGGCCAGGTGGGGCCGGGGGGGGCGCAGATCCCGGGCCCTATTCCCGCCCGCGGGCCCGGATCGGGGCCGGCCCGGCCATGGGGACCCCGAAGCCGCTGATCGTGCCCTGGCTGCGGCAGAAGCTGGACCGCGCCTGCTACCCGGGCGTGGCCTGGCTGGACGCGGGGCGCACCCGGTTCCGGGTGCCCTGGAAGCACGGGCTGCGGCAGGACGCCGCCCCCGAGGACTTCCAGCTCTTCCAGGTAGGGCCCGGGGGGGGGCAGCGCCGCCCTGCGCTGGGGGCCCATCTGCCCTGGTCTCCCGGCTTCGCCAGCCCCCCCCCCTCCCCGGGCAGCTCGCGCTTCAGCGCGCCTGGCGTGGGACCCCCGCGTCCAGTGGCTGGGAGTTCCCCAGGCGCACGGGCTCCCCAGCGCATCTCCCTTCGGCCCCCTCCCCTACCTCTGAACAGCTCCCCATTGAAGGCGGGGCAGGGGCACCGGCAGGGCTGTGGGGGGGGGAGTGAGGGGCACCGGCAGGGCTGTGGGGGGGGGAGTGAGGGGCACCGGCAGGGCTGGGGGGGGCCAGGGGCTGTGGGGGGGAGTGAGGGGCACCGGCAGGGCTGGGGGGGGCCAGGGGCTGTGGGGGGGAGTGAGGGGCACAGGCAGGGCGGGGGGGGGCCAGGGGCTGTGGGGGGGAGTGAGGGGCACCGGCAGGGCTGGGGGGGGCCAGGGGCTGTGGGGGGGAGTGAGGGGCACCGGCAGGGCTGGGGGAGCTGTCATTTTCCCCACCCTCAGGCCCTTCATGCTGGGGAAAACACCCTATCAGTGCCCCAGAGAGGGAGGGGAAACTGAGGCCAGGTTCCCACTCCACAGGCCCCCTCTAGACCTGCCCAATTGCCAGATGCCAACATTTGCTCTGCCACTCCCCCAGGACTGGGCCATTGACAGTGGCAGCTACCGACCCGGCCAAGATGCCCCTGTGCCCGCCGTCTGGAAACGCAACTTCCGCTCGGCTCTGAACCGCAAACCGGGGATCCGGGTGCTCCACGATCACAGCTCGGACTCTGCCGACCCCCACAAGGTCTACGAGATCCTGCCCAACGGGGCACAGGCTGGTGAGGGTTAGATGGGAATCCTGGGGCTGCACTGGCAGGGGCCATGGGTTCCCAGTGAGGGGCGGGTCAGGGCTGGGCTGGCAGGGGCTGTGGGTCGGGAGTGAGGTGACCCAGGAGAGCTGGGGACACCCAGGGCTGGGCTGGCAGGGGCTTCAGGTTGGGAGTGAGGGGCACCGGCAGGGCTAGGGGATAGGCGGGGGCTGTGGGTCGGGGATGAGGGGCACCGGCAGGGCTGGGAGTGCAGGGGCTGTGGGGCGGGGGTGAGGGGCACCGGCAGGGCTGGGAGTGCAGGGGCTGTGGGGCGGGGGTGAGGGGCACCGGCAGGGCTGGGAGTGCGGGGGCTGTGGGGTGGGAGTGAGGGGCACCGGCAGGGCTGGGGGTGCGGGGGCTGTGGGGCGGGGCTGTGGGGCACTGGCGGGGCTGGGGGTGGGGGCTGTGGGTCGGGATGAGGGGCACCGGCAGGGCTATGGGGCGGGGGTGAGGGGCACCGGCAGGGCTGTGGGGCGGGGGTGAGGGGCACTGGCAGGGCTGTGGGGCAGGGGCTGTGGGGCGGGGGTGAGGGGCACGGGCAGGGCTGTGGGGCGGGGGTGAGGGGCACTGGCAGGGCTGTGGGGCGGGGGTGAGGGGCACTGGCAGGGCTGTGGGGCAGGGGCTGTGGGGCGGGGGTGAGGGGCACTGGCAGGGCTGTGGGGCGGGGGTGAGGGGCACTGGCAGGGCTGTGGGGCAGGGGCTGTGGGGCGGGGGTGAGGGGCACGGGCAGGGCTGTGGGGCGGGGGTGAGGGGCACTGGCAGGGCTGTGGGGCGGGGGTGAGGGGCACCGGCAGGGCTGGGCCATACCGAGGGGCTGCCCACACGTGGCTCTGTGCCCCCCAGGTGTGGAGCAGGCCCCCAGTGCTGTGGTGCACGAGACTCAGGGGGACGCAAGCAGCCACGGCCTGGCGCGGTCGGGGGTCAGGATCTCCTCCAGCCAGGTCAGTCCCAAGCTGGCCAGGACATGGGACCTGGGGGAGGGGCTGGGCTTCAGCCTGGGTCTGGGCATGGGGTTGGGGGAGGGGCAGGCCTGGCTGGCTCCAGGGGACCTGGTGGTGGTGCAAGGAATTGTGGGTCCTGGGGGGTGGCTCCCCCTCTCTGACAGCCCCAAATCCCACCCCCAGGCGGAGGAGCTGGACGAGGTTCTGAACGCGCTGGCCCTCTCCAGCCCCGAGGAGGGTGAGTGCCCGGGGGCGGGGCCAGAGGCTGGGGTGATGGGCAGCTTTGTGTCGGGCCCAGCTCAGAGCAAGCAGCCCACCCCACCCCCTCCTGGGCAGGGAACCCAGCGCCCCCTTTCTCCGCTGCATCTGCAACCCGCAGCTCGGGGTCCCGCCCACTGCCCCCGCCCTGGCTCTGTCGCTGGGGAGGGGCCGCGCCAGGACCCGGCCCCCGGCCCCCCTCGCTGGGAGCCTTTCCCGCCCCATCCCCCCCGGCCGACTGGGGCCGCTTGCCCGGCTGGAAGTGCCCGCCGCCGCCAAGGGAGCCCCCCCCCCCAGCGAATCTCCCCGAGCCGCGGCCGATCCAACGCCCGCCAGCGCCCTGCCCCCCAGCGGCCCCCATCCCGCCAGGGTCCACCCTGCCCCCCAGCGGCTCCTGCCTGCGGATCTGAGCCGCCTTTTCCTCCTGGCCCTGCCTGAGCTGGGGAGAGGACCCCGGGGCCCAGCCCCCCCATATCCCCGCCAGGCAGGGAACCCAGGCACCCCGGGGCCCAGCCCCCCCGTATCCCCGCCAGGCAGGGAACCCAGGCGCCCTGGGGCCCAGCCCCCCCCCCCCCCCGCCAGGCAGGGAACCCAGGCGCCCCGGGGCCCAGCCCCCCCGTATCCCCACCAGGCAGGGAACCCAGGCGCCCCGGGGCCCAGGCGCCCCGGGGCCCAGCCCCCCCGTATCCCCACCAGGCAGGGAACCCAGGCGCCCCGGGGCCCAGCCCCCCCGTATCCCCACCAGGCAGGGAACCCAGGCGCCCTGGGGCCCAGCCCCCCCGTATCCCCGCCAGGCAGGGAACCCAGGCGCCCCGGGGCCCAGCCCCCCCGTATCCCCACCAGGCAGGGAACCCAGGCGCCCCGGGGCCCAGCCCCCCCGTATCCCCGCCAGGCAGGGAACCCAGGCGCCCCGGGGCCCAGCCCCCCCGTATCCCCGCCAGGCAGGGAACCCATGCACCCCGGGGCCCAACCCCCCTATACCTCTGCCCCCCCGTATCCCCGCCAGGCAGGGAACCCAGGCGCCCCGGGGCCCAGGCGCCCCGGGGCCCAGCCCCCCCGTATCCCCGCCAGGCAGGGAACCCAGGCGCCCCGGGGCCCAGCCTCTCCAGCTGGAACCATCGGACTTTCTCTTCCAGATGCTCTGTGCTCTCCGCCAGCGCCGGCTGCCCAGTATGTCGGTGAGGTAGCAACAGGTGGGTCAGTGCCCCTGTGCAGCCCTTACCCCCCACCCCCCAAGCTCTGCCGGTGCCCCTCCCTCCCGCCCCACAGCCCCTGCCAACCCGGCCCTGGCCCCCTCCCCTCCCTCCTGCCCCACAGCCCCTGCCAACCCGGCCCTGGCCCCCTCCCCTCCCTCCTGCCCCACAGCCCCTGCCAACCCGGCCCTGGCCCCCTCCCCTCCCCTCCCTCCTGCCCCACAGCCCCTGCCAACCCGGCCCTGGCCCCCTCCCCTCCCTCCCGCCCCACAGCCCCTGCCGCCCCCGGCCCCCTCCCCCCGCCCCAGCCCTGCCGGTGCCCCTCCCTCCCACCCACGGCCCTTCCGGGGCTCCTCACTCCTGCCCCTCCCCCTGACAGCCCAGCCCTGGTGGTGCCCCTCACTTGTGCCCCTCTCTCCCCCAGGGGGCGCTCTCTCTCCAGAGCTGGGGGGTTTCCTTCCCCTGGAGCAGCCAGGCCTCAGCTCCCCGGACCAGCTCCTGGCCTCCAATGTGCTGGGTGAGTGTCCCACTGCCCCCTGCTGGCCGCTGGTGGGGCTGCACCCCGAGATGCTGCCGCAGGCGTGGGGGGGTGCGGGGCTATGGGGCTGCCCCCAATCTCACTCTGCCTCTCTCCCCGCAGTGACGGATTTCGAGGTGCGGGTCTATTACCGGGGGCAGCTGGTGCAGCAGACGCTGGTTCCCAACCCCCGGGGCTTCCGGCTGGTGCCCCCCGGCCCCGTGCCCAGCCCCTGCCCCGAGCTGGCCGACGTGGTGCTGCCGGGGGCCGAGGTGCTGCCGGACCAGGTGCAGGCCAACTACATGGCCCGGCTGCTGCAGGGGCTGGGGGCCGGGGTGCTGCTGCGGGCGGAGGGGGCTGCCCTCTGCGCCAGCCGCCAGGGGCGCCTGCATGCCTATTGGGGGCGCACGGAGACCCCCACGCCAGGGGCCGAAGGCGGGGAGCTGCCCAAGGCGGGGTACGCCCCTCTCTACGACATGCAGCGCTTCGTCAGAGGTAGGGGGCTGGGAGCAGCCTGAGGGGTGGGGGGCCGGGGCAGTCCCCCCGCACCCGGCTGACGTGCCCCCTTTGGCCCCCAGAGCTGATCCAGTTCATAGAGGGGCAGGGCAGCTCGCCCACTTACGAGCTGTGGCTCTGCCTGGGGGAGGCCTGGCCAGACCTGGAGCGCCCCTGGAAGAAGAAACTCATCATGGTGCAGGTAGGAACCTGCCCCCCTCTGTGGCCCTCGAGGGCCTGCTGGGGGAGGGGCTCTTCCCTCCCACCCCCCCACCAGGGACGGGCCAAGGGCATTTGTGCCAGCAGTTCATGGGCAAAGGGGCGGGGGGAGGTTGGTGGGGCGGGGGCAGAGCATAACACTCCCCCTGGGGCAGGTGGGAGTGGGGGAGGGGAAGCAGCTGGCCCCAGCCAGGGGGGTGTCAGATGCTGCCATCTGGGCCCCCCTCCAACACCCGCTCTCCCCTGCACCCCCAGGTGGTGCCCACGGCCCTGCGGGCCCTGCACGAGCTGAGCCGGGCCCGCGGCGCCTCCTCGCTGCGGGCGGAGGGCGTGGAGCTGTGCATGTCGGCCTCGCTGGGGGAGGCCGGGCTGCTGGGCGCGCTGCGGGACTGGGAGGAGCGCATGGAGAGCGAGCCCTATGGCTAGCTGGACGGATGGACGATGCCCCGCCGGCGAGGAAAGGACGGATCTGGCCCTGTTCCTCGTGGCTGCTCGCTATATCCCCCCCAGCCAGAAGCCCACCCCCACAGCAGGCCGTCCCTGCGTGGCCGACGGAGCGTCTAGCCTCCAGCTGTCCATCACCGCCGGGCAAGCACCAACGCCAACCTGCTAGCGGTTTGAGCAGCGTTCTGCCACCTGACCGCCTCTCCCCCAGCCCGATCGGGCCGGGTCCAGCGGCTGCGGCTCGTGCCCCAGCCTGCAGGGCGTTTGGGCGTCCTCCACATCCTACCCTGCGCCCAGCCGAGGTCAGAGCGGGACTGCGGGTGGGAGGGGGCCGAACTCACACGGGTCTGCAAGGGTGGGAAGTTTATTTCACCATCCCTGTCAGCCCGGCCGCGCCCGCCCACCCCCACCCGAAAAAGGGTTCCAGGAAGAGATCTGACAAATAGATTCCTGCCGAGGAATGTGCAGCCAGAACTGGGAGTCATTCTTTGAACGACACGGCCGCCCGCCTGCTCCTGCCCCACAGGGGAGGGGGGCAAAGGCCCGGAGGAAGTCGGGGCAAAGGGAGAAGGAAAAGGATTCTTCGATGGGGGCAGAAGCCTGCCCTCATGCCACCCAGACGCTGGAGCAGCCCCCAGCCTCACCCACCCCGTTAGGCACATCTGCCCTGGCCTCAGTCTCTCCTCCCCTCTAGAGGGTCTCCTCCCACCTGTGGGCCCTCCGTTCCATCCCTACCGGGCCCTGGGGCGGGACTAGGAAGCAGAAGTGCCATAAACCTTGGGCTAACTATTTTCTGCCAGGGGTATAAACCCTGGGGCTACGTCCAGACTGGCAGGATTTTCCACAAATGCTTTTAACAAACGTTAAAAGCATTTGGGGAAGAGCGTCTAGATTGGCAGGATGCTTTTCGCAAAAGCACTGTTTGTGGAAGAGCGTCCGTGCCAATCTAGACGCGGTTTTGCGCAAGAAAACCCCACTCGCCATTTTCGCCATCGGGGCTTTTTAGCGCAAAACACCGCGCTGTCTACACTGGCCCTCTTGCCCAAACGGGAGCAGCATAGCATTTCCCCAAGAACACAGACAATCTTACATGAGATCGTCCGTGTTCTTGCGGGAATTCAAGCAGCCAGTGTAGACAGCTGCTTTTGCGGAAAAACTTGCCAGTTTAGACGCAGCCTGGGGGTGGGCATACATTCTGTGCGTACGCGGTGGCGCCCAATTGCCCCACGAATAGCTCAACTCTCACCGCCACCTGAAGCTGCACTGGCTTTTTTTGGGGGGGCCCAGCATCACCTCATAGACATGCCCCACCATGGTGGGTCTGCCCCACGTCCCAGTCCTTCCCTCCAGCACAAGCCCATAGCAAGGTGTTCGTCTGCAAGCGCTGCACCTGCCGTGGGGCGCTTCAATTTCGTATTCTCGCGAGAGCCCAGTTCACTGCCCTCTCCAGATCCTGCTGAATGACAAGGTTGCCCCCTGACCCAGCCAGGACCCTGGGAGGAGGTGTATCTCCAGCTGCTCCCCCCCAACTCTCTGCCTGCTTCAGAGAACTTGTTGACCCCACCTTCCTGCAGTGCCCCTGATCTGGGGGCGGAGGCAGCTGTCCCCCAAGCCTTGCTCAAGCCCAGGTACCTCCTGCCCCCCACCCACCAAACCAGGGCCCCCGCCCCAGGAACTGGAGCAGGTCTGGCAGGATTTGTCCCTGGTCAATCCAGGCTGGCTGCTGGCCACACCCCGCCAGGGGCGCACACAGAGCGATTCCTATGTAGCTTTAGCAGCGCCGAGCCTGCCGGCCAGTCCACATGGCCCCAGCTCAGCCCACGTCCACCTTCTGGGCCCTGGCAGCCGCGCTGACATCCAAAGGGCTCGGGTCTCAGCCAGCCCCTTCATTCCCCGCAGGCAGGGTGGCCGGTCGCTCTTTGGGGGCAGGTTGGAGCCAAGCTAGCAGGGAGCAGCCAGAGATTGGGGGGGGAGGAGGGACATCCGGTAAAGGGCTTTTCCCCTCATGCCAGAACTGGGTACATCCCTGCCTGCACCCAGGGTAGGGGGTTTATTGGGGGCCCGTGAGGGCTGGTATCCCCCTGCCTCCAGGGGGCAGCAGGAAAGGGCAGGGTGAGGCAAGTCTCCCAAACCTGCCCCACTGCACCAGCCCCCCAGACCAGGCGTCACAAGAAGATCCAGAGCCGAGTGGCTAATGCAGTTTATGGAGAGAGAGAAGGGGAGATACAGAGATGGGGGGCAGGTCTTCGACAGGAGAGCTGTTGGCTGCTCCCCCTCCGGGCGGCTGGAGGAGAGGGTGCCCCCCCCCGCCCTCCAGGGCAGGGGAAAAATCCAAATAAAAACATGCTAAAACGAGTGAAATGGGGGGAGGCTGAAGAGTCTAAGAGCCCCCCCATTCCAGCCCAGCCTTATATTCAGCATAAAATTGTTCTGTCAAACCTTCCAGAGTCTGGGGGTCGTTCTGCACAGGCCCCTGGGTGCATCGGGGGCCCAAGTCAGCTAGAGACGCCCGGCAGGCTCAGAGGGGGGGCATGGGCAGCGAGCCCTTGTCCAGCCCCCCCAGGTCTCTGGGCCCCCCCGGCTCCTCCTCCATGCGGCGCCCGCGTTTCCGGAAGTACTTGTAGCGCTGCACGTAGGCCCGCACCAGGGCGTTCACCTTCACTGGGTTGATTTCCCCGCTCTTGCTGTGGCAGATCTGGGGGGGGGGGAAGGGGACACAAGGGGGGGTGAGTGGGGAGGAGGGGAGCCACCCCGCCAGGCCCTCCTCCCCCGTAGCCCCGCCCCGCCCACACCTTGTGCACGGCCTTGCGCAGGATGTCTTTGTACTCGTCCTTGGTGATCTCCTTCTTCTGGTAGTAGGGCTTGATGGCCAGTTTCACCTCCTCCACCGCCCGCTCCTGCGTGTGCAGCTTCTTCAAGTACTGGGGGAAAGGGGGGGGTCAGCACACGGGCCAGCGCCACCCCTCCCCCCCGCTGCGGCGCCCCTGGGCCCGTCCCGCTCCCCACTGACCTTGTCCGTGTCCCCGCGCCCGTCGGAGCTGGTGCTCCCGTCCCGTTTGCCCAGGTCGCTGCCGGAGCCGGTGCCGAAGAGCGTGCCGGAGCCGGTGCCGGAGGAGGCCGAGCCGAGGGTGCCAGGCAGCCCGGTGGGGGTCGGGGGGGTGGAGCTGCAGCCCACCAGGGGCAGGGAGCCATGCAGCAGGTAGGGGGCGGCCGCATGGGCAGTGGGCGGCGCCGGCGCCTGGGAGCTCGCCAAGGATGTGGAGGGTTTGCTGTGGCTCAGGATCTTGGGGGAGAGATGGGGGGGAGGGGGTCAGCTCAGCCGGGGTCCCCTCGCCCAGCGCTGGGACACGGCCCCTCTGGGCACACGGGGGACCCCGGAGCAGCCGCTGACATTTACATCACAGACCAGAAATGGGGCATCCCGGAGCCCCCACCCCCGGCACCAACCCTGCCAGCCGGGGAGAGCGCCCCGTACCTGGTTGGTGGCCTGGATCAGCTCATGGGCCTTGGCCCGGCTCGCCAGGTTGGCTTCCTCCATCTTGAAGAGCAAGGCGGTCACTAGGGAAGAGATGGGGGGCAGGGTCAGAGATGGGGCAGCCTGGCCCCCACCCCCTTACCCCCCTTATCTCCCAGCCAGCCCCCTTGGAACTGCCCCCGTCACCTACGTGCCAGGACCCCGCTGGTGGTGCAGTCCACGCCCCCCTGCAGGTTCCAGGCCATGGGGGCAGGGGCCGGGGCGCGAGCGGCCTCCTCCTTGGGCTCCGACAGGCTGTCGGCCTGGGGCTCGCCCGGCGGCGCCCTCGGCAGCTCGCCCGGCGCCGGCGCCGCCGCCTCCTCGGGCAGGAAGGAGACGTCGGGCGTCTTGCAGCTGCTGTCGACCGTCTGCGAGTCGGGGGTCAGCTCCTGCTCGGCCGGGGCGGGCGGCGGCTTGGGCGGGGGGCTGAGCGGGGAGCCGGCGCCCCCCGCTGGCGCAGGGGCCGGGGCTGGCGGGCTCCCGGCCCCCTGGCTGCAGCTGTCCGCCTTGGACTTCTTCAGCCCCGTCTTGGCTTTGGGCTTCTTCTTCTTCTTGGGCTCCGAGGGCCCCTTGGCCTTGGCCCCGGGCCCTTTGGCCTTCTTCAGCCCCGTCTTGGCCTTCAGCCCCTTCCCCTTCTTGGCCTTGACGCCCAGCTCCTTGGCCGGCTCCGCCTTGGCCTCAGCCCCGGGCCCCTTCTCCTCCGGCTTGAGGAAGGGCGAGCGGCTCTCCTTGTCCCGGCTGAACTTGATCCCGATGGAGCCCCCCTCCTTGCCGGAGGCCGTGGTGCTGCTGACGCCCTCGCGGATCAGCACGGCCACCTTGGACTGCAGCTTCACCTTGCGGCCGGAGCCGCCCGCCTTGCTGCTCTCCTTGTGCCCGGCCTTGGCTTTCCGGGGGCCTTTCTCCCGCTCCGGCCGGGCCTTCTCCTTCTCGGCCTTGCCCGCCTCCGGCGCCTCCTTGAACCTCTTCTTGGACTTCTCCCGGGGCGCGGGGCGCTCCTCCGGGTACCCCCGCTTCCGCTCCTTCTCCTTGGGCCCCTTGGCCTCCTCCTCCAGCCGCTCCTTGCGGGCCGGCCCCCCGGCTCCTTTGCCGCCGGGGTGCCGGAGGCCCTCGGGGGGCTCCCGGTCCGAGAAGCAGCCCTCGAAGCTCAGCCCCTCCGAGTCGTAGAGCACCTCCCGCTTGGCCGGCTCCGGGGAGCCGTCCTGCCGGCTGACCGTGATGGTCCTCTTGATGGTGAAGAGGTCGGTGTCGTTGAGGTCCTGGATGGAGGGGGGCACGACGGTGCGGACGTCCCGCCGGCGCTCCTCCCCCTTGGGCTCCTCCAGCATGTGGACCTCGCGCTCCTTGTCGCGGGGCAGCCGCTTCTCCCGGGAGCGGGAGCGCTGCTTCTTCTTCTTCTTCCCGCCGCCGCTCTCCCGGTGCTTGTCCTTGTGCCGGGCCCGGCTGCCCGAGCGCGAGCGCCGGCCCCGCCGCCGTTCCCGCGACCGCCGGCGTCGCTCCGAGCCCAGGGCCACCAGGCTGGGGGGGAGGGCGGGCGACCAGGAGCGGGAGCCGCGGCGGCGGGAGCGGGAGCGGGAGCCGCGGCGGCGGGAGCGGGAGCGGCGGCGCTCCTTGGACTTGGAGCGCGACTTGGATTTCTTCTTGGCGGGCCAGGGGCTGGGGCGCGGCTCCTTGCTCTTGGGGGCGCGGCGCTCGCGGGACCGCTTGGCCTTCTTGCGGGAGCCCGAGCTGGAGCCCGAGTGCTTGGGGGAGTCGTGGCGGTAGCGCTCCCGGCGCTGCGTCAGGATCTTGCGCCGCAGGTCAGAGGCCGCCTTCCACCGGGGCTCGGGCTGACTCTCGCTGAAGTCCCCCTCCTCGTCCGAGTCGGCGTGAAGGGACAGGAAGTCGTCCCCCTCCGCCACGCGCAGGGGGCGCGGCTCGGCCGGCCGGCACCGGCTGCGGAAGAGCCGGATGGGGCTGTAGCGCTCGTCCTCGGGCTGCACGATCTCGCCCTCCTCGATCTCCGAGTCGGCGCCGGCCCAGTCCAGCGAGGGGTGCCGCCCGCCCCGGTGCCGGCCCGGCTTGGCGCCCTTCTCCCCTCGCGCCGGCGCCTTGGGGTTCCCGGCCGTCACCACCTCCAGCGACACCTTCCCCTCCAGCTTGGGGTTGGCCTCCGCCTCCGAGCGGCTCTTGCCGGTGAGATCCACCACGAAGACGCGGCGCCGCGGCTCCGGGGGCGGCTCGGGGGCGGCGTCCGACTGCTCCGAGACGTTCTCCTCCTCGGGCAGCGTGGAGTCGGCCCCAGCCGCCGGCTCCTTCTCGGGGTGCCGGCCGCTGGACTCGGGGGTCTCGCTGGGCTCCGCGTCCTCCCGCTCCTTCTCCGAGCCGGGGAAGTCCTGACTCAAACTGTTCTCGTCGTAGATGCCGGCCAAGGTCTCGGAGATGCGGCTGATGCTGTGGGACATGTCCGGCCGGGGGGCAGCCACGTCCTCCTCTTCCTCCTCCTCCTCCTCCTCCTCCTCTTCGTCAGGGGACGGGCTGCTGCGGGAGGAGCTGGGGTTGGAGCCGGTGGGGTCGAAGGGGTCGTATTTCTGGTCCTGCCGCCCTTCAGCCTGCTTGCCGGGCGAGGCCGGGTAGCCGAAGTCCCCGCCCGGGTTGTCCTCGTCCGTCGGGTGGAAGGGGTCATAAATATCCAGGTCCGGAGAGAGCAAGGGGCAAGGGTTGCTGTCCCCGCCTCCGGGGGGCGCCGCCTGCTGGGAGGAGGAGGAGGAGGAGGAGGAGGAGCAAGAGGAGGAGGAGGAGGAGCTGGAGTCGGCCTTGTCCAGGGCGCTGGCGGGGGGCGGCTGGGAGCGCTGCGCCTCCGAGTCCCTGCCCGCCGGGGCCTGGGGCCGCTGCTGCCCGTTGGAGGAGCCGGGGCCGGTGCCCAGGGTCACGGCCCAGCGGCCGGGGAAGCGCCGAGTCCTGCCTGTGCCAGAGGGCGGGCTTGGGCCCCCACGAGTCCTGTGTGGCCACTTCAGGGCCAGGGGGCCGGAAGGCGGGGCCAGGGGGCAGGCTCCTCTCCAGCGCCGCGCCGAGGGACTGGGCAGGGAGGCTGCGGGGAAAAGGAACCGGGGGTCAAATGGGGAAACAATGGGGCCAGACTGGTACTTCCCAGCCCCCCCACATTGGGGCTCGTACCCCCACAGGGAACAGGCCCCTGCCCCACACCAGCCCGAGAGAGCGCGCACCCCACGGAGGCGACAGGCCCCTGCCCCCATCCCTACCTGATTTGTGCACCCTCCAGGCCGGCTCTCTCCTGAAGAGCCCGGATGCAGCAGCCACGTCGCCTATTCGTACCTCGGCCACCAGCTCCACCTCGCCCGGCTCCTCGTCCCTGCTGCCAGGAGGGGGGGGTCAGAGCCGGGGCAGCTCCCCCCACACTGGCACGGGGCTCTTGCACACGGCCCGGGGGGCAGGAGGGACCCGGGGGGACTCGCCCCTTGTGGGGCTCGGGGACTGCGGCTGGGGCGACCAACAAGTTCGTGTCACCTAGAACCCCTCCCCCTTCACATCCAACAACCCAGAGAGTCTGTGGGGGGTGCAGCCCCCCCAACCTCCCAGCAGCCCCTTCTTCCACCATGCACCCTTCCCCCCGGGCCGGGAGGGAACCCAGGAGTCCAGCTCTAACCCCTAGACCCCACTCCCCTCCCCCCAAGCAGGGAGGGAACCCAGGAGTCCCAGCTCTAACCCCTAGACCCCGCTCCCCCCATGCTGGGAGAGAACCCAGGAGTCCCAGCTCTAACCCCTAGACCCCGCTCCCCTCATGCCGGGAGAGAACCCAGGAGTCCCACCTCTAACCCCTAGACCCCGCTCCCCTCATGCCAGGAGAGAACCCAGGAGTCCCAGCTCTAACCCCTAGACCCCACTCCCCTCCCCTCATGCCGGGAGGGAATCCAGGTGTGGCGTCTGGCCCCCCCTTACCAGAGAGCTGGGGGTCCCAGGAGCCCCTCGTCTCCCAGGAGCCGGGTCTGCACGGAGACAGCGCCCGTCCTCTGCAGGAAGTGCAGGGCCCCCAGCAGGCCAGGGAACAGGCCCGCGGCCTCAGGGACCTGGCCAGAAGAAGGCAGAGGTTGCGCAGAGCCAGCGGGGGCCCCCTTCCCCCTCCCAGGGCCTCCGGGGTTGCCCTGTTGTAGCCATTTCCCAGGCCCCAGGCCCCAGCCCCCAGCGTGCACTCCACCCTGGCACTGGGATGGGACAGAGCAGTGCATGCTGGGACCTGGATTCCCCTCCCCCCCCCAAACACACAGAGAGGGAGCAGTGCATGCTGGGACCTGGATTCACACACACACTCACTCTCTCTCGGAGCAGTGCATGCTGGGACCTGATCCCCCACCGCCCAGCATGGAAGTGGGGGCGCGCAGAGCACAAAGGAGGCCGGGCTCCCCAGACCCCACACGCCGGGGCTCAGACCACGCAGGGACACTCACGATGCTGCTCTGCCCACACGTGTCCATGGGGTCGCCGGTGCCCCGCCTGACCCAGCTGGGCCCGTCCGCCTGGGGGCTCCGGCAGCATTTCTTCCGGCTCGTCCTCTTCCTCTCAGCATCTGCAACAGGGATGCTGGGTCAGCCCCGCTGCTGGGCTCTGGGGTGCCCTTGGCCCATGCCTGGGGGTGAGGCAGGTGGGGAAGCCCCCCTCTGTGGAGGTGGTGGCTGAGTATCCCTGACTGCGGGCCGGACCTGGTCCCCAGCTGCGAGGCTGGTCTGCCCCAGGCCCCCGGCCGGCCGTGCCCCGGCCCGTACCTTTCTCCCCGGCCCGGTCCTGCCGCTCGCTCTGCAAGCCGCCGCTCACCGCCTGCTGCAAGGCCTTCTGTGGAGAAAGCGGGGCGGTTAGCGGGGTGCCCCCCAGGGCACCCGAGCCAGACTAGGGGTGTCTGACAAGCTGTCCCTGGTCCGGCCTCCACCAGCTGGAGTGCAACCCCCAGCGTCAAGGGAACTATCAGGGTTCCCCAGATGGGACCCCACCAGGGCAGGAACCCAGCCAAACAAGACTCATAGGAGCAGTGCATGCTGGGACCTGAAGTATCAGGGCCCCTCACACTAAGCAGTGCATGCTGGGGCATATAGTTCCTGGGGCCGTAGGGACACAGAGCGTGAGGAAGCAGTGCATGCTGGGACATATTCCACTTAGGAAGGAACAATCAGTTTCACACACAGAATGGGAAGCGACTGTCTAGGAAGGAGCATGGCGGAAAGGGATCTAGGGGTTACAGTGGACCACAAGCTAACTAGGAGTCAACAGTGCGATGCTGTTGCAAAAAAAGCAAATATGATTCTGGGAGGCATGAACAGGAGTGTTGTGAGCAAGACACGAGAAGTCATTCTTCCGCTCTACTCTGCGCTGGTTAGGCCTCAGTTGGAGTATTGTGTCCAGTTCTGGGCACCACATTTCAGGAAAGATGTGGAGAAATTGGAGAGGGTCCAGAGAAGAGCAACAAGAATGATTAAAGGTCTAGAGAACATGAGCTAGGAGGGAAGGCTGAAAGAATTGGGCTTGTTTAGTTTAGAAAAGAGAAGATTGAGGGGGGACATGAGAGCAGTTATCAGGTATCTAAAAGGGTGTCATAAGGATGACGGAGAAAACTTGTTCATCTTGGCCTCTGAGGACAGGACAAGAAGCAATGGGCTTAAACTGCAGCAAGGGGGGTTTAGGTTGGACGTTAGGAAAAACTTCCTGTCAGGGTGGTCAAACACTGGAATAAATTGCCCAGGGAGGTTGTGGAATCCCCATCTCTGGAGATATTTAAGAGCAGGTTAGACAAATGTCTATCAGGGGTGGTCTAGACAGTATTGGGTCCTGCCATGAGGGCAGGGGACTGGACTCGATGACCTCTCGAGGTCCCTTCCAGTCCTAGTATTCTGTCATTCTATACAGTTCCCAGGGCCTTGGGGACATTGAACACGAGGAAGACGTGCATGCTGGGACCCGTAGTTCCCAGGGCATTAGGGACAGTGAGCATGAGGGAGCAGTGCATGCTGGGACATATAGTTCCCAGGGCCTTAGGGACACAGCATGACGAATTGTGCATGCTGGGACCCATAGTTCCCTGGGGTCTTAGGGACACTGAGCATGAGGAACAGTGCTTGCTGGAACATATAGTTCTTGGGGGCCTTAGGGACAGTGAGTGTGAGGGAGCAGTGTATGCTGGGACCTGTAGTTCCCAGGGCCCTAGGGAGCAGTGCATGCTGGGACCTGTAGTTCCCAGGGCCTGAGAGAGCAGTGCATGCTGGGATCCCCACATCCCATTTAGCAATGGTTGTGCCCCCCAGCTGCTGCTGTGCAGCCCCAAACCCCCGGTCCCTTCTGGGCAGTGCAGGGTTGTGGATCTTACCAGCATGATGACCTGCCCAGTGCAGAGAGCACCCGGCTGACGCGGCTCCCTGTCTGGAGGGGCATCACTCGGCCGCCCCTGCTCCTCACTGCCTCCCACTGGATCCTCCGGTGCCGGGGGAGGCGGGTTCTCCTCCTCTTCCATGGCCATGGGCAAAGAGACTCCTGCATACAGGAAAGGTGAGCGAGGCCACCAGCTCTCATCCCCACCAGCAACACAGCCACCACCATGCCCAGCCTGGTTCTCAGCCGCTGCTCTAACCACCAGGCCCTACTCCCCTCCCTGAGCTAGGGGAGAACCCAGGCATCCCAGCTCCCGGCCCCTCCCACTTCTGCACCTGTGTCCTCATCTAATGCCTGTACAGCTCAGGCTCAGAGACAGCCGTCCTCCAGCCAAGCCCCACAGCTCCTTGGCCCTGGCCCGTGCCCTTTCCCCACCCCCCGGAGCTATCCTGTCCCTGCCCTGGGGCCAGTGCCCCATCAAGAGGAAAGGGCCCGTATCTCACCCGTGCCTGGACAAGCCTCTGCCCAGCAGTCAGTTCTCAGCTCACATCGCTGAAGCTGTGAGGTCAAAGGGGAAACGGACCCACAAGACCCCCTGTGGACCCAGAGTCCCTTCCTGCTGCACCCTCCCCCCCCTTTGCTGGGTGGCTGAACAAGATGTACCGGGGGCAGGGGGAAGCCTCTGGCCTCTGGCCTCAGCCGCCCCATGTGGGCCAAGGGGCTTCCTTCCTCTGCCCACGGAGGGGCCCGAACATCGCCCCCCAGGCCGCTGATCAATAGCCCTCCTCTCCAGCCCCCACTCCTGAGCGGCCATGTATTCCTCCTGGCCCCCACTACCCTTCACCAGTTTAGTGACCCCCCACCGCCACCCCTTCTACCCCCTCCCAATGCTGATCATACCCTCCCCCTTCACCTCCCTGTGGGAGGCTGGTTCCGGGCTATCCGCCTTCAGCTCCACTTGGAAACCCCCAGTCCCTGAGAGCACCTGCCTGTAGCCTCCTCCTCCACCCTACAGAAGCCCTCCCCACACCTGTCCCGGCCCCTATAGCCCCGTCTCCCGCCCCACCTTGTCCCTAGAGCACCCACCTATAGCTGCCTCCCTTCTCCTCCAGAATCCATCCTCACCCCATATAGCCCCCTCTGCCACAGCCACCCCCTTATCCCTATAGCCCCTCCCCATAGCCACCCCCTGCCCCATAGCCTCCCTCCCCCACAGCAACCCCCTGCCCCATAGCCCCCTCCCCACAGCCACCCCCTGCCCCATAGCCCCCTCCCCCACAGCCACCCCCTGCCCCATAGCCCCCTCCCCCACAGCCACCCCCTGCCCCATAGCCCCCTCCCCCACAGCCACCCCCTGCCCCATAGCCTCCTCCCCCACCCCCTGCCCCAAGCCCCCTCCCCAAGCCCCCCCTGCCCCATAGCCCCCTCCCCCACAGCCACCCCCTGCCCCATAGCCCCCTCCCCCACAGCCACCCCCTGCCCCACAGCCCCCTCCCCAAAGCAACCCCCTGCCCCACAGCCCCCTCCCCCACAGCCACCCCCTGCCCCATAGCCCCTCCCCCACAGCCACCCCCTGCCCCATAGCCCCCTCCCCCACAGCAACCCCCTGCCCCATAGCCCCCTCCCCCACAGCCACCCCCTGCCCCATTGCCACCCCCGCCCCTATAGCCCCTCCCCCGCAGCCCCGTTACCTGGCGCGCGGCGGCCCCGCCCCTAGCACAAAGGGCGCCGCTGCCCGAGCCCGGCCGCCCCGGCAGCCGCCATCTTACCCCGCGGCCCGCTCGGCTCCGGCTCGGGCGCTGCGGCGGCGCGGGGGCCGCTGGGAGATGGAGTCCGCCGCCGCGGAGAAGGGGGACGGGAACTACCGCTCCCGGCATGCCCCGCGGCCGACCCGCCGCGCCCTGGCCGCCGCCCGCCGCGCGGGGCATGCCGGGAGCGGTAGTTCCCCTCCCCATGACTCAGGGGCCCGGCGCCTGGCTTTCCCGACAGGCACAGCGGCCGCGCGGGACGTCATGGGAGCGGCGAGGCGCCAGCCCCGCTGCGCCGGGCGTGACTACGCGTCCCAGCGTGCACCGCGCCGCCTTGCCGCGGGGCAGGCTGGGGGATACTGGACAGAAAGGCTGCGGCGGGGGCGGGGCGACCCCACAACGCTTTGCTGTGCCGCCCAGTGCATCATGGGAGTTGTAGTCCATCGCAGTGGTGGGGAACGGGAGTCCGTGACGAGCCGCGACGTCACTGTAACGTCATCCTGCCAGCTCAGAGAACTCTGCTATCATCCCCTCAGGCTGCTGTGATGTCATCCGCCACGCTATGACATCAGCCCCTGGGGCTCCGCCCCCAATGTCATCAGTGCCCCTCACTGCACCATGACATCACCCTCCCACGTCACTGCTGTGACATCATCTCGGAGCGATGTCACCCGGCCGGGATGTCGTCATGGTGCCAACAACATCTCTGTGCCGTGGTATCCTCAAGCAGTGACATCGCTACATTGTGATGTCACCCCATGGCTTCCCGCAGGGACAATCCCAAGGCAGCCCCGCAGGAGGGCGCTGTGCGGGGGGGGGGATGGAGGGAGGGCGCTGTGGGGGGTGGATGGAGGGCACTTGGGATAGAGGGAGCAGGGACAGATTTAGGGCAGGGTGAGTGGGGCAGCCGCCCCGGGCCCCGCGCTTCAAGAAGCCCCGTGCAAGAAGCTCCCTGGGGACCCCGCAAAATTGTGCTGCCCTGGGCCCTGCAAAATCGTTATCTGCCCCGGAGAGGGAGAGTGCTGCGGGGGGATGGAGGGAGGGTGCTGGGGGGGGGTGGATGGACAGAGGGCGCTCTAAGGGGTGGATGCAGCACAATGGGGGGCACTGTGGGGGGATTGATGGACAGAGGGCACTGGGGGGGTGAACGGAGGGAGGGCACTGTGGGGGGATTGATGGACAGAGGGCACGGGGGGGTGAACAGAGGGAGGGCACTGGGGGGGGGATTGATGGACAGAGGGCACGGGGCGGTGAATGGAGGGAGGGCGCTGTGGGGGGATTGATGGACAGAGGGCACTGGGGGTGAATGGAGGGAGGGCGCTGTGGGGGGATTGATGGACAGAGGGCACGGGGGGTGAATGGAGGGAGGGCGCTGTGGGGGGATTGATGGACAGAGGGCACGGGGGGGTGAACGGAGGGAGGGCACTGTGGGGGGTGAACAAAGGGAGGGCCCTGTGGGGGGGTGAACAGAAGGAGGGCGCTGTGGGGGGGTTGACTGAGGGAGGGCACTGTGGGGGGGTGGATGGAGGGAGGGCGCTGTGGGGGATGGACGGAGGGAGGGCGCTGTGGGGGGGTGAACAGAAGGAGGGCGCTGTGGGGGGGTGGATGGAGGGAGAGCCCTGTGGGGGGTGGATGAAGGGAGGGCGCTGTGGGGGATAGACGGAGGGAGGGCACTGTGGGGGGGTGGATGGAGGGAGGGCGCTGTGGGGGGTTGACTGAGGGAGGGCACTGTGGGGGGTGGATGAAGGGAGAGCCCTGTGGGGGGGTGAACAGAAGGAGGGCGCTGTGGGGGGTTGACTGAGGGAGAGCCCTGTGGGGGGTGGATGGAGGGAGGGCGCTGTGTGGGGGTGTGGACAGACAGAGGGCGCTAGATGAAGATGGGGGGCTGGCCAGTACCTGGAGCATACGGGAAGGGGGACTAGGTGCTTGGTGCAGATTGAAGGTCTGTACCATAACCCCCCAGATTCCCCCTATAGCTGCCCCTCCTGTGTCACACAGGGTCCCACCCCCGTTTGGTTCCCCAAAGGGCTGCGGCCTGGTGCGCTGGAGGACCTGGCCTTTCATGGGGGCCGACAGTGCCGACTGCCCATCCAGCTACTGGGCCCTGGGATCCCGGGGTACCAGCCCCCCCCCCCGTGTGGGCTCCAATCGTCCCTTGGGTGTGTTGGGGCCTTCGGGCCAGGAGCAGGTTCCAAGCCCCATTGCTGTCCCTGCCCCTCCCCAGGAGACCCCAAGGACGAGGTATCACAGGGAGAGGGAGCCCAGGAGAAAGAGGGGGTGCGGGCCAAGCATGGGCAGTGCTCCCCCAAAATGGACAGGAAGAGAGGGGGACTTGGCTGCAGCTGGGAAGGGGGGGAGCAGGTGGGGCAGGATTTGATGGAGCTGGCGGGGGGGGGGGGAATTCATGCTCCTGGCTTTATCTCTGCCCTCCTGGGGGCTCCGTGATGGGGGATCCTGGATTGGGGGGATCAGAGGGAACAGGAATAACACGTCCACATCTAGACCCCTTCCAGCTGCCGGGTCCTCTGCTTATAACAGGCTGCCTGCAGCTGGGGTCTGAACCCATCTCCCCCCACCAGTCCCAGAACCCCCTGGGCCCAATCACGGCAGACTCCAGCTCCTGTCTGCTCCCAATGTGCCCCCCCAACCCCCTGCTTCATCCTGTCCCAGCCCCCCAACCTCTGAACCCCCTGAGCCCAGAGCGCCCCCCCCCCCATTTCTCTATGGGTTGACACAGGACCCCTGGGTTCCATTCCTGGCTGGGGGGGAGGTGTCCTATCCCCCCTCACAGGACTCCTCTCTGGCCTCATGGGGGGGGCTGTTCCCTGCTCCCCTCCTAGCCCCACAGGGCTTGAAGTGGGTCCGACTCTGGCCTGGCCTCCCACTCTCCTCTGGGGGTAGAGGAATTGCCCGGCAGTAGCCCCTCCCCCCCCTCCAGCTGCCCCTCCCCGTCCGGGCTCCGGGAAGGGCTGATGAGGGGGGCGGTGTCGGCGGGGGGGGGGGGGTGTATGTGTGTGAATCAGCTTCCTCCACACACCATGTGAAAGGAATGTAGTGAGGTCACCCCCCCCCGCTCGGATCCTGGTCCCCCCCCCCGCAGGGATGGGGGGGTCGATCCAGGCGGGGCTGCAGCGGGGGAAAGAGAGAGGAGGAGGGAAAGAGGGAGGATCCCACAAGGGCAGAATCAGGCGCCCTGGCCCCCAGCCCGGCATTTAGAGAAGTGGGGAGTGCGGGGAGGTGCGGGGGGGTGCGGGGGGGGGGCTGCCCCCCCTCATTCCATCTCGCCCGCGCGCGCCATGTAGGGAAGTGGATTTTTTGTGAATCGCCCGGCGCCTCATGACTATGCGAGCGCCTCATTAGCATAGATTAGCATGGAGCACGGCCCCGCCTCGGAGGGGGTAGCCGGAGGGGAGGGGGGGCGAGCCAGCCATATTCTCGGGGAGTCCAGCGCAGCGCCGGGCCGCACGCGGAGGGGGCGGGGCGGGCCCCCCAAGGGTTGAGTGCCCACCCCACGCAGCCCCCAGCCATGGCCCCCCAGGAGCCGGGGGCGCCCCAGGAGAAGTACAAGCTGGTGGTGGTGGGAGGGGGCGGCGTAGGGAAGAGCGCGCTGACCATCCAGTTCATCCAGGTAAGGGGGGGGCAGGAAACGGGGGGGGAGCTCCAGCTGGGCTTGGCCCCCACCCCAGCCGCAAACTTTCCTCCCCTTAAAAGTGGCGGGGAATCCCGGGGAGCAGGGCAAGCGGATTTGGCGCCGGGGGGGCTGGGAAGGGGGTTCTGGCGGGGGGGGGGGAGCTGCGTGGGGCGGGGTCCGGGTCCGGATCCGGGAGGGGAGAGGTTAAGGAGGTGCCTGGGGGGCTTCCAGGGGGCAGGGCGGGGAGTGGCAGCAGGAATTTGAGGCCCAGAGGGAGCCCCCCCCCCGCTGCCCGGTGAGTGTCGGGGGGGGGGGCGCTTGTTCCACTTTCCAGCACATCTACTCAAGAACTAAAGGGGGGGGGGCTGTGTCCCGGATGCCTGGGTTCTGTGCCCGCTCTGGGGAGGGGAGTAGGGACTAGTGGTTGGAGCGCGGGCGGCGGCGCTGGGAGCCGGGAGGCAAAGTGAGGTCCCGCGGTCGGGGCCGGGAGGGGGCCGGGACGCTGGGTTCTTGTCGCAGCTCTAACCCCCTCCCCCCCCCAGTCCTACTTTGTCTCGGACTATGACCCCACCATCGAGGACTCCTACACCAAGATTTGCACCATCGATGGGACCCCCACCCGGCTGGACAGTGAGTTGGGGGGAGGGGGCGGTTTGCGGCCCACTTGGGGGGAGGGCTGCGGGGGGGGGTTCTAGGGGTGGGAAACAGGAGGGGGCTGGGAGCCAGGACTCCTGGGTCCTCCCCCTGGCTCCAGGAGGGCGGGACCAGGAGCCTGGCACTCAGCTGGTGGGGAGGGTGGCTAACCACCCCCCCCCCCCATCTCTGCCCCACAGTCCTGGACACGGCGGGGCAGGAAGAGTTTGGGGCCATGCGGGAGCAGTACATGCGGACGGGGGAGGGGTTCTTGCTCATCTACGCCATCAATGACAGAGGCAGGTAAGGCCCCCCTCCCCCGACCCGCCCCCCACCCTGACGGCAACCTCCGGGAGCCCCCTCCCACGAGACCCCCTCACTTCCGCCTCCTATAGCCGGAGCTGTGGCAGCCCCCCCATCTGTAGCTCCCTGCCCCCTATTCCCATGCCCCCTAGAGAGAATCCCCCCCCCCCCCCCGGCAACTCCCCATCCTGTCTCCATCTCCCCCCCCCACACACAGCTTCACCGAGATCAGCAAGTTCCACACGCAGATCCTGAGGGTCAAAGACCGGGACGACTTTCCCATGATCCTCGTGGGCAACAAGGCCGACCTCGACCTGCAGCGCCAGGTAAGGGGCGGGGCCGGGGGCCTTCGGGCTCCACCCACACCATGGCGTCCTCACAGGGCCCCAAGGGCCACTGGGTGCAAGCCAATGGCGGCCAGCTGGGTCAATGCCCAGACAGGAAGTGCCACCCTACGGGCCACTCGCGCTCTGTTGGCAGCCATCTTGGACAGCGCCCAGACAGGAAGTGCCACCCCACAGGCCACTCGCGCTCTGTTGGCGGCCATCTTGGACAGCGCCCAGACAGGAAGTGCTACCCTAAGGGCCACTTGCGCTCTGTTGGCAGCCATCTTGGACAGTGCCCAGACAGGAAGTGCCACCCCACAGGCCACTCGCGCTCTGTTGGCGGCCATCTTGGACAGCGCCCAGACAGGAAGTGCCACCCCACAGGCCACTCGCGCTCTGTTGGCGGCCATCTTGGACAGCGCCCAGACAGGAAGTGCCACCCCACAGGCCACTTGCGCTGTTGGCAGCCATCTTGGACAGTGCCCAGACAGGAAGTGCCACCCCACAGGCCACTCGCGCTCTGTTGGCGGCCATCTTGGACAGCGCCCAGACAGGAAGTGCCACCCCACAGGCCACTGGCGCTGTTGGCAGCCATCTTGGACAGTGCCCAGACAGGAAGTGCCACCCCACAGGCCACTCGCGCTCTGTTGGTGGCCATCTTGGACAGTGCCCAGACAGGAAGTGCCAGGTGAGACCAGTCTCCCTGGTGGGGCTTTCTGAAGCCTGGGTGCCCGGGTTCCCCCAGCTGCCCGGGGACTTTGAGAGGTGCCCAGTATCCCCCTGCCAGCCGAGCGAATGGAGGAGCTGTTTGTACCCCCCCAGGTGCCCAGAGAGGAGGCCCTGGCCTTCGCCCAGGAGAATCGCATCCCCTACATGGAAGCCTCGGCCAAGATCCGCCTTAACGTAGACGAATCCTTCCACGAGGTGGTCCGGGCCATCAGGTACGAGGGGGTCCCATGTAGGGCTGTTCCCCCCCAGAGACCCCTGGGGGGGTTGTTCCCCCAAGGCACCCCCTGAAATGCAGAGAGCACCTTCAGGATCTCCCCACATAGGGTAGATTCCTAGCCCCCCTTCCCGTGGGATCCCTCCAAACAGCGGTTCAGTTCCTCCTGCCCCCTGCCTTTACAGCAGAGTATCTTCCTGCGGGGAACGCTCACCCCGTCTAAGGAGGCATGCCCCCCCCCCAACATGGGGTTTGTCTCCTTCAGGCACACCCCCCAAATAGCTGTTCCCTTCCCTGTGCCCCCAGGAAGGGCCCCCTTCCAGTTTGGGCTCCGCTCCTCAGCATTTCCCCCCCACACACACACACACTTTGCTCTCTTGCAGGAGGTTCCAGGAGCTGGAGATGCCCCCTGCTCCCAGGGCACACCCCACTGCTAAAGAATCCAAGAGCTGCCCCTGCTGCATCCTGTGAGGGGTTGGGGGCACGCGTTCCCCTCCCCCGACCTCGCCCTCCCTCCGACACTCACCCAGCTGGCTGTTTGTACATATCTATAAATGGGGGGGCAGAGGATGGGGATATTTGGGGGGCAGAGAGGGTGCCCCCCACTCTATAGGGGCTGGGCAATGGGCACCCTGTATCGTGGGGGTGCAGGTAGCAGAGTCCCTCAAAAGTGCAGGGGTGTCATGGTGGGGCCCCATTACAGCCTTTGGCTGGAGAGCGTTTGGGGTCTCCCAACAGGTACCCCCTGTCCTAGGGCAGCCCTAGAGCCCAAGGCCGGGCCCCAACGGAGGTACTGTGTGTGGGAGGGCACATCATGACTCTGGTGATGCCCCCTCCCCCAGGGAGGGGTCCCTTCCAAAATACTGGCCTTTTCTGCAGAAAAACCAAAGCTTGATTAGAAGAGGGGACCCCAGTGTCCGAGGTGGAGGTGGTGTGTGCGGCTTTCTGTAGCCAGACTAAGCACCAGGAATTGGGGGGGGGGGGGGGGGGGAATCTTCCTGGCTAATGACCTCACTGCTATTTGTATGCATCACTGTGCGGGGGGGTGGGTGTGTGGGGGGGGGGAGAACACCAGGCCCTAAAGCAGAAGGAATTCTGGGTAAGATGCAGCAGAGAGGGGCAAGCGAGGGCAGATACTCGTCCCCCACCCCCATGGGGTAGGGGTGGTTCTACCCCTTACTCCCGCCCCCATCCACCCACCCGCAGCACGGACGTAGGAGCAAGCTTGGCGGTTGTGGGGAAGGGGTTTTGGGGGGGACCAGCATTGTTCCCCACCCCACTAAGCACAGGTTGCATTAAAGTGCCTTATAAAGCCAGGACTGTGTCAGTCTTGTCATTGGGGGCGGGTGGAAGACCCTCCCCCCAGCCCCTCAAATGGCAGGGCAGGTTGCTCCAGGGGGTGCAGGTGGGAATAGCCGCCCCATATGCTTGGGGGCCTCAACCCAACACCCAGACTCCTGGGTTCTGCCATCTCCCCTCTGGGAGGGTGCAGGCTCCCCTCAGCCTCGGGGCAGGGGACAGACCCATGGCTTGTCCCCAGCGGGGCACTAGCCTGGGGGGGACCCTGCCCCTTTTAGGGGGCGTGCATCCATCCCCGGCAGTAACGCCTTGGGGTTCTCTTTGCTGCTAATGCACTGGGCCGATGGAAGCTGGCGGCCCTGGGATTTTGGGGGTACATCTGAGCACGCACCTGTTTTCCAGGCGTGGCGGGGGGGGGGCTCTGTGCAGGGCGGAGGTGTGGCTCTGGGGCGTGGGCGGGGGGAGAGGGAGAGACGAGGGACCCAGGGGAGCGAGAAAAAGAGGCGGAGACGCGAGTAAACAATAAAAATATATCGGAACATCCATACAGACCACAATCCCGGGCGCAAAACCCACGGACACAGAGTACACAGCGTAAAAAAGGGGGGGCTGGGGGGTGGCGGGATTGGGGGGGCACAGACCAAAGGGGTTAGCTCTGGGCCGGGGGAGGGTCTCAGCTCCCCGCGCTTGGCGGTACCTGCAATTCGGCCAGTTCTGGGCTCTTCCCCCCCATACAGTTTAGTGCTTTGCCGGTATGAGGGAGGGTCCTGGCTGGGTGGGCAGGAGGGGGGGGCGCCTCGCTTTGGCCACAGCCCCCCTCCCCAGAGCACTACAGACGCTGGGGTGCCGGGGGGGGTCCCCCCAAGTTCCTCTCCCCTCCAGGCTCCCTCAGGTGGGGGAAACAGGAGCTGCATTGGGGCTGCCCTCCCCCAATATCCCAGAAACCGTTCATCTGCGGCAGCAGAACGGGGGTGAGAATTTCAAGGCAGTTCCCAGGAAGCCCCAAGGAGGGGGGGGGCTGTTTGTGGCAACCCCTCTTCCCCCTTAAAGTACCTTGAATCCCCCCCCCCAAAGTGGGGAGGAGGCCGGAGGGCGTCACAGGCCACCCACCTCCCCCGCCAAGGGGCGGATGAGAGGCTGCAGGCTTGGGGGTGGCTGGAAAGTAGGGGACTGGGTGGGGGAACAGCCGAGACCAAGCCTTGCTCAAGTCGAGGCTGGATTTTGTTTCCGCCGTTAAAAAAAAAAAAAAAAATGGGGCGGGAGAAAGGGGGGGAATTGGGGCTAGACGGCCCTGAATTTTCTATATAATTATAATAACAACCCCCCCAAAACCCAGACCCCCCCGGCCTCCATCAAAGCTCATCCAGGCCCAAGTATCTCACAGCGAGGGGGGCTGGTGTGGGTTTCAGTTAGCCAAATACAATATGATACATAGACTTTGACCCTATACAGTATGTACAAGAGAATCCGCTGATAAAAAAACAAAACAAAAACACACAACGACAAAAATAACAACCGCCCCCCCCCGCCAAGGAGGGCCGGGCCCCCCAAAACACGGCCTAAGAGAAGGGTTAAATAGTTGTTACGGGCTGGGGGGGCGTGGGGAATCTCCCCCCTCCACCCTGGGGGAAGCACATGGACTCACTGGCTGACTCCCCCCCCCACCACGGGAGTGCCTCCCAACACAAAGGGGGGGCTGTGTTGGGGGGCCCCCAAGCTTGGCAATACATTGTTCTGAGTGGAGAGCCAGACCACGACATGGGGGGGGAGGGGATCACCCCCTGCCCTGCTCAGCTTTGCACGTGAGGGGGGGGGCAATAATACTTTACAGCCCCCCTGCAAGGGGGGGGTCATTACCCTGCTACAGCGGGGGGGGCGGGGAAGGCCAGACCTGTTTCAGGTGAGTGCGCCCAGCATGGAACCCAGGAGTCCTGGCTCCGCCCCCTGGCTCTAACCCCCCCCCCGCCCCAAACCCCCCCCATGTGCTTCCCCGGCAGGGGCAGGGGGCTCCCCCCACCCCCATACAGAGAAAGGAAGCTGCTAAATAGACATTTATACATATATATAAATAAGATTTCTCCGTACGGGAGGGGGAGCCGGGGGGGGCGCGTGTCCAACTGAGCCCCCCACCTCAGGGTGCATCCTCCCCCCAGGGCTGCAGCTGCCCCAAGCTGAGGAGCGTGGGGGGGGCAGGTCTGTCCTGGCTCCCCCCCCACCGACGGGGTGGGGGGCAGATCCCCCAAAGCCCTCCCCAGCCCAGCGGGGGGCCTGGGGGCGGGGCCAGCGCCGCGGGGGAGGGGCGCCCCGCGGGTCACGCGCACTTGCTCTGGGCTTGCGTCAGGAGCTCGCTGAAGGAGTCGAAGAGCGTTTCCAGCCAGGGCTGGTTGCGCATGCACTGCTGGACCACCTCCTCCTGGCCCAGGTCCGCGTCCTGGCCCTCGATGGCCGTCGTCTGCGGGGGAGACAGCGTCAGCCCGCCCCGGGGCAGGGGGACCCTGGGAGGGAACCGTGGGGCAGGCGGGGGAGCCCTGGGGCCGGAGGAAACCATTGGGCAGGAGGAGGGTGCCGTGGGGCAGGTCAGGGGAGTTGTGGGGCCAGAGGGAACCATGGGATCCGGGGAGAACCATGGGGTAGGCGGGGGAGCCGTGGGGCCGGAGGGAACCATGGGGCAGGCAAGGGGCTGTGGGGCAGGTCAGGGGAGCTGTGGGGCCAGAGGGAACCGTGGGGCAGGCAGGGGGAGCCATGGGGCAGGCGAGGGGCTGTGGGGCAGATCAGGGGAGCCGTGGGGCCGGAGGGAACCGTGGGGCAGGCAGGGGGAGCCATGGGGCAGGCGAGGGGCTGTGGGACAGGTCAGGGGAGCCGTGGGGCCAGAGGGAACCATGGGGCAGGCGGGGGGAGCCATGGCGCAGGCCAAGGGGGGGGGATCTGTGGGGCCAGAGGGAACCATGGGGCGGGCGGGGGGAGCCATGGCGCAGGCCAAGGGGGGATCTGTGGGGCCGGAGGGAACCATGGGGCGGGCGGGGGGAGCCATGGCACAGGCCAAGGGGGGGGATCTGTGGGGCCGGAGGGAACCATGGGGCGGGCGGGGGGAGCCATGGCACAGGCCAAGGGGGGGGATCTGTGGGGCCGGAGGGAACCATGGGGCGGGCGGGGGGAGCCATGGCGCAGGCCAAGGGGGAGGATCTGTGGGGCCGGAGGGAACCATGGGGCGGGCGGGGGGAGCCATGGCGCAGGCCAAAGGGGAGGATCTGTGGGGCCGGAGGGAACCATGGGGCGGGCGGGGGGAGCCATGGCGCAGGCCAAGGGGGAGGATCTGTGGGGCCGGAGGGAACCATGGGGCAGGTGGGGGGAGCCATGGCACAGGCCAAGGGGGGGGATCTGTGGGGCCGGAGGGAACCATGGGGCGGGCGGGGGGAGCCATGGCGCAGGCCAAGGGGGGATCTGTGGGGCTGGAGGGAACCGTGGGGCTGGCGGAGGGTGCATGGGGCAGGCCATGGGAGCCGTGGGGCGGGCGGTCTCACCTCATCCTTGCAGCGCAGGAAGGTGTGGTATTTGTAGTGATGGAGGGAATGGTAGAGGGTGAAGAAAAACGACTTTTCCACGTCCACCTTGAATTCCTGCAAGGGAAGGGGGAGGTCAGTCGGGGGGGCAGCCCCTCCCCCGGCCATGCTCCCCACCCCCTCATGTGCCCCCCACAGGTCCTCACCCTGGCACGTCCCTACCTACCCCAGGGCCCGCCAGCACCCTCCAAGACCCCCCAGCTTCCGCCACGAGCCCCCCAGCGCTCCCCCCAACCCACCTGGGGTTTGGACACGTTCTTCTTCAGCTTGCTGAGGGTCTTGCGGTTGTAGGGCTCCCCGGCGGGGCGCAGCCGGACCAGAGCCTCGCCCGGCTCGGCGTGCAGCTGCGGGAAGGTGTGCAGCGCCTCCTGGGGGGCACAGCGGGGGGAGAGCTCGGTTATAAGGCCCCTTCCATGCCTCACAGACCTTGGTCCCTCTAGGGCCCCCCAGCATCTCCCGCCTGAGCCCTAGAGCCCCCCCAGATCTGCAGTGCCCTCCCCCCGGCCCCTACCTGCAGCGCCGGGTGCAGAGACATCCGCTTCAGCACTTTCTTCTTGTGTTCGCTCAGGATCCCGTCAATCTTGCGCATGGGGGGCAGGTATAGCTCATCTGGGAGGAGGGGGGCAAAGGGCAAAGGTCACCAGCCATCGCCCTCTCCCCCTAGGGCCAGCACCCTGCAACGGAGCCATCAGGTGTCCCCCCCACAGTGGGGGAGGACACCCCCCCCTCCTCCGCCAACCACGTGGGTGGGGGTCAGAGCAAGTCAGGTGGGGGGGAGGGGTCAACAAGCATAAGGAGGTGTCGGGGTGGAGGGGGGACTCACCATTGGTGTCTTCCAGCGCCTGGATCATGTCAGGGTCCAGGGCAGTGCTGACCAGCATCTCCACGTAGCTGCGGTACATCTCCTTCATGGCCCGCGTGTTCAGCACCCGGCCCATCGGCACCCGCTCTGGGGGGGAGACAGGGGTGAGTGGGGGGGTCCCGGCCACACCCCCGGCATTACATCTCCACACCACGCAGAGCCCCCCCGGCAACCCACTGCTCCTTACCCCCAGGAGTCAGCTCCCGCTCAGGCCCAGACTCCGCCTCCAAGTCTGTAGCCCCGCCCCCATGGCCCAAACCCCGCCCCTCCACACTCAGTCCCGCCACCAGGCTCCCACCATAGGCCTGTGCCTGGGAGCTTGTGCTAAGAGGCACTTTGCCTCCCTCTAGTGGTGATGCGAGGGAGTACACCCCCCAACCTGCAGTGAGGCTCATTTGCATAGTGCTTGCTCCAGCTCAGCCTATTGGTGGGGACCAGGGCACCGCCCACTGGAAGGCCAGAGGGCTCCGGGAAGTGCCCAAAGCAGCAAACTCCAGGGGGCATCCTTGGCCCCACACTCATCCACCAGCTGAGATGCATGTGCAACGGGCACAGACGTGAAACGGAAAGTGGATAGGAGTGCCCACACCAGGGACAATGGATCACCCTCACCAGGCTGTCAGTGGGCCCCCCCCCCGGGTAGTCCATAACTAAACTGGCCAATCATTCCATCTGTAGGAGCTGACACATTCCAGGGGAAAAAGCACAACAGGGCAACCAGCACACAAGCCGAGCCTGTCCTGACATGACGCCACCCTTGTCCATCCCCTGGAAGTGAGTTCCACCCGGTAACGAATTCCCCGTCCCGCCTTCTGCCTGGCTCACTGGGAGCGGTTCCCAACATGGGTTCCTTTGGGGTGATCGATGCTGAAGCTCGAATGCTGGTCTCTTGCCTAGCTTGGTGGGCTCCCTTTGTAACTCCTCGAGTCATTCTGCACCAGCCGCACCTTCCCTCAACTCCCTGGTTCCCCCTTTTCCCAGACCACTGATGACCATGCTGAGCAGTGCCAGGCCGGTACAGGCCCCAGGGGACACCTGCTGGTCACCTCCCTGCCAGTGTTCCCGAGGGCTTGGGGGACATCCAGAAAAGATTCAGCTGCCACACAGAGCAGAGCGCCCCTAGCCAGCAGCCCGTGTTTCTCCTGGTGGTGCACATTGGCACATGCTTCGGTGCACGGAACAATATTTATTCCGCTCATGAATGGAAAGAAGTCGAGGGAACGCGGCTCTCTCGGCTCTGCCGATTGGCCCGCGATTCCTCCCCTTCGTTTCCCTCCTTTCTGCGGTTACTGACCCGTGACAGCCCGTATCCCGTGGCAGCCCACGGAGCTTAAAAGTCTGGTGAGGGCCTGGTCCGAGATGTTCTCAAAGCCGGGGGCCCTAGATCCCTTCTGGGTGCGTCCGCTGACCACCCCCACCCCGCAAAGAAATCTAGGAGATTGGTGAGCTGGTCCAGAGACCTGCGAGTTCCGCGCTTGGTTACATCCCCCCAGGAGCTGTTGTGCCACTTTGATCCCCCACCGTCCTTCTGAACTCTTCGGTGACTCCCCGCTGGGCCCGGGGAATCCTGGACCGATCCCTTTGCTCCTCTAGTGACACCTCCGTTTGCCAGACCCGGGACCACGCTACCGTCCCCGGCAGTGCAGGCGGGTGTAAGTAATTCACTGGGCGTCTCTGCCAGGGATGGGTCTTTGGCATCCCCATGGGCCAGCGTCCCCACCGACTGGCTGGCTGCCAGCCCAACGGCGCTGTGTGTTTCTGTGGCCGTTGGTTGGCTGCTCTTCGAATTCGGCCTTGAGCTAACGGCCCTTTGCCGCGACTGCCTGAAGGTTCAGCTCCTTTTCTCCTGGGGGATGGGGCTTTCTAAAGGACGCCTGTTCCCCTCCAACCTCCCCTCTCACTCGGCCCCCTTCCCCGCTGGCGTTTTCGCTGGCTCTCCTGCCACTGGGGTCAGGGCGGATGGGGGACCACGGGGAAAGGGGCTGACCCCAGCGCCATGGGAAAGGCGGGACGGAGCCGGGGAGGAGCCATGGGGCTGGTGGGCGGGACCCAAGTGGCTACGTGAGACTCTGCCCCCCCCCCCCCCGAATCGTGCATGCCCCCTTCCCAGGCTCACCGTCCTCGCTCTGCTGGTCTGGGCTGGACTCGGAGTCCGAGGAGGATGCCGCCTCCTTGAGCCATTTTTTCCTCTTCTTCGGAGGCGGCTCCGCCTTCACCTTGGCGGGTTTGGGCTTCGGCTTGGGGGCGCCAGCCGGGGCGGCCTTGGGTGGGGTGGGCGCCATCGGCTCCGTCTTCTCGGCCTTGGGGGCCTTCTCGGCCTTGGGCAGCTTGTCCGCCCGGGGCGGCTTCTCAGCTCGCTCGGCCTTGGGGGGCTTCTCCGGCTTTGCCGCCCGCTCCGGCTTGGAGGCTTTCTCCGCCCGCTCCGGCTTGGGGGCTTTCTCCGCCCGCTCCGGCTTGGGGGCCTTCTCCGCCCGCTCCGGCTTGGGGGCCCGCTCCGGCTTTTTCTCCACTGGCTCCGGCGCCTCTGGCGGCTTCTCGGCCTTGGGCGGGGCTGGCACCTTGGGGCCCGACGTCTTGGGCTGGTTCTGCCTCCTGCAAGGGGCAGGAAGGGAGCAGGGGTCATGAGGCAGGACCCATGGTAGGGAGAGGGCAGGGTGCCCCCCACCCCCATGCCCCCCTGCACACCGCTCACCTCACGGCCTGCAGCGGCCGGTGCCAGGGCTTCTTGGAGCAGACACGGACGTAATCCTTCTTGTTGATGTTCTCCAGGAATTTGACGTAGAGCCGCTGGTACCGGTTCTTGGCGTCCCCGAAATAGCCCAGGTACTGGGGGGGGAGAGCAGAGATCAGGGGCGACAGCAACGGCAGGGGGGCTGCTCCTGAGGGCGTCTCCCACCCCCATCAGAACAGAGACACAAATCCAGCTCCTCTCTCCCAATGTCCCCTCCCCCGCTGGGCACTGGGCGCAGACCCCCATGGACTCCCCACCCCTGTGGGAAGGCCTGTTCAGGAACAGGTCATCCCACGGACGCAGGCGGTTTGGGATGGGGGGGGCTCCCAGACTCTGTCCCTTGGGGCAGGCGCGGAGTCACTCCCACGCCGGCGCTGGGGGAGGGGAGACTCACGTTGCTGGTGGCGCAGAACTGGCGTTGCCCGTCCTTAATCTCGGGGGTGAATTTCTGCAGCAGGGCCTTCTGCACCCGCCAGATGGGGGGCGGCTCCCGGCCCGTCTGCAACGCCAGCTAGAGGCAAAGCTGGGGTCACTCACTGCTGCAGCCCCTGCCAGTCCAGCCCCCCCCAGCTCTATCGGTGCCCCTCCCTCCAGACCCCCAGCCCCTGCCCCCCAGCCCTGCCGGTTCCCCTCCCTCCAGACCCCCAGCCCCTGCCCCCCAGCCCTGCCGGTTCCCCTCCCTCCAGACCCCCAGCCCCTGCCCCCCAGCCCTGCCGGTTCCCCTCCCTCCAGACCCCCAGCCCCTGCCCCCCCAGCCCTGCCGGTTCCCCTCCCTCCAGACCCACAGCCCCTGCCCCCCCAGCCCTGCCGGTTCCCCTCCCTCCAGACCCACAGCCCCTGCCCCCCCAGCCCTGCCGGTTCCCCTCCCTCCAGACCCCCAGCCCCTGCCCCCCCAGCCCTGCCGGTTCCCCTCCCTCCAGACCCACAGCCCCTGCCCCCCCAGCCCTGCCGGTTCCCCTCCCTCCCGACCCACAGTTACTGTCCCCATCCAACCCGACCCACAGCCCCTGCCCCCCCCAATGCTGCCGGTGCCCCTCCCTCCCAACCCGCAGCCCCTGCCCCCCCAACGCTGCCGGTGCCCTTCTCGCCCACCCCAGCCCCGCACCTTGAGGGCCTGGATGTCCTCCACGCGGATGACAAATTCGTCCCGCTCCCGGAAGATCCCCTCCCCGCCGCTCTCAGCCTCCTCCTCGTCCGTCTCGCCGCACACGGCCGCCGTCTCCTGCTTCTTGGCCAGGTGCAGGGGCCGTGCGTCCTCCGGCTCCTCCGGCTCCGGGGAGGCCTGGGCCGGGGGCCCCTCGGGGGGCGGAGGGGGCAGCTCCGGGGGCGATACTGGGGAGGCAGGTAGGGGGGGCTCCTGCTGGGAGGGCTCAGAGGGGGCCGGGCTGGGCAGCTTCTCCTCCACGGCCGGGGCATCTGCGGGGAAGGGAGGGGAGGTTAAAGCAGGTGGGAAGAACCCCCTCCCCCAGCATGCTCTGGGGCACCCGCTCCCCCCTCGCCCAGCATGCTCTGGGGCACCCGCTCCCCCCTCGCCCAGCATGCTCTGGGGCACACGCTCCCCCCTCACCCAGCATGCTCTGGGGCACACGCTCACCCCCCTCGCCCAGCATGCTCTGGGGCACCCGCTCCCCCCTCGCCCAGCATGCTCTGGGGCACACGCTCACCCCCCTCGCCCAGCATGCTCTGGGGCACCCGCTCCCCCCTCGCCCAGCATGCTCTGGGGCACCCGCTCCCCCCTCGCCCAGCATGCTTTAGGGTCACGTGCACCCTCCTACCTCCTATCTTACCCAGCATGCTCTGGGGGCACATTTACCAGCCCCCTTCTTACCCAGCATGCGCCGAGGCACCTGCTCCTCCCTTACCCAGCATGCTCTGGGGCATGTGAACCCTCTTACCCCCCCCATCTTACCCAGCATGCTCTGGGGCACCCCTGCCATCCCACCTCTCTCACCCAGCATGCCCTGGGGTACCCGCGCCATGCTTCCCACCCCATGTTACCCAGCGGGTCGGGAGTGAGGGGCATTGTCGGCGGGGGGCAAAGGAAGGGGGGCAGAGATGCAGGGGCAACTGGGGGGGCCCCCCAGGGCCACCCACCGGCCCCGTCGCTCTCCTTGCGCTCGGCCGGGTCGTCCAGGGCGGAGATGGCGGACGAGATGCTCTTCTGCAGGTCCTGGTTCTTGCCCACCGAGTCCTCCTCGTCGGAGGAGAAGGACGGGAGGGTCTCCAGGTTGCGTTTCAGCTCCTCATCCAGGCGCTTGCAGGGGCTGGTGCAGCTCATCACCAGCCCCTCGCCCTCGGCCCCGTCCAGCGCCCCCGGCAGCAGGGGAGGCGCCAGGCCAAAGGGGGGCTGGGCTGCCGGGGCCCGCGGAGCCTTGGGGGGGCTGGCGGCGGCCGTGGGCAGCTGCTGCCGCTTGCCCGACTTGAGGAAGTCCAGGAAGGAGGCCATGAAGCCCGACTTCATCTCCGGCTGCTTCTCCTCCACCTCCCGGATCTTGGCCTTGATCTTCTCTCGCGTCTGGCTGCTGTCCAGCCCGCCCTCGGGGGGCGCCGGCCCGGGGGGCGTGGGCTCGGCCGGGGCCCCCTCACCGCCCTTGGGCACCGCCAGCTTGATCTGGGGGGAGAACGGGGCGTGCCATTTTCCGGCGGCCCCCGGGAGCCCTCGGCTACCCCCAACCCTGCCCCCCGGAGGGCTCTTGGCCACCTCCAGCCCAGCCCCCCAGCCGCCGCCCCCTGGGGAGACCACATCACCCAGGGCCTGCAGGTCCTAACCCTTAGGAGCCCCCATCATGTCCTCCAATAGACCAGCCTAGCTGGAAGTCCCAGAACAGGCCCCACATACATGGCCCTGCCCCCAGTCAAAGTTCCTAGGTCACCAGCCAGGACCCCACCCTCCTCAGACTTCTCCCCCCAGGGCTCCGCCCCCTCAGAGCTCCACCCTCTCCACCCAGGGCTCCACCCCCTCAGAGCTCCGCCCCTCAGAGCTCCACCCACCCCACCCAGGGCTCCGCCCCCTCAGAGATCCACCCCCCCACCCAGGGCCCTGCTCCCTCAGAGACCCGCCCTCCCCACCAGGGCCCTGACCCCTCAGAACTCCGCCCTTCCCACCCCCTCAGAGCTCCACCCTCCCCACCCAGGGCCCCGCCCCCTCGGAGCTCCACCCTCCCCACCAGGGCCCTGACCCCTCAGAACTTCGCCCTTCCCACCCCCTCAGAGCTCCACCCTCCCCACCCAGGGCCCCGCCCGCTCAGAGCTCCGCCCTCCCCACCTAGGGCCCCGCCCCCTCGGAGCTCTCTCCTCCATCCCCTCAGAGCCCTGCCTCTTGGAACTCTGCCCTCCCCACCCAGGGCTCCACCCCCTCAGAGCTCCTCCCTCCGCCGCCTCAGAGCTCCAACCTCCCCACCCAGGGCTCCACCCCCTCAGAGCTCCGCCCCTCCCAGGGCCCCGCCCCCTCGGAGCTCTCTCCTCCATCCCCTCAGAGCCCTGCCTCTCAGAACTCTGCCCTCCCCATCCAGGGCTCCACCCCGTCAGAGCTCCACCCTCCCTACCCAGGGCTCCACCCCCTCAGAGCTCCACCCTCCACAGCCAGGGTTCCGCCCCCTCAGAGCTCTCCCCTCCGTGTCCTCAGAGCTCCACCTACCCCACCCAGGGCCCCGCCCCCTCGGAGGTCCGCCCTCCCACCAGGACTCTGCCCCCTCGGAACTCCGCCCTCCTCAGCCAGGGCTCCACCTCCTCAGAGCTCCACCCGCCCCACACAGGGCCCTGCCCCCTCGGACCTCTACCCTCCACCCCCTCAGAGCCCTGCCCCTTGAAACTCTGCCCTCCCCACCCGGAGCTCCGCCCCCCCAGAACTCCACCCTCCCCACCCAGGGCCCCGCCCCCTCGGAGCTCCGCCCTCTCCACCCAGGGCCCCGCCCCCTCGGAGCTCTCCCCTCCACCCCCTCAGAGCCCTGCCCCTTGGAACTCTGCCCTCCCCACCCAGGGCTTCGCCCCCTCAGAGCTCCAACCTTCCCACCCGAGCCCCGCCCCCTCAGAGCTCTGCCCTCCCCACCTGGGGCCCCACCCCCTCGGAGCTCCGCCCTCCCCACCTGGGGCCCTGCCCACTTGGAGCTCCGCCCTCCCCTCCCAGGGCCCCGCCCCCACCCTTACCTTGAGCGGCTTGAGAGGCTCCACGCCAGCCCCTCCTTCGCCCCCCTCCTCAGCCCCCTTCTTGCCCCGCCCCCGCCCCCTGCCCCGGGGCTTCTTGGCGCCGTCGGGGGGCAGGACGCCGTGGGGCTCGGCCAGGGGCCGGATGCGGGGCCGCCCGCGGGGCCGGGGGGGCCCGTCCCGCTTGGGCTTGGTGGGCTTGCGCCCCCGCTTCTTGGGGCCGTCGGCGGCGCTGTGGTGGGGGCAGAAGTCGATGTCGCCCATGGGGCTGAGGCTGGGCCGGGCCCGGCAGCTGGAGATGAGGTCGGGCAGCAGGTCGGGCAGCCGGCGGCTGTTGAGGCGGATGTCGGCCGGCACGTCGGCCTTGTCCTCGTCGTCCTGGAACTCGTACTCCTGGGCGTAGGCTTTCTTGGGGGGCTGGAAGGGGGCCTCCCGCTTGCGCAGCAGGTGGAAGGACGAGGTCTTCAGCAGCTTCTTGGGCTTGGAGGAGCAGAAGATGGGGGAGGTGAGGCCCGGCTTGGGGGCCCCCTCCGGCCCCCCGTGCCCGGCCTGGATCAGCCCCAGCGGCTCCGCGTTGACGGTGGAGGGCAGTTCGTGCTTGACCGGCTCCAGCGCCAGGTGCGGCCCGTCCTCGCCCTGCCCCGGGCAGTAGCCCTGGTAGCCCTGGCCGGCCGGCAGCATGTCGTAACCGCCGGCCCCCCCCTTCAGGCCCTCGGCCCGCTCCAGGCTGGGGGGCTCGTCCTCCCCGCAGCCCGGCTTGGGGAAGTCGTCGGGGCCGCAGGCCCCCGGCCCGAACATGTCCTCCATGCCGGGGAAGAAGCTGCGATCCTCGTCCTGCAGCAGCGCGTCCGGGAAGCAGATGGAGGTGAGGGGCACGAAGCGCTGCTTGGAGCCCTGCGGGCTGGGGCTCTCGAACTGGTCCTTGGCCTCCAGCGGGGCCTGCGGCACCTGCTGGGACGCGTCGGGCTCCAGGCCGGCCCCGCCCTGGCCCAGGTGGGACTCCAGGCTGAGGTCGGGCTCCAGGAAGTCCTGGATCTCCTGGGCCTGGCCCAGCACCTCCATGTTCTCCGCCTGCAGGTGGCCCTGCAGCTGGGGCGAGTGGCGGGCGTGGGCCTGCTGCAGGTGGGCCTCCAGGGCCTGCAGCTGGAGCGGGGGCTCGGGGGGCTCGGGCGGGTGCAGCCGCTGCTGCTCCAGCAGGGGCACCTTGGCCCGGGAGTGCAGCTGGCTCTGGGTGTGGGTCAGCACCGACTGCAGCAGCTGTTGGGGCGGGGGCGCCTGGGGGGGCAGGGAGAGCTGGGGCAGGTCGGGGGGAGTCCAGCAGCAGCGGCGCCCCCTGCTGGCTGGGCAGCAGCCCGTGGGGCTCCAGGGGCGGGGCCTCGCCCACCAGGCGGTGGGACGGGGGGCCGTGCTCGGGGGTCTTCTGCAGGTAGGAGTGAGCCGGGCCCAGGTCCTTGCCGCCCCCTTGCAGGTGCTCCACCGACTTCTTCAGCTCCGGGGGGTAGCCCTCCAGGGCCCCGGCCTGCTGGCCGTAGTGCACCACGGAGGTGGCCAGCGCCTCGGGCGTGGCCCGGGCCCGCTCCCCCTTCTTCTTCTCCTTCAGGCCCTGCAGGGAGAGCTCCAGGCCCGGCCCGTCCAGGTTGGAGTTGGTGCGGATAACGCTCTGCAGGTGGTAGCGCTCCTCCGACTTGCTCAGCGCCCCGTAGGCCAGCCCCTTGGCCCCCCGCTCCCCACACGGCCCCAGCCCCTCGCCCGGCCCCCGGGGGGGCGGCGTCTGCGACTGCAGCAAGTGCTGGATGAGGAAATCCTCGTCCTCCGCCCGCTCGGCCGCCAGCAGCTCCGACTCCACCTTGGCCTTGTTGTAGGAGCCGGCCCGCTCCAGGCCCGGCTGGGCGCCCGGGTAGCTCTGCCCGTGGGCCTGCTGCATGAAGGAGGGCGAGAGCACCGAGGTGAGGTACTTCTGCGACTGCCCGGGCGAGGCCACGCTCTGGGGCCGGGCGGCCGTGGGCGACTGCAGGGGCCGGCCGATCTGCGAAGGGCTGGAGTCGGGCAGGCTCTGCCCATGGGCGTAGCCCAGGGGCTGCGGGTGGCTGGGCATGGCGGGCGAGTGCCCGGTGCTGTAGCTCATGGAGGGGCTGGCGGTGGGCATGCCCTGCGAGTGGGCCGGCCCGTAGCTGGCCGTCTGGCTGACCGAGACGTGGGGCTCGGCCTGGACGCTGTACCCCACCGTCGACAGCCCCTGCAGCTGCTCGGGGGAGTAGGTTTGGCTCTGGCTCACGCAGGGCTGCAGGCCCTGGCCGGCCTGCCCGGCTTGTCCGCCCTGCTGGGCCTGCCCCGGCCCGTAGCTCGAGGCCTTGCTGCTGGTGAGGTCCTGGGCCTGGCTGCTGCTGAACTGGGAGGCCTGGCTGATGGAGGGCAGGCTGGGCGCCTGGCTGACGGCGTAGCTCTGCGGCTGGCTCATGGACAGCAGGCTCTGGGGCTGGCCGGGCGAGTAGGCCTGCGACTGGCTGGCGATGACCGAGCTGGGCTTGGCCACCGAGGCGGAGAAGCTGCTTTGGCACTTGGGGGTGGCGGTGGAGCGGGGGGTCTGGCGGGAGGCCGAGTAGCTCTTGGACTTGGAGGAGGAGCCGCCGGCGCCGGCTCCGGCGCCCGAATAGCCGGGCGACTGGATGATGGGCCGGTAGCTCTGGGCCGGCTCCTGGCGGGGGGCCTGCGGCTGCTTCTGGGAGCCCTCGGAGCCGGCGGGCGAGGGCTCGCCCAGCGGGCTGCAGGAGAGGCTGGCGCGGTGCGACATCTGCTGGTAGCTGCCCCCGCAGCTCAGGTAGTGCTGCAGGGAGTGGGCGGCGGGCAGCTGGGGCTGGCCGCTGGAGGGGCGCTGGTAGTGCTTGATGACGCTGTCCTGCCGCGGCATGGCCCGCTCCATGGAGGCGGCCGAGGGGCTGGAGAAGACGGAGGCGTTGTAGAGCTGGGCCGGCTGCTCCGAGGGGGGGCCCAGGGAGGACGAGAGGAGGTTGAACTGGGAGGGCAGGTGGCGGGAGGCCGACTCCTGGGCGCTGCGGTAGGCCGAGCTCTGGGCGGGCAGGCCGGAGCCCAGCACGGCGCTGCCCAGCCGGTCGAAGCTGAGGGAGGAGGGCACGCTGGCCTGGGAGGGCTTGATGTGCAGGAGGGGGTCGTGCGGGGACAGCAGCCCATTGGAGCTGGGGCTGAAGGCGGCGTCCTGCAGGCTGAGCGAGGAGCCCACGGGGAAGCTGCGCCCGCTGAAGGAGGCCGGGTGCTGGTAGGCCGACAGCGCCGAGGACGAGGGGAAGGTGCCCGAGCCGGGGATGGCGCCCGAGATGAACAGCTCAGCCGGCGCCGGAGTGTGCATGGCTAGGAGAGATGGGGGGCGGGTGTCAGAGACAGGGCAGAGCCCCCCCATGCGCAGCCCCCGCCCCCACCTGGGATGGGCTCGCTCGCAGTGGGGAGGGGCGGCAGTCCACGCCCTACTGGGCAGGTGGGGAAGGGGGCTGGGACTTGGGGCTGCTGGGTACAGCTGGGGGCGGAGCTAAGGGAGGGAGCAGCCCAGGGCCTGGCTGGGGGCGGGACTAAGGGAGGGAGCAGCCCGGGGCCTGGCTGGGGGCGGGACTAAGGGAGGGAGCAGCCCAGGTCCTGGCTGGGGGCAGGACTAAGGGAGGGAGCAGCCCAGGGCCTGGCTGGGGGCGGGACTAAGGGAGGGCGCAGGGGCGGGGCTAAGGGAGGGAGCAGCCCGGGGCCTGGCTGGGGGGCGGGACTAAGAGAGGGAGCAGCCCGGGGCCTGGCTGGGGGGCGGGACTAAGGGAGGGAGCAGCCCGGGGCCTGGCTGGGGGCGGGACTAAGAGAGGGAGCAGCCCGGGGCCTGGCTGGGGGGCGGGACTAAGGGAGGGAGCAGCCCGGGGCCTGGCTGGGGGGCGGGACTAAGAGAGGGAGCAGCCCGGGGCCTGGCTGGGGGGCGGGACTAAGGGAGGGAGCAGCCCGGGGCCTGGCTGGGGGGCGGGACTAAGGGAGGGAGCAGCCCGGGGCCTGGCTGGGGGGCGGGATTAAGGGCGGGCGCAGCCCGGGGCCTGGCTGGGGGGCAGGGCTAAGGGAGGGCGCAGCCCGGGGCCTGGCTGAGGGGCGGGGCTAAGGGAGGGCGCAGCCCGAGGCCTGGCTGAGGGGCGGGGCTAAGGGAGGGCGCAGCCCGGGGCCTGGCTGGGGGCGGGACTAAGGGAGGGAGCAGCCCAGGGCCTGGCTGGGGGGCGGGATTAAGGGAGGGCGCAGCCCGGGGCCTGGCTGGGGGCGGGACTAAGGGAGGGAGCAGCCCGGGGCCTGGCTGGGGGGCGGGGCTAAGGGAGGGCGCAGCCTGGGGCCTGGCTGGGGGGCGGGATTAAGGGCGGGCGCAGCCCGGGGCCTGGCTGGGGGGCGGGACTAAGGGAGGGCGCAGCCCGGGGCCTGGCTGGGGGGCGGGGCTAAGAGAGGGAGCAGCCCGGGGCCTGGCTGGGGGCGGGGCTAAGGGCTAGAATGGGTCAGGCCCCTCCCCCTGGGGGGTCTCCCCGCTCCCTGCATACCTGTCTGCCAAGAGGGGGTGCGGAACTGGGAGAGCAGCGAGGAGGCCGAGGGGCCGGGCTGGGGGGCTCGCGACTCCAGCGCCGAGATGAGGTTCATGACGGAGGCGTCGGGGGTGGCGCTGCTGGCGTGGTGGAGCCCCGTCTCGAAGAGCCCCGAGAGACCTGCAGGGGGGAAGAGAGTGAGGGGGCGCAGACGGGCAACAGAGAGACGAGGGGAGTGCAGATGGGCGCACAGACGGGGGCAGGCCCGACAGAAGGGGACAGACACAGCAGGACAGACGGGGACGGGGCACCGGGGCAGGGGACAGACAGACAGGGGCATGCACGGACAGAGGCAGGGCAGACGGAGACGGGGGACGGACAGACCGACAGGGGCAGGCCCGACACTCAGAAGGGGACAGACAGATGGGGACGGGGCACCGGGGCAGGGGACAGACAGGGAGACGCACGGACAGAGGCAGGGCAGACGGAGACGGGGGACGGACAGACCGACAGGGGCAGGCCCGACACTCAGATGGGGACTGACAGACGGGGACGGGGCACTGGGGCAGGGGACAGACAGACAGGGAGACGCACGGACAGTGGCAGGGCAGACGGAGACGGGGGACGGACAGACAGAGGGGGCGGGGCATGGCAGGGACAGACGAGAAGAGGCAGGGAGGGTGGGGGCATGCCGACAGAGGAGCGGGACGGACGGGGGGGTCGGGAGACAGACCACGGGGGGGTACCTGCGGGGTGGTGGTTGGTGGCGTAGCCCTGCAGGGGGTGGGGGGCGGCATAGGCCTGTCGGTGGAGAATGTCCGTGTCGGGATGGGACGTCCGGGACCCGCCATACACCAGGCTGGGGGGGACAGAGTCAGTGACATGCCCTGGGGGGGCGCCGGCTCCCATGGAGGGGGCCTCAGGCCACTCAAGGAGGAGCCAGCCACGGATCACTCCCACAATGGGGGAGGGGCTTCCCGCCAGGGATTCCCCTCCCCCCCCACCGTGTCCCGCTCCCCCATCGCAGGCCCTGCAGAAGGAGAACCTGCCCCATGGACCCCTCCTCCCCCACAGCCCGGAGAAGTGGGAAGATTCCCCCCCCCCTCCCCCATGTCCCTGCCAGCATCTGCCACAGGGAGTGTGGGGCAGCAGGGCATTGTGGGAAATGTAGTCCCCAGCTCTGGCTTTCCCACCGCTCCAAATGTCTGACCAGCAGTGCCCCCTCCCCCCCTCCACAGCCTGGGCACCAACACAGACAAGGCTTCACGTGCCCCTCGCTCCCACCCCACAGCCCCTGCCAGCCCCCCAGCCCTGCCGGTGCCCCTCAGCCCGGACCCACAGCCCCTGCCAGCCCCGCTCAGCCCAGCCGGTGCCCCTCAGCCCGGACCCACAGCCCCTGCCAGCCCCCCAGCCCTGCCAGTGCCCCTCACCCCAGACCCACAGCCCCTGCCAGCTCCCCAGCCCTGCCGGTGCCCCTCACCCCGGACCCACAGCCCCTGCCAGCCCCCCAGCCCTGCCGGTGCCCCTCAGCCCGGACCCACAGCCCCTGCCAGCCCCGCTCAGCCCAGCCGGTGCCCCTCACCCCAGACCCACAGCCCCTGCCAGCCCCCCAGCCCTGCTGGTGCCCCTCACCCCAGACCCACAGCCCCTGCCAGCCCCCCAGCCCTGCCGGTGCCCCTCACCCCAGACCCACAGCCCCTGCCAGCCCCCCAGCCCTGCCGGTGCCCCTCAGCCCGGACCCACAGCCCCTGCCAGCCCCGCTCAGCCCAGCCGGTGCCCCTCACCCCGGACACACAGCCCCTGCCAGCCCCCAGCCCTGCCGGTGCCCCTCACCCCAGACCCACAGCCCCTGCCAGCCCCCCAGCCCAGCCGGTGCCCCTCACCCCAGACCCACAGCCCCTGCCAGCCCCCCAGCCCTGCCGGTGCCCCTCAGCTCGGACCCACAGCCCCTGCCAGCCCCGCTCAGCCCTGCTGGTGCCCCTCACCCCAGACCCACAGCCCCTGCCAGCCCCCCAGCCCTGCCGGTGCCCCTCACCCCAGACCCACAGCCCCTGCCAGCCCCCCAGCCCTGCCGGTGCCCCTCACCCCAGACCCACAGCCCCTGCCAGTGCCCCACACGCCCAACCTGCAGACCCTGCCGGCCCGGCCCTGGGCTCAAACCCTTAGTTCTGCCCTGCAGGTTCAGCCCCGTCCCTGTGATACGAGAACCGAGAACCCAGGAGTCCTGCCTCTCAACCCTCTAGTCACCCGAGCCCCCCGTTCGCCTCGCACCCAGCTCTGAGCCGCCAGCCCCCCACGTTCCCGAGGCAGCCCCCAGGCCGGGGGCGGGAGGGGTGTGCGGGGCTGCCACAGACCCTCCATGCAGCTTGCCACGGGCGCAGGCCGGCCTCTGGCGGGGCCAAGGCCCGGACCCTGCAGAGACCAGGCACCGGGCGGTCACCAATCCGTGGGCTTTCCCAGGCCTCCGCGCAATCCATGCGCTGCCGCAAAGCCACACAGGGCGCCCCCTGTGGGAGGACAGGAGCCGGGGCCGCCCTACGGGGCTCCTGACTCGGGCGCTGCGGGACATCCACGCGCCAGGGGCGTGCGAGGCTCTGCGGAGACGCCCGCCCCGGGGGCAAGAGGGACGCAGCTCGCGCACGTGGGGCCCCCCACAGCTGGGTGTAGGCAGCTCCCCAAGGTCCCTGCACCGTCCCAAGGTGACGGCAGCGACCGTGCAGGTGGCCTGTGTCCCCTCGCAAGTGGCAGCCGGGCCCGTCCCGTGCACGTGCGACGCGTCCGCTCCCCCCGCCGCGTGCGAGGGGAATGCACGGGGGGCAGCACCTTCCATCGCACCCGCATGCCTCAAAGGGGCGCGGAGGCCCAGAACTAGATGCACGTAGCGTGGGTAGGGAACGCCCCCCTGCGAAAGGAGTCCTGGCTCCCAACCACCCACCCCTGCTCTAACCACTAGCCTCCATTCCCCTCCCAGAGCTGGGGACAGAACAGCCGCCCACCCCCACTCTAACCACTAGCCTCTGGGGACAGAACCCAGGAGTCCTGCCTCCCACTCCTGCTCTAACCACTAGACTCTACTCCGCATCTACTCACCCCACTGATGGCTGCTCCCCTCCCCCACCTTTCAGAGCCTGGAACCAGCAGCTCGGCTCAGGGGGCGTCACACAGAGATGATGGGGGGCTGTGTGTGTGGGGGGGGGGGAAGTTGACTGGACCTGGGACAAGCTGAAATGCTGATGCTTCTGAGGGCCCTGGGGGGACATCTGGGGACACACCAACGCCCGGGGAGGCTCGGTCTGATGTTCCCCCCAGCCGTAGGTGAGGGATCACGCACTCCCTTCCCCCCACACCTGTGGGGAGACCAGCCCAGAAACTCCCAACTCATGACACACCTGTCATTTGGGGGTGGGGGAGACACAGGCTCCAGTTCCCCATGCTGGGACCAGTGGGGCCAGCTGAGGGGGGGCAGAGCTGAGCTGGAGGGAAAGCAGCCATCCCCTCATCTCCCACCCACCCCCTCCTTCTGCCCCCACGCACCTACCATTCCCCCTCCTCCCTGCAACACCTGCCCCCCACATCTACCCTCCCCCCAATAATCTACTTCCCCCACACACTTACCCCCCCCCGGCCTACCACATTCCCCAAGGCACCTACCTCCCCTCCACACCCAACCTTCTCCCCTCTTCCCCCCACAGCACCGCTCAGGAGGGCGAGGCTCCTGCCCATGGTACAGAGAGAGAAACTGAGGCACTGCCAGGGAAAAGTCAGAGCGAGGCTGCAGCAAGGCTGAGGAGAAAAGTCAGGAGTCCTGGCCCCCAGCGCCCCGCTAACCACTAGCCCCCACTCCCCTCCCAGGGCTGGGGAAGGAACCCAGGAGTCACTCTGACCCCATGAGACGCCATCTGAGAAGGGTCTCTCAGACAGTACCGTGGCCTCATGGACCAGTACCGCTCATCCAACCCTGGGGAGATGCAGCCACCTCTGGGGTGGAGCACAGCCTGGAGAACAGCTGGGCCGAATACCCTCCCCAGCTGTGGCTGGAGAACTCCTCCTGACTGTGGGAGGGGCATGGGGTCTAGTGGTTGGGGAGGCGGGAGCTGGGAGCCAGGACTCCTGGGTTCCGCTCGAGGCCCCTGGCCTGCTCTGGGGGTCCACACTTGCTCTGTGAGAAGTGGCTGGTTTGGGGGCACAGCTCAGCTCCCAGTCCCTCCCCTCCCCGCCCCGTGTGGCTTGGTGCTACCTGGGGCATGGAAGGGCCCCGCTCCTCCCGGCACCAGTCCCAGCCCCCGCACACCCATCCCTCAGGGGCCTCTTGGGGGGGGAGGGTTGGCGGGGGGGAGCGCATCCCCTGCCCCCCAGCCACGCCACGGGGCTTCTGGCTCCCCATAAACCAGGTGGGGGAGGGGGCATCCCTGTGCACAGGTGTGCGCGGGGGGACGCACCAGCCCCTGCCCCCCAGCCACGCGCCCCCCTCCCGTCCCCGGCCCGGGCGCAGCGCAAGGGTCCCCGCGCCCTCTCCAAGCCGGCGCCGTGCGCTCCCCCGCCGCTCACCTGGCTTTGGCCGAGCGCTCGTAGCTCCAGCCCGGGCCGGCGGCCAGCGGGTCCCCGAAGCCGGCGCTGGGGTAGTTCCTGTCCATGGGGCCGGCGGCGGGGGGGCGCAGGGCGCGCGCCCCGGGGGCCCCCAGGTGCCGCGCCTCGGCCTGTGCGCCCCGGCGCTTCCCCTGCAGGGGCGGGGGGCTCGGCGGCGGGGAGGGGGCGGCGGAGAGAGGCGGGCGGGGGGGGCTGCCCGAGGGGGGGGGGGGGGGGTCCCGCCGCGGCTCCCGCCGCTCCCCCCGGCCGGGGCCCGCCTGGCTGGCTCAGTCCCCGGGCTGGCGGCGCTGGCGCTGGGGCGGCGGGAGGCGGCGGCCGCTGGCGAGGCGGATCATGGTGCAGCCATGTTCGCTGGCTGTCTCTGTCCGCCCCGCTTCCTCCCACAATCCCGTGCTGGGGGGAGGAGAAGGGGGGGAGAGACAGAGACGGGGGAGGAGGGAGAGAGACGGAGAGAGAAGGGGGGGATCGGGCTACAGGCGGTGGGGCAGAGCTGGGGGGAGGGGTCGGGCTGGGAGGGGAGGGGGCAGAGCTGGGGGGAGGGGTCGGGGGGGGCTGGGGCAGGAGCAAAGAGAGAAGAGGGGGTCGATCTGTAGGCGGTGGGGCAGAGCGGGGGGGAATGGGGCAGGGGGAGAGAGAAGTGGAGGAGGGCTGGGGGAGGAAGTGGGGCAGGAGCAGAAGGGGTCAGGCTGGAGGGAGTGGGGCAGAAATAGAGGGAGGGGTCAGGCTGGAGGGAGAGGGGCAGGGATAGAGGAGGGAGGGGGCTGTGGAGAGAGGGGCAGGAGCAGAAGGGGTCAGGCTGGAGGGAGTGAGGCAGGAATAGAGGAGGGAGGGGGCTGTGGAGAGAGGGGCAGGAGCAGAGGAGGAGGGAGGGGTGGGGCTGGGGGAATGGGGCAGGGACAGAGAAGGGAGGGGAGGGGTGACACACACCTTGCCCCCCCACACCACTCCCCCATGCCCGTGTTTGTGCACTGTGCTACCTCTCCCCCCCCCCCGTGTCTCGCACAACACCCCCTCACACAGGCCTGTGCACCACTCACACACGCATGCCCTGTCAGACGCCCAGCATAGAGCACGGGGGGGAACCCCCCACCCCAGACTCTGCGAGCCCCTGCCCTCCCCACAGATCAGCTGACTAAGGGCCCCACCAGTGGCAGAGGTGGAGGGGGGGGGACCCATGACTCATTGGTGCCTACTTGCCCAGGGACTAGCCTGGGCCTCAAAGGCCTGAAAGTGGAGCCCAGAAAATGTGGGGGTGAGACCCACACATCTGGGGCAGGGGGGAGGAGCGAGGCCTGGGGAAAGCATTCTGGCTTCTACAAGGGGACTATTTTCTGTGAGCTGCTGGAAGGACACTGGGGCAGAGGAGGAGAGCAGTGAGACCCAGGCAGGGTAGAATTAGCTCCGGGGTTGGCCTGTGGCACTTCACCTGTAGGGGGTGCCAGCCCCAGGGTAGGGACCGGCTGGCGCAGGAGGTGGGCAAGGGGGCAGGTCTCCACGGGGCGCTGGCTCTGGCCTGGGGGCACGCCGGTGGGGCAGTGTTGGGGGGGCAGATCTGCTATGGCTGCCCTGCCCCCTTACAAACAGGGTCCCAAGCTGGCCTCTCCTCTAGGCTAGGCTCCATGGTCTGCCTTGGCCTACAAGCAATAACAGGGGATATGGCAGCTGGGGGGTGGGGGGGAGAGAAAGGGCGAACTACGAGTCCCATCATGCACCAGGAGGAAGGAAGGATGCAGGCTGCACCACAAAGGGGCAGCGTTGCATGCTGGGATGTGTAGTTCCCAGGAGAGGAGCAGTCTCGTAGTGCCTTCGCCATGCTCCTGCTCGAGGCCGCTCTTGCTGGGCCAGTCTCCCCCCACCAATCCTCTCCAATGGAGGGGCAGGATCCCCGCCTGTAGAGGAATGATAGGCAGAGCAAGAGGCCAATCCGTGGCTTGCAACCTCCCCCCCTCCCAGCCCCCCCAGAGTCTCAGTGCCCCTCATCCTGGGTTTTCACGTGCGCACCGTGGCCTGGTGTGCACCAGCACCATTCATGCCTCAGCTGCACAGGGCCGTGGCCTGACTCATGAAGCTGTTTGCACGAATGCACCAGCTAGCTCATGTCCCCAGGACATGCCTCCTCCGTGGTGGCCAGTGCACCCCTGCACCCCTGGGGACGTGGCTCCCCCATGGTGGCGCCTGCACCAGCATCCCCGGGGACGTGGCTCCCCCGTGGTGGCGCATGCACCAGCATCCCCGGGGACGTGGCTCCCCCGTGGTGGCGCATGCACCAGCATCCCCGGGGACGTGGCTCCCCCGTGGCGGCGCGTGCACCAGCGTCCCCGGGGACGTGGCTCCCCCGTGGCGGTGCATGCACCAGCATCCCCGGGGACGTGGCTCCCCCGTGGCGGCGCATGCACCAGCATCCCCAGGACATGGCTCCCCCGTGGCGGTGCATGCACCAGCATCCCCGGGGACGTGGCTCCCCCGTGGCGGCGCATGCACCAGCATCCCCAGGACATGGCTCCCCCGTGGCGGTGCATGCACCAGCATCCCCGGGGACGTGGCTCCCCCGTGGCGGCGCCTGCACCAGCATCCCCTGGATGTGGCTCCCCCGTGGCGGCGCCTGCACCAGCGTCCCAGGGGACATGGCTCCCCCGTGGCAGCACGTGCCCAGCCTGGCAGGAGCAGCCCTTTTGGCCGGTACCATTGCCCCCGCTGGGGCTGGGTTTGCTCACCTGGGAGCAGAGGCCCCGTCCATGCACCCGGGCCCCCAGACGCAGGACGCAGGGTTGGAGCAAACGGCCGGCGCTTTATTTCCCTGACAACAAGCCTGGCCCGGGAGGCGGCGTCCCAGCTCCTAGGGGGCGGTGGCCACGTGGTCCCACAGGTCAGTGCTGTCTCCTTTGCACTGCCAAGGGTCTGGAAGCTGGCGGGGGGGCCAATGCCACCTGCACGCACTTGTGTCTTTCACTGAGCTCCATCCTCACACTCACCCCATCACGTGCACAGGCCGGCACGCTCGTGCACACTCACCACTTGTGTCTTGCACACGTGGAGGTGCTCACCCACCGTCTCTCATCCACGCATTCCCCAGTACACACGCCTCCGTGTCGGGAATATTCAGCCCCTCCCTGTTGCACGTGCCCCTGGCCTTACACACTCACCCCACATCACACATGCCCCAGTGTCTTGCACTCTCACACACTTGCCCTCGTGTCTCTCACACACACACTTGACTAGCACATGCCCCCTTGTGCTTCACGTGGGTGGCCCCAAGAGGTGCAGCCCCTCCCCCAGCCTCGCACACTCAGCCCAGTTGCACGTGCCCCCTGCTTTGCACCCTCCCTTTGCACGCCACCTTGTGCCTCATGCATGCGCACTGGCCTCCCCCACTGTCCCCTACACATTCATCCCAGTTCACTTCACCCTTTGCACACTCACCACGTGGCTCGCACCATCATGCACACACACTCGTCTCTCTCACACACACACACACACACACAGCAGTGATCCAGGGGCTGATCAGCAGGGCTGGACAGACATGCTGGGAGCCCTGGGGGAGAAGAAAACAAGGTCATACGCTGGGTCCCAGCCAGAGAGGGAGGGGACATAAAAGTGCCCCCCCCCCACTGCAAAGAGCCCCCAGTCCTGGAGCCCTAGACTGGACATTCACTGGCCCTGCCCACAGCAGCCCCTCAGTGCCTGCACTGACGCCCATGGCAGGGCCCTGATCCCAGCGGGGGGGACGGGGGGGCTGTGTGACTGAGAACAGGCGGTTGGGGGCTGCACCGACACCCCCCTGGCCAAGGTTGGCAGCCGCATGACACCAGACGCAGCACAGACCCTGGGGAGACCCTCCCGGCCCCAGCGAGCCGCCACACACCAAAGAGCATTTACTGATGGGGAAACTGAGGCACGGAGTGAGAACCTAGGCGTCCTGGCTCCCTCCCCATTCCCGGGGCATCCTGCCCCTCCCCCAGCTCCCGCCCCCTCCCTTCCCACCCTCAGGGTCCCCAGCCCCTCCGCACGCCTGGGATAGGACCCAGGAGTCCTGGCTCCCAGACCCCCTGCTCCACCCCAGACAGCCTGGCAGGCACAGACAGACAGAGCCGAGCCCGGCCCGGCCCCTACCTGGGATAGGGCGGGGGTGGCGCATCATGAACCCCAGATGCCTGCAGCGCCTCCTGGTAGGAGGGCAGCCCTGGAGGGCCCAGCGGCTTGGGGTCCCCAGGGAGGCAGCTCAGGGGCACGTCGGGGTTCAGGGGCATGTGGACACTGTGGGCGACAAGCGCGAGGGTTATTTGGGGGCATCTCGCCCTCTCCCTGCCCCGGCACATCCCTCAGGGGAGTCACCTCAGCCCCTCCCCTCCTGCCCCCGGGGCGCCCTGTCCCTCCCCCAGCTCCCGCCCCTCCCCTCCTGCCCCCGGGGCTCCCTGTCCCTCCCCCAACTTCCGGCCCTTCCCTTCCTGCCCCCAGGGCACCCTGTCCCTCCCCCAGCTCCCGCCCCTCCCCTCCTACCCCCGGGGCACCCTGTCCCTCCCCTCCTGCCCCCGGGGGTGCCCTGTCCCTCCCCCAGCTCCCGCCCCTCCCCTCCCCTCCTGCCCCCGGGGCTCCCTGTCCCTCCCCCAACTTCCGGCCCTTCCCTTCCTGCCCCCAGGGCACCCTGTCCCTCCCCCAGCTCCCGCCCCTCCCCTCCTGCCCCCGGGGCGCCCTGTCCCTCCCCTCCTGCCCCCGGGGCTCCCTGTCCCTCCCCCAACTTCCGGCCCTTCCCTTCCTGCCCCCAGGGCACCCTGTCCCTCCCCCAGCTCCCGCCCCTCCCCTCCTACCCCCGGGGCGCCCTGTCCCTCCCCTCCTGCCCCCGGGGCGCCCTGTCCCTCCCCCAGCTCCCGCCCCTCCCCTCCCCTCCTGCCCCCGGGGCGCCCTGTCCCTCCCCCAGCTCCCGCCCCTCCCCTCCTCCCCCAGCCCCGCCCCTCCCCTCCTGCCCCCGGGGCCCTGCCCTGCCCCTCCCCCCTGCCCCCTCCCCCAGCCCCTCCCCTCCTGCCCCCCGCCCGCCCCCTCCCGCCCCTCCCCTCCTGCCCCCGGGGCGCCCTGTCCCTCCCCTCCTGCCCCCGGGGCGCCCTGTCCCTCCCCTCCTGCCCCCGGGGCGCCCTGTCCCTCCCCTCCTGCCCCCGGGGCGCCCTGTCCCTCCCCAGCTCCCGCCCCTCCCCTCCTGACCCCAGGGCGCCCTGTCCCTCCCCCAGCTCCCGCCCCTCCCCTCCTGCCCCCGGGGCGCCCTGTCCCTCCCCCAGCTCCTGCCCCTCCCCCCTCCCCTCCTGACCCCAGGGCGCCCTGTCCCTCCCCCAGCTCCCGCCCCTCCCCTCCTGACCCCAGGGCGCCCTGTCCCTCCCCCAGCTCCCGCCCCTCCCCTCCTGACCCCAGGGCGCCCTGTCCCTCCCCCAGCTCCCGCCCCTCCCCTCCTGACCCCAGGGCGCCCTGTCCCTCCCCCAGCTCCCGCCTCTCCCCTCCTGCCCCCGGGGCGCCCTGTCCCTCCCCTCCTGCCCCCGGGGCGCCCTGTCCCTCCCCCAGCTCCCGCCCCTCCCCCTCCCCGCCTCTCCCCTCCCCCCCGGGGCCCGCCCCCCTGCCCCCGGGGCGCCCTGTCCCTCCCCCAGCTCCCGCCTCTCCCCTCCTGCCCCCGTGGCGCCCTGTCCCTCCCCCAGCTCCCGCCCCTCCCCTCCTGCCCCCGGGGCGCCCTGTCCCTCCCCAGCTCCCGCCCCTCCCCTCCTGCCCCCGGGGCGCCCTGTCCCTCCCCCAGCTCCCGCCCCTCCCCTCCTGCCCCCGGGGCGCCCTGTCCCTCCCCAGCTCCCGCCCCTCCCCTCCTGCCCCCGGGGCGCCCTGTCCCTCCCCCAGCTCCCGCCTCTCCCATCCTGCCCCCGTGGCGCCCTGTCCCTCCCCTCCTGCCCCCGGGGCGCCCTGTCCCTCCCCCAGCTCCCGCCCCTCCCCTCCCTCCCCAGCTCCCCCCCCTCCTGCCCCCGGGGCGCCCTGTCCCTCCCCCAGCTCCCGCCTCTCCCATCCTGCCCCCGTGGCGCCCTGTCCCTCCCCCAGCTCCCGCCCCTCCCCTCCTGCCCCCGGGGCGCCCTGTCCCTCCCCCAGCTCCCGCCCCTCCCCTCCTGCCCCCGGGGCGCCCTGTCCCTCCCCCAGCTCCCGCCTCTCCCCTCCTGCCCCCGTGGCGCCCTGTCCCTCCCCAGCTCCCGCCTCTCCCCTCCTACCCCCGGGGCGCCCTGTCCCTCCCCAGCTCCCGCCTCTCCCCTCCTACCCCCGGGGCGCCCTGTCCCTCCCCAGCTCCCGCCTCTCCCCTCCTACCCCCGGGGCGCCCTGTCCCTCCCCAGCTCCTGCCCCTCCTCCCTCCTCCCCTGCTCCCGCCCCTCCCCTCCTGCCCCCGGGGCGCCCTGTCCCTCCCCCAGCTCCCGCCCCTCCCCTCCTCCCTGCCCCTCCCCTCCCCCCTGCCCCTCCCCTCCTGCCCCCGGGGCGCCCTGTCCCTCCCCCAGCTCCCGCCTCTCCCCTCCTGCCCCCGGGGCGCCCTGTCCCTCCCCAGCTCCCGCCTCTCCCCTCCTGCCCCCGGGGCGCCCTGTCCCTCCCCCAGCTCCTGCCCCTCCCCTCCTGCCCCCGCGCCCCCTGCCCTCCCCCCCTGCTCCCGCCCCCTCCCCAGCTCCCACCCCTCCCCTCCTGCCCCCAGGGCGCCCTGTCCCTCCCCAGCTCCTGCCCCTTCCCCCCCTACTCTGGGGGACACCCTGCCCCTCCCTCCCCTCCTCCCAGGGGGTGCCCTGCCCCTCATGTCTTTGGCCCCTCCCCCCAGACCCTGCTTGCCCCCCATTACCTGTGTTGCCTGCGCTCCCGGGCCCGGTACTTGACACAGTACATGGCAACGACACCCACCATGATGAGCAGAACCAGCCCGGCCACCAGCCCGGCCACCAGCCCGGCCACGTCCACGCCGGAGCCGTCTGCGCGGGGCACAAGGGGGGGTGAGCAGGCAGGAGTCGGGGCCGGTCCCCTCCAGGGGGCGCCGGCTCCCACCCGGCTCCAGGGCGGGGACTGGCTGGGGGGTGCCCCACACTCACCTGAGTTCCCCCCTTTCCCGTTGTGGGGATACGTCTCCCAAAAGGCTTGCTGGAGGGAGGGGGGGACACAAGAACGGGTGGTTAATGTGGGGTACAGCTGCTCTGGTCACCCACGTCGGCCTCCATCCTCCATTTACAGCCCCTCCCCACTGAGCCCAGCCCCTCCTGCCCTAACCACTAGGCGCCACTCCCTGCTTCCCATCCCCCGCTCCACCCCCTCCTGAAATGGAAAGGGGCAAATGCCCTGCTCATGCCAACGCGGCGCCGGGGTGGGGGGAGGGGCCTGGGGAACTCCCTGCCACAAGATTTCACGGCTGGTCCTGAGCTCTTTGGCCTCATCTGACCCCTAAGTAAGTAGGCCTGGGGGAGGGGAGGTTGCCCGGTAACAACGGGGTTTATACTGGTCAGGGATGAGATGATCGGGGAGGGGAGGAGATCTGGCTGGCTGGGGGAAGCAGAGACGTCTCACCCCTGCAAAACGAGGGAGAATCCCCCTCCCGCAGGAGCAGTATAGGGAATAGGACTCAGCTGGCTCATGGGGCCAGAAGGGTTAACCTCCTCCTCCAATGCCCCAGGGCCTTGGGTCCATTCCCCCTCCCCCCCCCGCCTGGAAGGGAATTCACCCCTGTCCAGCCCAGCTGGGATCCTTCCCTGAGAGGTGGCTCCTCCCTGCTAGTTCTGGGGGAGCCTGCTCCTTGTAGACCCCCGCTCCCCATCGCCCCAGCCCCCGCTGCCCCCCACGGGCCCCGCCCGGTACTCAGCTGTTACAGCGTCGTTCTCAAAGACCTCCCGGGCCTCCTCGTAGTTGCAAACCTCCTCCTTGCACTCCCGCTCCAGGTTCCCCGGCACCACTAGCTCGAAGTCCCAGTGATTGTAGAGGAGCCTGCGCCCCAGGAACCCCTGAGCCGCGTCCGCAGCCAGGAACACTGGACAGCAGGGGGAGAAGGGGGATCAGGACACCTGGCTCCGCCAGGGCAGTGGGGGTTAGTGGTTAGAGCAGAAGGCTGGGAGCCAGGCACCAGGGTTCTCTCTCCTGGCTCTGCCAGGGCAGTGAGGTTTAGTGGTTAGAGCAGGAGGCTGGGAGCCAGGACATCTGGGTTCTCTCTCCTGGCTCTTCCAGGGCAGTGGAGGTTAGTGGTTAGAGCAGGAGGCTGGGAGCCAGGCACCTGGGTTCTCTCTCCTGGCTCTTCCAGGGCAGTGGGGGTTAGTGGTTAGAGCAGGAGGCTGGGAGCCAGGACATCTGGGTTCTCTCTCCTGGCTCTTCCAGGGCAGTGGGGGTTAGTGGTTAGAGCAGGGGGGCTAGGAGCCAGGACATCTGGGTTCTCTCTCCCTGGCTCTTCCAGGGCAGTGGAGATTAGTGGTTAGAGCAGGAGGCTGGGAGCCAGGCACCTGGGTTACCCCCACTGCCCTGGCAGAGCCAGGAGAGAGAAGTGGTTAGAGCAGGAGGCTGGGAGCCAGGACATCTGGGTTCTCTCTCCTGGCTCTGCCAGGGCAGTGGGGGTTAGTGGTTAGAGCAGGGGGGCTAGGAGCCAGAACATCTGGGTTCTCTCTCCCTGGCTCTTCCAGGGCAGTGGAGATTAGTGGTTAGAGCAGGAGGCTGGGAGCCAGGCACCTGGGTTCTCTCTCCTGGCTCTGCCAGGGCAGTGGGGGTTAGTGGTTAGAGCAGGGGGGCTAGGAGCCAGGACATCTGGGTTCTCTCTCCTGGCCCTGCCAGGGCAGTGGGGGTTAGTGGTTAGAGCAGGAGGCTGGGAGCCAAGCACCTGGGTTCTCTCTCCCTGGCTCTTCCAGGGCAGTGGGGGTTAGTGGTTAGAGCATGAGGCTGGGAGCCAAGCACCTGGGTTCTCTCTCCTGGCTCTGCCAGGGCAGTGGGGGTTAGTGGTTAGAGCATGAGGCTGGGAGCCAGGCACCTGGGTTCTCTCCTGGCTCTGCCAGGGCAGTGGGGGTTAGTGGTTAGAGCAGGGGGCTGGGAGCCAGGATGCCTGGGTTCTCACCCTAGCTTTGCCAGGGCAATGGGGTCTAGTGGGTACAGACCTCAAGGTGTCTTCTCTCCTAATGGGCTGGCAGGGGGAGGAAAGAGGGATCCAGAGCGGCTCGCTCTCCCAGGCCCTGGGACCCCCACTGAAGCCCCCAACTTACCTTGTCCCCCCGCAGCCCGGGGAGCTGCTGCCTGCGGGGGCGCTGGCTGAAGGCCTGGCCCAGAAGGATCAGAAATGACGCCCGCCACATGATGGTGAGATCTGCCATGGGAGGAGGGGGCAGTGTTAGAAGGGTGGGGCAGCCCCCCCCACACACTCCTTTCCCATCGCCCCGGAGTAAGGCACCCCCTGCCCCAGGATCCAGAACTGGTGCCTGGCTGGCACCCCCAAAACCTGCACTGTTACCCCAACCCCCTGCTGCTGCTGCATGAACCCCAACTCCTACCCGATCCCTTTGGCACCCCCAAACCTGGCCCTACCCCAAGCCCTGTCCCAGGCCCGCCTCCCCCAGCAGGGAAGTTCACCGGGTTCCCCAGCTCCTGGTACCCCCCATGTCCACCAGGGTCCTGGGGGGAGCGCTGCTAAGGGCACCTCAAGGAGCCGGCTCAGGCACAGAGCAGGAGACACCCAGAACGAGAGGCCCTGGTCCCACCTCCAGCTTGTCTCACCCCCTTGTTTAGAACAGGCCAGGCCAGGGGGCTGGCAGCCCGGACTCCTGGGTTCCATCCCTGGCCCTGGAAGGGGTGTGTGGTCTAGTAGTTAGAGCGGGGTAGTGGTGGGAGCCAGGACTGGGTAGGTAGTGCGGTCTAGTGGTTAGAGCGGGGTAGGGGCTGGGAGTCGGGACTGGGTGGGTAGTGGGGTCTAGTGGTTAGAGCAGGGTAGGGGCTGTGAGTCAGGACTGGGTGGGTAGCGGGCTCTAGGGGTTAGAGCGGGGTAGGGGCTGGGAGCCAGGACTGGGTGGGTAGCAGGGTAGGGGCTGGGAGTCAGGACTGGGTGGGTAGCGGGGTCTAGGGGTTAGAGCGGGGTAGGGGCTGGGAGCCAGGACTGGGTGGGTAGCGGGGTCTAGGGGTTAGAGCAGGGTAGGGGCTGGGAGCCAGGACTGGGTGGGTAGCGGGGTCTAGGGGTTAGAGCGGGGTAGGGGCTGGGAGTCAGGACTAGTGGGTAGCGGGGTCTAGGGGTTAGAGCGGGGTAGGGGCTGGGAGTCAGGACTGGGTGGGAAGAGGGGTCTAGTTGTTAGAGCGGGGTAGGGGCTGGGAGCCAGGACTGGGTGGGTAGCGGGGTCCAGGGGTTAGAGCGGGGTAGGGGCTAGGAGTCAGGACTGGGTGGGTAGAGGGGTCTAGGGGTTAGAGCGGGGTAGGGGCTGGGAGCCGGGACTGGGTGGGTAGCGGGGTCTAGGGGTTAGAGCGGGGTAGGGGCTGGGAGCCGGGACTGGGTGGGTAGCGGGGTCTAGGTGTTAGAGCGGGGTAGGGGCTGGGAGCCGGGACTGGGTGGGTAGCGGGGTCTAGGGGTTAGAGCGGGGTAGGGGCTGGGAGCCAGGACTGGGTGGGTAGCGGGCTCTAGGGGTTAAAGCGGGGTAGGGGCTGGGAGTCAGGGACTGGGTGGGTAGCGGGGTCTAGGGGTTAGAGCGGGGTAGGGGCTGGGAGTCAGGACTGGGTGGGTAGCGGGGTCTAGGGGTTAGAGCGGGGTAGGGGCTGGGAGCCGGGACTGGGTGGGTAGCGGGCTCTAGGGGTTAGAGCGGGGTAGGGGCTGGGAGCCGGGACTGGGTGGGTAGCGGGGTCTAGGGGTTAGAGCGGGGTAGGGGCTGGGAGCCGGGACTGGGTGGGTAGCGGGGTCCAGGGGTTAGAGCGGGGTAGGGGCTGGGAGCCGGGACTGGGTGGGTAGCGGGGTCTAGGGGTTAGAGCGGGGTAGGGGCTGGGAGCCGGGACTGGGTGGGTAGCGGGGTCTAGGGGTTAGAGCGGGGTAGGGGCTGGGAGCCGGGACTGGGTGGGTAGTGGGGTCTAGGGGTTAGAGCGGGGTAGGGGCTGGGAGTCGGGACTGGGTGGGTAGCGGGGTCTAGGGGTTAGAGCGGGGTAGGGGCTGGGAGCCGGGACTGGGTGGGTAGCGGGGTCTAGGGGTTAGAGCGGGGTAGGGGCTGGGAGCCGGGACTGGGTGGGTAGCGGGGTCTAGGGGTTAGAGCGGGGTAGGGGCTGGGAGCCGGGACTGGGTGGGTAGCGGGGTCTAGGGGTTAGAGCGGGGTAGGGGCTGGGAGCCGGGACTGGGTGGGTAGCGGGGTCTAGGGGTTAGAGCGGGGTAGGGGCTGTGAGTCAGGACTGGGTGTAGCGGGGTCCAGGGGTTAGAGCGGGGTAGGGGCTGTGAGTCAGGACTGGGTGGGTAGCGGGGTCTAGGGGTTAGAGCGGGGTAGGGGCTGGGAGCCAGGACTGGGTGGGTAGCGGGCTCTAGGGGTTAGAGCGGGGTAGGGGCTGTGAGTCAGGACTGGGTGGGTAGCGGGCTCTAGGGGTTAGAGCGGGGTAGGGGCTGGGAGTCGGGACTGGGTGGGTAGCAGGGTCTAGGGGTTAGAGCGGGGTAGGGGCTGGGAGCCGGGACTGGGTGGGTAGCGGGGTCTAGGGGTTAGAGCGGGGTAGGGGCTGGGAGCCGGGACTGGGTGGGTAGCGGGGTCTAGGGGTTAGAGCGGGGTAGGGGCTGGGAGCCGGGACTGGGTGGGTAGTGGGGTCTAGGGGTTAGAGCGGGGTAGGGGCTGGGAGCCGGGACTGGGTGGGTAGCGGGGTCTAGGGGTTAGAGCGGGGTAGGGGCTGGGAGCCGGGACTGGGTGGGTAGCGGGGTCTAGGGGTTAGAGCGGGGTAGGGGCTGGGAGCCGGGACTGGGTGGGTAGCGGGCTCTAGGGGTTAGAGCGGGGTAGGGGCTGGGAGCCGGGACTGGGTGGGTAGCGGGGTCTAGGGGTTAGAGCGGGGTAGGGGCTGGGAGCCGGGACTGGGTGGGTAGCGGGGTCTAGGGGTTAGAGCGGGGTAGGGGCTGGGAGCCGGGACTGGGTGGGTAGCGGGCTCTAGGGGTTAGAGCGGGGTAGGGGCTGGGAGCCAGGGCTATCCTGGGAGAAGAGCGGGGTCTAGTGGTTTGAGGGGATGGGGGAGCCAGGACTCCTGGGTTCTCTCCCCAGCCCCAGCGGGCCCGGCCCCCCCAGAACAAGGCGCATTCCGGAGCCGGACGGGAGCTATGTCCCTGCGGGCAGGGAGGAGCCGAGACAGGACCGGACCCGCCCGGAGCAGGAGGGTCAGACCTGCGGGGCAGTGACCCAGGCCAGCGGGGCCCGGCGGGGGGGAATCCGCCCCCTCCCACTTCTCTGCCGCTCCCCGCTCCCAAGGGCCCCCCTGGTCCGGCTCCTGGTGCCGAAGGACCCCGAGGAATCCCCCCCCCCAGCAAAGTTCCCTGCTCACCTGCCGCCCGTCCAGGAAGGGGGGGGTCGCTCAGCCCCCCGGGAGCAGTCCGGGTGTGGGGGGGCGGGGTGCGGCTGATCTCAGAGGAGAGCGGCCAGCGCCGGGGGTGGGTGGTTCGAGGTTCCCGGGGCCCCGGACGCCTGAGTCCTTGTTTTGGCCAAAAGCGGCAGCTCCGGGCCAGACAGGTGAGGGCGGGGGAGGGTCCAAAGGTCACATGCCGGAGAAGGGAGGGGAGGGGCAGGTGCAGCCCGGACAGGTGGATGAGCCAGGTATGGGGGAGGGAAGTTTCCAGGGCATTCAGGGGTGGAGGGATGGGGGGGCAGGAGATGGCATGTGCTGGGAGTGTCTGGGGGCATTCTAGGGGGGCTGCATGGTGGATCCCAGGGGGTGCACAAATTGGGGGGATCCCAGGAGATAGACGGGCCCAGGGAGTGTGGAGGGATCTCAGAGGGGGGCAGGAGACTGTGGGGGAGGGACTGGGAGGGGGTAGATGCCTGGAAGGGCTGCAGGGGGCACTCTGGGGGGGGGGCTTGGCAGCCTCAGGAAATGCATGGGTGGTAGGAGTGTAGGGAGCTTCCCAGGGGAGGCAGCTGCTGGGGGGCTTTGTGGGGGGATCCCAGGGGTGCAGGGCTGGGAGGGATGTGCAGGGGGTCCTGGAGGACAGGTGCAGGGGGGCTGAACGGGAGGAGGAGGAAAAGTTTCCGAGGGGCATGAATCAGGGAACAGGCAGCGGGGGACGGAGGTGAGGAGCACTGTACCTATTCCAGTGGCCCCCCTCCATCCCTGTTGGTGCCCCTCAGTGCCCCCAAGAACTGGGGCTGGCAGCAGGCCTTTGGCTTTAGGAAGAGGAAGCAGATGGGCATAAGGCAGCTGAGGTGGGGGCCACGGCCGACAGGGGGAGTGGAGCAGAGCCCCTGGGTGTGGGGCTGGCAGCCAGGACCCTGTGAAATCCTGCACCCCTAGTTCCCCCGGCCGATGCATGTTGCTGCAGGGCTGGAGCCGCAGCCAGGGGAGGAGGCACTTGCCCCCCACTTTGTGACCTTAACATGGAACAAGCCTGTTTGAGAGGGAATAAAATGACGATTTGGCTGGGATTTGGAGAGAGGGGGTTCGAGCGGGGAGTTGGGGGGGCTGGGAACCAGGACTCCTGGGCTCTCCCCCAATTCTGGGATGGGAGTGGTGGCTAGTGGTTAGAGCTGGGAGCCCGACACTTAGGGTCTCTCCCTGGATCTGGGAGAGGAGTGGGGGCTAGTGGTTAGACCAGGGCAGCTGGGGGCCAGGACTCACGTGGAGACTAACACAATACGGGAGGGGGGCAGGAGACTCCTGGCACCGAGGCTGAACCCGCCTCTTCCCCGCCCCCGGCTGGGGAACAATCCTCCCCAGGAACCTTCCTGCCGCGTCCCGTCGCCCGGCCGGTCTGATTTCCCTGGTGCACCGCGCAGGGATATATGTGGACGCGGCGTTTCCGGTTGGCCTCACTTCCTGTTTCCGGTGCGGTGGGAGAGGAGAGGAGAGGTGAGGCTGACCCGGGAGAGGGGGGGACGATTCCCCCCCCCCACTCCGGATATGGGGAGGGCTCCCTAAAAACGGGCCCCTCCCGAAATGGGTCCCTCGCCCCTCCCCCACCCCGGGAGTGTGGGGTCCCCCCTGGAAATGAGTCCCCGCCCTTCCCTGGCGCAGGGGGGGGGGTCCCACCGGAAATGGTCCCCCCCAGTCTTCCCTGGGGCATGGGGTGTCCAGCCCATGAACCCCTTCTCCGCGTGGGGGTTGATACAGGAACCAGCCCCCCCATCTCCTGCCCCCCCAGGCACGGTGCCCCCTGGCAGCCCCCCCATCTCCTGCCCCCAGGCACGGTGCCCCCTGACAGCCCCCCATCTCCTGCCCCCCCCAGGCACGGTGCCCCCTGACAGCCCCCCCATCTCCTGCCCCCCCAGGCACGGTGCCCCCTGACAGCCCCCCATCTCCTGCCCCCCCAGGCACGGTGCCCCCTGACAGCCCCCCATCTCCTGCCCCCCCCAGGCACGGTGCCCCCTGACAGCCCCCCATCTCCTGCCCCCCCAGGCACGGTGCCCCTGGCAGCCCCCCATCTCCTGCCCCCCAGGCACGGTGCCCCCTGGCAGCCCCCCCTCTCCTGCCCCCCAAGCACGGTGCCCCCTGGCAGCCCCCCCATCTCCTGCCCCCCCAAGCACGGTGCCCCCTGGCAGCCCCCCATCTCCTGCCCCCCAAGCACGGTGCCCCCTGGCAGCCCCCCCATCTCCTGCCCCCCCAAGCACGGTGCCCCCCAGCCCCCCATCTCCTGCCCCCTGGCACGGTGCCCCCTGGCAGCCCCCCATCTCCTGCCCCCCAAGCACGGTGCCCCCTGGCAGCCCCCCCATCTCCTGCCCCCCAAGCACGGTGCCCCCTGACAGCCCCCCATCTCCTGCCCCCCCGGCACGGTGCCCCCTGACAGCCCCCCCATCTCCTGCCCCCCGGCACGGTGCCCCCTGACAGCCCCCCCATCTCCCCCCCCCGGCACGGTGCCCCCTGACAGCCCCCCCATCTCCTGCCCCCCCAGGCACGGTGCCCCCTGACAGCCCCCCCATCTCCTGCCCCCCCAGGCACGGTGCCCCCTGGCAGCCCCCCCATCTCCTGCCGCCCCAGGCACGGTGCCCCCTGGCAGCCCCCCCCATCTCCTGCCCCCCCAGGCACGGTGCCCCCTGGCAGCCCCCCCATCTCCTGCCCCCCCAGGCACGGTGCCCCCTGGCAGCCCCCCCATCTCCTGCCCCCCCAGGCACGGTGCCCCCTGGCAGCCCCCCCATCTCCTGCCCCCCCAGGCACGGTGCCCCCTGGCAGCCCCCCCATCTCCTGCCCCCCCAGGCACGGTGCCCCCTGGCAGCCCCCCCATCTCCTGCCCCCCCAGGCACGGTGCCCCCTGGCAGCCCCCCCATCTCCTGCCCCCCCCAGGCACGGTGCCCCCTGGCAGCCCCCCCATCTCCTGCCCCCCCAGGCACGGTGCCCCCTGACAGCCCCCCCATCTCCTGCCCCCCCCAGGCACGGTGCCCCCTGACAGCCCCCCAAAGCGCCGTGTGGTCAGCCCGGCTTTGGGGAGGGTGTGGGGATGCCCCCCTGGTCCGCCTGCCTGTGCGGTGGGGGCCCCCCTCGCTGGAGCCGACCCATGGGGGCAGCCATGTCATCAGGGCGAAGGGGGCGCCTCCCCGGGGGGGACGGGCCGCTGGCGTGGGGCCACACGGCGGGACGCGGGATCGCAGCGCACGGGGCCGGTCGGGCGTGTGCAGATCGGTGTTTGCCAAGGCACCCCGGGGCGGTGGCAGGGAACGGCGCCCGCGGAGCAGGCGCTGCCGGGCGGGCGCGTGGTCACGGGCGAGGTTTTGCTTGGCAGGATTAGATGGGTCTCACACTTGCCACGGCCCACGTGAGGTCGGCGGGCGCTGGCTGCCGGCCACGTTCCAGAGCATGAGCAGGCCGTCGGCATCTGGCCAGGGTTTCCAGTGGGGCCCACAGGGATCTGGGGGTGAATGCAAGAGGCACTGGGCCAGACTCAGCCATGCGGCTTCGCCATCTCCTGAGACTGGATCTTTGGGCCTGCACCCCCCCGTGTCCCACGGTGGGACCCCGACCCCTGAAGGAGTCGTGGCGCTCTCCCAGTGCTGCAGCACACCCGCCGGCACTGGGGCCTGCTCCGGTGGGGGTGGGGGAAACTGAGGCACGTGCAGCCTATCCCCACTTTGTCGTCCCTGAAGCAAACACAGAATGGTGGCTGATGAAGTTTGTAGGTGACCCAAATATTGGGGGCACGCTCAGTGACAGGTCAGTGACACCGAGCAGTCTCGGCCGACAGGGTAAGCCGGGTGCAGACAAACACCATGGGGTTTTAATTTGGTTGATCATGAGTGTAAGCATCTGGGAGCAGAGGGCAGTGGCTGTACGGACGGGTTGAGGGACTCCTCGCCCCGGGAAACTGGACCTGGAAAGGGGGGGGTATGAGGAAGTGGGAAATTTTGTAACGTTTTCTGTGACTGTGGCATGTGCCTCAGTTTCCCTGAGTGCTGCATGTTTGACAAGGTGCGTGGAGGGGGGCAGTTGTTTGTTCTCTGGAGAGGACATGGTGGCTGGAAATGTGGCTGGGCTGCGGGGCTCGTGTCTTTCTGCCCCGGAAGAGGAACGGAGGGAGGGGCAGGTTGGGCTAATGAAGCGTACCCTGCTAGAAGGATGGCCAGTTCTGGCCTTGAGGGTAGCGGGAGGGCTGCAGCCAGGTAAATCCAGCCTTGCCCGTGCCCCTCCGGGTGTTCACCAGGCCTGGCGGGGACGCTGAAGGGAGGGGTGGGGGTTAGCTGGCTCGGGGGCGGCCCCGGCTGGGATCTGGGGGCTTGGATCCGAGAAGGGTGCAAGGGTCAGCAAAGCGAGTCCAGGAGCGGTGGCTATTCGGGCGCGGGGGGCAGGGGTGCTGGAGACCGTCTGCCTGGGGGTGCCCGGGCGAGTTTCTAGCCTGAGGGTTTGCCCCAGAGAAGGCTGGAAACCGCCGCCTGCCCCGGAGGTGGGGAGCAGTCTGAGGTGGGGTCCCCTTTCCCAGCAGAGGGGCTGCTCCCCCCCCCAGGCTGGATCTGGGGTCGGTGAGGTCCTGGGACGTAACCGACTCCCTCCCCCAGGGGCGCTGAGTCAGGATGACGCGTCACGGAAAGAACTGCACGGCTGGTGCCGTTTACACCTACCACGAGAAAAGGAAGGATACAGGTGAGCCCCCTGCTGCAGGGAAGGGGGGGCCCAGAGCTGGGGGTGGGGAGGGAGGAGCACCGGCAGTGCTGGGGGGGGGGTTCAGCTCCCCCATCCCTGACCCTTCTCCTGCCCCCCTGCAGCCGCCTCCGGGTACGGGACCCAGAACGTCCGTCTGAGCCGAGATGCTGTCAAGGACTTTGACTGCTGCTGCCTGTCCCTGCAGCCCTGCAAGGACCCCATGGTCACGTAGGTATCGGGGCGTCCGGCACCCCCCACGTGGGCAGGAGCCTCCCAGGTCCCCCGCAGCTGTATGGAGAGACCCCCTTTCTTCTCCAGCCCCCGTGGGTCCCGGCAGCTGTGTAGAGAGACCCCCTTGCTTCTCCAGCCCCCGTGGGTCCCGGCAGCTGTATGGAGAGACCCCCTTTCCCGCCCGCTTCCTGGGTCCTGGCAGGGGTGTAGAGACACCCTGAAAGAGGAGACAGCTCTTCTGGGTCTTAGTAGCTGCATATTGCTCGGACCCCCTGCTGGTGCTTCAACCCAGCCCCGTGGCCCCCACCCTGGCAGCCTGTGAGCAGGCAGATAATCCCCGAGCTGGTGCGTCCCCAGTAGCAAGACAAGCCCTGGGTGTGTGGGGGGGTCTGTCTCAGCCCCCCCGTCTCCCCCCCCGCCAGGCCCGACGGGTACCTGTACGAGAAGGAGGCCATCCTGGAGTACATCCTGCACCAAAAGAGGGAGATCGCCCGGCAGATGAAGGTAAAAACCCTGCTGGGTCCCCACTGCCCCATTCGGGGGAGGGCTGAATTCTCCTGGAGGGGTGCGGGAGGACGTGGGGGGCAGCTGAGGGGCAGGGCTGCCCGGGGGCTTGTTCCTCAGGGCTCAGCCGGGGGGGTGTCCGCCCGGGGTTTAGGCGGCGTACGGCGGCCCCCAAGGGGAGCCGAAGGCCGCGGGTTCAAGGCCTGTCACTGACAGCCCCGGGGTGGGGGAGGGGGCGTCCCTCCAGCACCCTGTTGAGGCTTCTCTCCCTCCCCCGCCCGCGCCACAGGCCTACGAGAAGCAGAAGAAGGAGAAGCGGACGGAGCTGGAGGAGCTGAGCCGGGCGGCCGAGGAGGCCAAGGTGAAGGGCTTCCTGGCCAAGGAGCAGAGCATCGTCAGCAAGCCCCTGGACCCCTTCGAGAGCAAGTCCGGTGCGGGGCGGGACTGAGGGGTACTGGCAGGCGGTTGGGGGTCAGGGCGGGGGGCGACCGAGGGGTGGGGGCACATGGGTAAGGGCTGAGGGGTGGGGAGCCACAGGTCAGGACTGAGGTGGGAGGGGGTGGCTGAGGGGCGGGGGGTGGCTGAAGAGTAGGGGCGCATGGGTCAGGACTGGGGTGGAGGGGTGGCTGGGGCACATGGGTCGGGACTGAGGGGGGAGGGGCAGGGGGCGGGGCAGGCTGGGGGGGGCAGGGGGCAGGACAGGGGCGGGGCAGGGACGGGGGGTGGGGGGGGGCTGAGGGGCGGGGGGCCGCGGGGCAGGACTGAGGGGCGGGTGGGACTGGGACGGGGAGCCACGGGGCAGGACTGGGGGGGGGACTGAGGGGCGGGGGGCCGCGGGGCAGGACTAAGGGGCGGGTGGGACTGAGGGACGGGTGGGACTGAGGGACGGGGGGCCACGGGGCAGGACTGGGGGGGACTGGGGGGCGGGGGCCACGGGGCAGGACTGGGGGGGACTGGGGGGCGGGGGGCCGCGGGGCAGGAGGGGCGGGGGGGGGGAACTGAGGGACGGGGGGCCACGGGGCAGGACTGGGGAGGACTGGGGGGCGGGGGCCACGGGGCAGGACTGGGGGGGAACTGAGGGACGGGGGGCCACGGGGCAGGACTGGGGGGGACTGGGGGGCGGGGGCCACGGGGCAGGACTGGGGGGGAACTGAGGGACGGGGGGCCACGGGGCAGGACTGGGGGGGACTGGGGGGCGGGGGCCACGGGGCAGGACTGGGGGGGAACTGAGGGACGGGGGGCCACGGGGCAGGACTGGGGGGGACTGGGGGGCGGGGGCCACGGGGCAGGACTGAGGGGCGGGGGGTCACGGGGCAGGACTGGGGGGCGGGGTCCACGGGGCAGGACTGAGGGGCGCTCTGTGTTCCAGGGGACCCCCAGCCCGGCCCAAGCAGCTCGGAGGAGACCAAGCAGCTGCCCAGTTTCTGGATCCCATCGCTCACTCCTGAGGCCAAGGCCAGCGGGGTGCAGAAGCCAGTAAGTGGGGTGTGGAGCCCCGCCCCCTGCCCGGAGCCCATCATAGCAGGAGCCAGGCTCCCTCCCATTTCGGCTCCCCTAGAGCATTCTGGGAAAAGCTGGCACTCCACTGCCCCCCCCCCACCCAGCCCCATGTCCCCCGCAGGACCGGTGCGTGTACTGCCCCATGAGCGGGCGCCCCTTGCGCCTCAGGGACCTGACCCCGGTGCACTTCACCCTGCTGGACCCGGCAGTGGATCGGGTCGGGCTCATCAACCGGCAGGACCGATACGTCTGCGCCGTCACCCGCGACATGCTGGGCAACTCGGTGCCCTGCGCCGTGCTGCGCCCTTCGTGAGTGGGGCTGTGGGCTGGGAGGGAGGGGGACCGGCAGGGATTGGGGGGCAGGGCTGTGGGCTGGGAGGGAGGGGCCCCGGCAGGGATGGGGGGGCAGGGGCTGCTGGGCAGGAGGGAGGGGCACTGGCAGGGTGAGGGGGCTAAGGGCTGTGGGGTGGGAGGGAGTGGGGGGCTGGCGAGGGAGGGGCCCCGGCAGGGCGGGGGGGCAGGGGCTGCTGGGCAGGAGGGAGGGGCACTGGCAGGGTGAGGGGCTAAGGGCTGTGGGGCGGGAGGGAGTGGGGGGCTGGCGAGGGAGGGGCACCGGCAGGGCTGGGGGCTTGGGTCCAGGCTCCCTGGGGGCCAGGCTGTCCAGGCAGTGCAGATCCATGCCCCCCCGCAGGGGCTCGGTGGTCACCCTGGCGTGCGTGGAGCGCCTGATCAAGAAGGACATGGTGGATCCGGTCAACGGGCAGAAGCTACGTGCCGACGACATCATCGTGCTGCAGCGGGTGAGTGGGGGCACGTCCCTGCACAGCCGCCCCCCTGTGAGCGACCCGGCAGTGTGGGGCAGCCCCCCCATCTCACCCCTGCTCTGTGCCCCTCTCTCTTCCAGGGCGGCACGGGCTTCGCGGGCTCCGGGGTGCGTCTGGAAGCCAAGAAGTCCCGCCCCGTCATGCAGGCCTAGCCCCACCCCCCCCCCCCCCCCCCCCCGAGGACGGGGCTTGTCACAGCGCCGGGGAGTCCTTTTAACCCGGGTCTCCAGCACCGCTGCCTGCCCTCTGGAGCAGGGAAACTGAGGCAGCCAGTCCCAGAGCTCAGCACGGATGGGTGGGGTGGGGGGAGCGTGTCTAAATAAAGCAGCCTGCGTCTCAGCCTCCGCGCCCCGTCCCTTCGGCCTTGCCTACAGCCCTCAGACCGGCTCCAGCGCCGTCCCCCTCCCTGCGGCCGTGCCTGGGCTCTGCCACCTCCCCCCCAGGCTGTCCGCTCCCGGTTCTCAAGATCCCGCTGCCCCCCCAGCCAGGGCCTTGCAAAGAGGCCTCCCCGCAGCCGCCCACCTGTTGTGCTGACTCTGTGCCCGCTTCAGGGTGCTGCCGCCCACCCCGCCTTCCTTTGGTGCCTGGGGGGGGGTCCCCAGGCCCTGCTGTGGCGTTCCCCCTCCATCCACCCAACCAGGAAATGGGGCTGGTTTGGCTCTTGGGTGCCCCCCTAGCGGGGGAAGGACTTGGAGAGGCCTGCCCCCCGCCTCCAAGTGTGGCATCTTCGGCCCTATAGCCCCGGGCCCCCCAAGGACTGTGGGAGGCAGGGGGACCCCCACCCCCTGCTGGCCTGGGGCTGGCGGGGGCTTGTTCTGCAGCCCCCCGGCTCCCGGGGTGAACGTGGCGGGACGATGCTGTTGGGGGCTGAGTGGCTGGAGGGGCTGGAGAGCTATGGGCACGCGGGGGGCCTGGCTGGGGCCTGTGCGGCCCCCCCACACTCCGGAGCCCTGGGAGGGAAAAGCTGCCCAGCAGGATAGATGGGGGGCGGGGGGGCTGGCCTGTTGTGTGGGGGATGGAGAAACCAAAACAGAGCTGCTCCCCCCCTGCCTGCCCCCCACTCAGCACTCAGGCTGCCACAGGTGGGGGGACCGATTAGTGTTTATTGCCACGTGTGCGTGTACAGCCCTGGCCCCACCCCCGACCACACGCATTGAGGGACCCGCTCCTGTGCCCACCACAGCTGGGGGGGGAGCAGGGGGGGTGAGAGCCTCCTGGCCCTGGGTTAATACTGGTACTTTTTACAGTGCACATGCACGGGGGAGAGGCTTGGCCAGTGGGGCCCCCCCCCCCCGGTAAACTGAGGCACAGGAACAGGAATGATTCACAGGGAGCTGGGGCCAGACACCAGGAGTTGCTGCCCCTTCCCCCTGCTCCACCCCCTAGACCTCACTCCCCTTCCAGAGCCAGGGAGAACGCCCAGGAGTCCTGGCTCCCCAGCCAGGTTGTCTTTCCAAATCTGAGTTGATGGCCAGCCCCCCAATAAATAAGTCCCCTCCCCCAGGGTCCGTGCAGTGGGGGGGGGGGCCCAGCCCTCCGTCACAGCTCGTCATGTTTGCGGGTCAGGTCCTCGCCGTAGTTGGTGGCCTGGCTGCCTACGAACATGTTCCAGTTGTCGAGGATTTCCTGCTTGGTCAGCCGCTCGTCCTGGGGGGGAGGGAGCCGGTTACAGGGCTGGGGGGGAGCCAGGCAGCCTACTGCACCCTGCCCTCCCCAGCCGGTCTGTTACAATTACCCCCTTCCCTGGCGTGGGGGGGCCGTTTGCAGGCAGGGTGCCCTCCTCTTCCCCCCAGGCCTGCGCCCCCTTCCCTGGCGTTGGGGGGCCGTTTGCAGGCAGGGTGCCCTCCTCTTCCCCCCAGGCCTGCGCCCCCTTCCCTGGCGTTGGGGGGCCGTTTGCAGGCAGGGTGCCCTCCTCTTCCCCCCAGGCCTGCACCCCCTTCCCTGGCGTTGGGGGGCCGTTTGCAGGCAGGGTGCCCTCCTCTTCCCCCCAGGCCTGCGCCCCCTTCCCTGGCATTGGGGGGCCGTTTGCAGGCAGGGTGCCCTCCTCTTCCCCCCAGGCCTGCGCCCCCTTCCCTGGCGTTGGGGGGCCGTTTGCAGGCAGGGTGCCCCCCTCTCCGCCGCCGCTCACCTTGTCCTTGTCCGACTCGTAGATGAGGTGCGTGGCCTCCACTTGGGGGTGGTCGTAGTCCTGGGGCAGGATCCAGTGGCCAATCTCGGCCCGGTCCAGCCGCCCGTCCCGGTCCAGGTCCCGGAAATCCAGGAACTGCTGCCGCTCGCTCTGCACCCACTCGGGCTCTGGCTCGCCGGCCTCGGGGCTGTACATGTCACCTGGGGAGGTGGGGGGGGGGCTCAGGGCTTGGAGCAGCCCCAACGCCGCCACCCCCCCCCCCCCCGGGCCAGGCTCCCCTCGTCCCCCCGCCCCACCCGCCCCCAGCCCCCACTCACCGATGTATTCCTCCACCTGCACAAACCCGTCCCCATCCTTGTCGATGTCTTCAATCGTTTCCTGGGGGGCAGGAGTTAGGTGCCGCTGAGCATCATGGGAAAAGCTGTGGGGCACCCCCCTCCTCGCCCGCCTTGGCTGCCTCTGGGGCTGGGCAAGGGAACCCAGGAGTCCAGGCGCCTGGCCCCCTGCTCTAACCGCTGGCCCCCGCTCCCCTCACCGTGACCACGATGTCCTTCATGTAGTCGAACTCCTCGGGATGCAGGAAGGCGGTGAACTCCTCGCGCGTGGCGATCCCGTCCCCGTCCCGGTCGGCCGCCTTGAAGCGCCGCTCGTCCCTCGCCAGCATCTTGCGGTAGGAGTGTTTGTCCTCCAGGTCGCTGAACTCCTCCCCTGGGGGCGCCCGGCAGTGAGCCCCCCTTCCGGCCCCTGCTGCCCAGCGCCCCCCCGCCTGCTCCCTCCCCCAAGTCTGGGCCCCGCTGCCTAGCCCCCTCCCTCAAGTCTGGGCCCCGCTGCCTAGCGCTCCCCCCTCCCCCAAGTCTGGGCACCGCTGCCTAGCGCCCCCCCCCCCCTGCCCCCTCCCCCAAGTCTGGGCCCCCCCCCCCTCCCCCCCCTCCCTCCCCCAAGTCTGGGCCCCACTGCCTGGCTCCCCTGTGCCCGGCTCCCCATTCTCGACTCCCCCCATGCCAGCTCCCAATGCCTAGCCCTCCCCCCATGTCTGGGCCCCCCCTGCCTAGCCCCTCCATGTCTAGCCCCCACTGCCCAGGTCCCCTCCCTCTGCGTCCAGCCCCACTGCCTTCCCAGGGCTGGGGAGAGAACCGAGGAGTCTGGGCCGCCAGTCCCCCACCCCCCAGGCCGGGCTAGAACTGCTGGGGGGCTCAAGGGGCTGGTATGGGACCAGCTCAACCGTGGGGCTGGAAACCGCCGGGTCCCGAGGCCAGACGCAGGACCTGGGGGTGGGCCTGGCTGCCCCGGACACCGGGGCGGGGCCCTCACCGGCGTAGTAGCCGTAGGTGGCGTTCTTGAACTCGGCCCAGGCGATGCGCCCGTCGCCGTCCCGGTCGTAGTCCTTCCAGTTCCTGTCCACGTTCTCGTAGATGTAGCGGTTCTGGGTGTGCTTGATCCAGTCCTTCAGCTCCGCGTGGGTCACCAAGCCGTCCCCGTCCCGGTCAATGCGCTCCACGATCTTCCTGGGGGGGGGCGTCAGAAGAGAATGGGGCCGAGCTCCCACAAGCAGGGAGAGGAGTGGGGGCTGGCGGTTGGGGGGGGGCTGGACACCGGGGCGCGCTCCCAGCTGAGGGAGGGCAGCGGGGGCTAGTGGTTAGAGCGGGGCGGGGGGCCAGAGGCCTGGTCTCTCTCCCTGCCGAGGGAGGGCAGCGGGGGCTAGTGGTTAGAGCGGGGCAGGGGGCCAGAGGCCTGGTCTCTCTCCCTGCTGAGGGAGGGCAGCAGGGGCTAGTGGTTAGAGCGGGGCAGGGGGCCAGAGGCCTGGTCTCTCTCCCTGCTGAGGGAGGGCAGCGGGGGCTAGTGGTTAGAGCGGGGCGGGGGGCCAGAGGCCTGGTCTCTCTCCCTGCTGAGGGAGGGCAGCGGGGGCTAGTGGTTAGAGCGGGGCAGGGGGCCAGAGGCCTGGTCTCTCTCCCAGCTGAGGGAGGGCAGCGGGGGCTAGTGGTTAGAGCGGGGCAGGGGCCAGAGGCCTGGTCTCTCTCCCTGCTGAGGGAGGGCAGCGGGGGCTAGCGGTTAGAGCGGGGCAGGGGCCAGAGGCCTGGTCTCTCTCCCTGCTGAGGGAGGGCAGCGGGGGCTAGCGGTTAGAGCGGGCCGGCTCTCGCTCACCCCAGCCGCTCCCGGCTCTCCTCGGGCGTGAGCTGGTCGAAGGTCTTGGCCTGCTCCTTGCCCAGGAAGGCCTCGTGGTCGTACTGGAAGTCCTGGCGGTCGTCGTGCGGGTGGTCGCTCAGCTCCGGGGCGTGATGCACCCGCTCCCGCTTCTCGGGGGGCGGCTTGGCCAGCGCCAGGCCCAGGGCCAGGGCCAGCACCGCCCGGCCCCGCCACATCCTCCTTGTCCCCCTGCAGGCCTGGGGGGGGCAGGTGGGTCAGGGCTATGGCAGGGCCCTGCCTCAGCCCCCTCTGCTCCGCCCCACCCCCCACAGTCCCCTCTGCTCCGCCCCCACCCCCCACAGCCCCCTCTGCTCCGCCCCCACAACCCCCTCTGCTCCGCCCCCACCCCCCACAGCCCCCTCTGCTCCGCCTCCACAGCCCCCTCTGCTCTGCCCCCACCCCCCCCCCCACAGCCCCCTCTGCTCCGCCCCCACCCCCCACAGCCCCCTCTGCTCCACCCCCACAGCCCCCTCTGCTCTGCCCCCACCCCCCACAGCCCCCTCTGCTCTGCCCCCACCCCCCAGGCCCCCTCTGCTCCGCCCCCACCCCCCACAGCCCCCTCTGCTCCACCCCCACAGCCCCCTCTGCTCCGCCCCCACCCCCCACAGCCCCCTCTGCTCCGCCCCCACGGCCCCCTCTGCTCCGCCCCCACTCCCCACAGCCCCCTCTGCCCCACCCCCCAGCCCCCTCTGCTCCGCCCCCACCCCCCACGGCCCCCTCTGCTCCGCCCCCACCCCCACGCCCCTCTGCTCTGCCCCCACCCCCCACTCCCCCTCTGCTCCGCCCCCACCCCCCACGGCCCCCTCTGCTTCGCTCCCACGTCCCCCTCTGCTCCAGCCCATTGGGTCCCTGTCCCAGCTGGGCTGCCAGCCTGACTCCCCTCTCCTCCCGCCCCCCAGCCAGCCTCCTGGGCTATCAGTTGCTAGGTAGCCAATGTCCCTCCTAGTGATGTCTTTGTGGCCCCACACAGCCCTGCCTGGCCTCTGCAGGGGGCCACCAGCCCTGGGCCACCCGCCCACTGACCCCTTTGCTCTACCCCTCCCCCACCACTGCTCCTCCTCCCATAGACCCCCAGGCTTCCAGCCCCCACCCCTCTCTGGCCCCTCCCTGCCTCCGCACTACACGCCCCCCACCCTGTATCAGAGGTAGCAGGGCGGGGTGCAGGGGGCTCTCCTGGAGTAGGGCTGGGGGGGGCCACAGGCTGCCAGCCCCGCCCCGCCCCTGGGGGCATGTTAGTAACCGTGTAACTGCAGGATGAGCAGAATACCCGATATCCAACAGCCCTGCCTGCTGCCCCCCAGCCCTCCTGCATCTGGCCCTCCCACCTCCTGCCCCAGCCCCCACCTCCAGCCTTCTTTCCACAGCCCCCTACCTTCTGCCCCCCCCCCCGCCACGGCCCCCCACTTGCCAGAGCCCCCCAACGCCTTCTGCTCCCCCTCTGCCACGTGCCCCATGCCCGCAAGGCCAGTCTGGTTCCCACAGCGTCCTCCTGCCCCCAGTGGCCCCCCCTGCCCCACAGCGCGCCCCCCCCCCCGTTCCAAAGAGGGGGCTGGGCGCTTCTGGGGGGAATCACAAAGCTGGGAGTCCAGTGACACCCACAGAAAGCAGGGGTCCCCCAGCCCCTCCCCCACACCTCGCCCAACCCCAGAGGGTCCCCCCAGCCCCCTCGCATCTCGCCCAGCGCCCCCATACCTCGCTCAGCACCGCACCGTGTTCGGCTCCTGTCTCAGAAGGGAGGACCCGGCCCCCCCAACTCCGCCCCCACGGGGCCACGCCCCCCGCCCTAGTGCAGCCAATCGGAGGCCGGTATCGCTCCAGGGGTGGGGCCAGGCCGCTCGCTGATTGGCTGCCCGGCGCCACGTTGACACAAAGTATTCCCAAGTTCTACTCCTGTCCCGGGAAAAGGGGGACACGTGGGGGTTGGGAGCGGGATTGTGGGGGCCTGTGGGGCTAGGGCGGGGGCAGCGCTGAGAGTCCGGGGGCCATGGGGCAGGTATCCCAGGACAAAGGAGTCCCCTGGCCGCACCCCCTCCCTGGGTCAGGGTATGAAGGGCATCACCAGCGTGCCCAGGGAAACTGAGGCACGCACCCGGGGTCATCATTATAGGACAGTAGAGCTCACATGCCACGTACCAAGGGGGTCAAGCGAACGCCGTGGAGTCGGGCAAGGGGGACGGGCAGCAGGCCATGCCATGGGGGCAGGGGATAGGGAATGGGGTGCAGGACTTATGGGTTCTGACCCAATCCAAACAGGCTTCTTGCAGTATTGTAGGGGGCCCGTCCACCCCCCCCCCGCAGCTACCTCCCTGTCCCTCCCCTCTGGCTGCTGCCCCCGCCCCCCGCCACCAGCTGCGCCCCCCTGCCTGCTCCGGAGCTCGGCCTAGCAGTCACCCCATCTCCCACTCGGTCCCTGACCCAGTCAGGGGAGCCACCCCCAATCCTGACTCTCCTCTGCCCATTGCTCCCCCCTCAGCCAGTTGCTAGGTAGCCAAAGTCCCTCCTAGTGATGTCTTTGTTGCCCCAGGCACCCCTGCCTGGCCTCTGCAGGGGGCCACCAGCCCTGAGCCACCCCAGGGGCCAGTGCTGCACTTAGGGGAAACTGAGGCACGCACCGTGTTCTACCAAATATTTCTGGAAACTTCTCGGGCCCACCTAGGTGGCCTCTCCCTGAAGGAATATCACCACTTACAGACACCGGCCTCAGCCCGCTCCCCGGGCCGGCTTCTGGGGGATGCAGCCAGACCCCCCCCCCCCGAAAGGGGAACACCTTCCCCCGCCTTCATGGCCACCGAGATCTCTTGCCCCTGCCTCCGAAAGGAGTCCCTCTGTCTGCCTGCCCCCTCCCCCCTCTCTGCCTGTCTGTCCCCCTCCCCTCATCTGCCCGTCCCTGTCCCCACACCCGGACTGCCCATCCGTCTGTCCCCCTCCCCCTCTCTGTCTGCCCATCCGTCTGTCCCCCTCCCTCCTCTCTGCCTGTCTGTCCCCCTCCCCTCATCTGCCCGTCCCTGTCCCCACACCCGGACTGTCCATCCCTCTGTCCCCCTCCCCGCATCTGCCCGTCCGTCTGTCCCCCAAACTCCCTGTCTGCCTGTCCTCTATCACACCCCCGTCTGCTCGTCCAGCTGTCCCCCTCCCCCCTCTCTGTCTGCCCATCCGTCTGTCCCCCTCCCCCCTCTGTCTGCCCATCCGTCTGTCCCCCTCCCCCCTCTCTGCCTGTCTGTCCCTCAGTCCCGGGGCCTTGCTGAATGTTTCTCCTGCGTTATTCCTTTCCCCCACCAGGGGGCAGCACGGCCCCAGTTTCCCCCGGGAGCGGGGGCGGGGGCCGTGTCTGGGGGGGGCGGGGGCCGTGTCTGGGGGGGAAGGGAACTGGCCACTCACCCACCCCCAGGATCCAGGCACAAGCCCCCTGTGTGGGGCCGAGCTCGCCAGGATCGGGCCGTGCAAAGAGGGAACTGAGGCAGCTGCCTTGCCCCGGGGGCCCGCAGGTGTGAGCGGCCCGGGGCAGAGCCCGGCAGCGCGGGAATCCAGGCGCCTGCTGGTCCCCAGCTGGGAGAGACCTGGAGTCGGGTACCCAGCCCCCAAGCCGCCCCCCAATCCCCTTCCACGGCCGGGAGAGAGCCCCGCCCCCAGCCCCGCCGAGCCCCTCAGCCCGCCCCGCGCCCCCCGGCCCCCAGCCCCGCCGAGCCCCTCAGCCCGCCCCGCGGCCCCCGCCCCGCCCCGCCCCTCAGCCCGCCCCGCGGCCCCTGCCCCCCAGCCCTGCCGAGCCCCTCACCCCGCCCCGCGGCCCCTGCCCCCCAGCCCTGCCGAGCCCCTCACCCCGCCCCGCGGCCCCTGCCCCCCAGCCCTGCCGAGCCCCTCACCCCGCCCCGCGGCCCCTGCCCCCCAGCCCTGCCGAGCCCCTCACCCCGCCCCGCGGCCCCTGCCCCCCAGCCCTGCCGAGCCCCTCACCCCGCCCCGCGGCCCCTGCCCCCCAGCCCTGCCGAGCCCCTCACCCCGCCCCGCGGCCCCTGCCCCCCAGCCCTGCCGAGCCCCTCACCCCGCCCCGCGGCCCCCCCCCTGCCCCCCAGCCCTGCCGAGCCCCTCACCCCGCCCCGCGGCCCCTGCCCCCCAGCCCTGCCCGAGCCCCTCACCCCGCCCCGCGGCCCCTGCCCCCCAGCCCTGCCGAGCCCCTCACCCCGCCCCGCGGCCCCTGCCCCCCAGCCCTGCCGAGCCCCTCACCCCGCCCCGCGGCCCCTGCCCCCCAGCCCTGCCCGAGCCCCTCACCCCGCCCCGCGGCCCCTGCCCCCCAGCCCTGCCCGAGCCCCTCACCCCGCCCCGCGGCCCCTGCCCCCCAGCCCTGCCCGAGCCCCTCACCCCGCCCCGCGGCTCCTGCCCCCCAGCCCTGCCCGAGCCCTTCACCCCGCCCCGCGGCCCCTGCCCCCCAGCCCTGCCCGAGCCCTTCACCCCGCCCCGCGGCCCCTGCCCCCCAGCCCTGCCCGAGCCCCTCACCCCGCCCCGCGGCCCCTGCCCCCCAGCCCTGCCCGAGCCCTTCACCCCGCCCCGCGGCCCCTGCCCCCCAGCCCTGCCGAGCCCCTCACCCCGCCCCGCGGCCCCTGCCCCCCAGCCCTGCCCGAGCCCCTCACCCCGCCCCGCGGCTCCTGCCCCCCAGCCCTGCCCGAGCCCCTCACCCCGCCCCGCGGCCCCTGCCCCCCAGCCCTGCCGAGCCCCTCACCCCGCCCCGCGGCTCCTGCCCCCCAGCCCTGCCCGAGCCCCTCACCCCGCCCCGCGGCTCCTGCCCCCCAGCCCTGCCGAGCCCCTCACCCCGCCCCGCGGCCCCCGCCCCCAGCCCTGCCCGAGCCCCTCACCCCGCCCCGCGGCCCTGCCCCCAGCCCTGCCCGAGCCCTTCACCCCGCCCCGCGGCTCCTGCCCCCCAGCCCTGCCGAGCCCCTCACCCCGCCCCGCGGCCCCTGCCCCCAGCCCTGCCCGAGCCCCTCACCCCGCCCCGCGGCCCCTGCCCCCCAGCCCTGCCCGAGCCCTTCACCCCGCCCCGCGGCCCCTGCCCCTCAGCCCTGCCCGAGCCCTTCACCCCGCCCCGCGGCTCCTGCCCCCCAGCCCTGCCCGAGCCCTTCACCCCGCCCCGCGGCCCCTGCCCCTCAGCCCTGCCCGAGCCCCTGCCCCCAGCCCCGCGGCTCCTGCCCCCCAGCCCTGCCCGAGCCCCTCAGCCCGCCCCGCGGCTCCTGCCCCCCAGCCCTGCCCGAGCCCTTCACCCCGCCCCGCGGCCCCCCCCGCCCCCCCAACCCTGCCCCGAGCCCCTGCCCCCGCCCCGCCCCTCAGCCCCCGCCCGAGCCCCGCCCCGCGTGTTTCTTTGTGATCCGGGACTCCCAGCTCTGAAGTTTCTCCCTAACTCCGGTCTCGGCCCCTCCCCCCCATCTGGCTACTCCAGGCCCATGGGGGGGGGGGGGGACCAGCTGCTCTACCTCGCCTGCCCTTCCCCCGGGCACCCGGACGGAGCCAGCGGCATCGCGCGCCCTGAGGCCGCCTTGCCCCCCGGCGGGGGCCCGGGGCCTGGGTCTCACGGCAGCGACACCCCCGGGGGCGGGGAAGGGAAAAGGGATCGGCCGGGCTCCGCCCCCCCCCCCATCTCCCGCGCGTGCCCCTTAGGTGGGAAGCAGCCGAGCGGACCGATCCCCCCCCCCCCGCAGCATCCCAGGGCTGCCCATCGCAGACACAGCCCGCCCCGTGCCCCCCTGCAGCTTCTGCCCCCCCCCCCAGCCCTGCCCCTGCCCCTCACTCCCTGCCGCCCCTGCCCCCCAGCCCCTCCCTCCCCACCCCCTGCCCCCCCAGCCCTCCCGGTGCCCCTCCCTCCCTGCACCCCCTGCCCCCCAGCCCTCCCGGTGCCCCTCCCTCCCTGCAGCCCCTGCCGCCCAGCCCTCCCGGTGCCCCTCCCTCCCTGCACCCCCTGCCCCCCCAGCCCTCCCGGTGCCCCTCCCTCCCTGCAGCCCCTGCCCCCCAGCCCTCCCGGTGCCCCTCCCTCCCTGCAGCCCCTGCCCCCCAGCCCTCCCGGTGCCCCTCACTCCCTCCCTGCAGCCCCTGCCCCCCCAGCCCTGCCGGTGCCCCTCCCTCCCTGCAGCCCCTGCCCCCCAGCCCTCCCGGTGCCCCTCCCTCCCTGCAGCTCCTGCCCCCCAGCCCCGCCGGTGTCCCTCCCTCCCTCCCGCCCGCAGCCCCCTTCCCTTGGCCACTCGCTTCTCCTGCTCCCCAGACTCGCCCAGCTCTGCTGGGCCCAGCGGGCAGGAAGCGAAGAGGCTGAGCCCGGGCGTGCGGCCGGTTTCCCGCTCTGTAAATCTGCCCCCCCCTCCCCCCGCTGTGCCATGGGGGGGGCAAGGCCTGCTGGGGACATAGATCGCTGGGGGTGTCGATGCGGGGGGGGGTTAAAACAGCCCCCCCCGCACGTGCACAGCAGCTCCCCCCCCAATTAGCCAGATCAGGCTCCTGTCAGTCCTGGGGAGCTAATGGGATGCGATGGGGCCAGGCTGGGGCTTGCGGGGGGAGGGGGACAGAGCCCCCCCCCAGTCTTGCCCTTCTCGGCAGGGTAGGCCGGGCGAAGGGTGCAGTTTGGGGGGGGGAGAGCTCTGGGACAGCTGGGTGGGGCAGGGGAATGGCTGACCCAGACCTGCCCCTTCTCCTCTCCCATTCTACTCTGTGCCCCCCAGGGCCCCCAGCTCTCTCCCACTCCCCTCCCCCCATCCCTGGCCGAGCCCCCCTCCCTCCTCCCCCTTCCCACACCGCTCGCGCGCTTTGCATTTTTAATTGTGATTCTCTCAGCTACACGGATTTGTACTTAACCCCCTGCCCCCCTGGGCCACCCCCAGCCCCCTGGCCCCGCCCCCAGCTCCCTGACCTCCCCTGGCACCCCCAGCACCGCCCCCATCTCCTTGCCCCCCTTCCCCAGCAATGCAGCCCCAGCTCCCCACAGCTGGAGAGATCAGTGCGGGGGGGGGGGGTTTGAGGAGTTGGGGGGCCAATGGGGAGCCTGTCTGGGGGGTTGCAGAAGCATATGAGGTGGTTGCCCCATTTCTGGGGAACAGGCGGGGGTAGAGATTTTAGGGGGGCTGTGCGTGGGGGAGGGGATGTCACCTCCTCTAGCCCCTTTTCCGTCCTACGGGGGGGGGGGGCTCTGATAGCTTCCCCCACAGGATGAGGGATTTGGGGCCTGCAGGGGGAGGGGGAGGGGGCTGGCAGACAGGCGAGGATGGAGGGGGGAGGAGGCTGCCAGGGCGGGGGGGCGCTGGGGGCTGCCAGGCAGGATCTGGTGTCAGACACAGGAGAAGGGGCTCGGGGCTACGAAGAGTCGGCGCACGGCCGGCTGCCCAGCTGAGGGAATTGGGGGGGGCTGTGGCAATGCCAATGGGGGTACAGAGTGAAGGCCACGCGGGGGGCTAGGCTGGAGGAGCGGGTGCTGTGCTTTGGGCCCGTCCATGCTGCCCACCCCACAGCCACTATGGGGCAGGAAGGGGTAGGGATGGGGCTGGTCCAGTCCAGCTCCCTTGAGATCGGCAACACCCCCCCCCACGACACAGAGACACCCCCCCTCGCGACACAGCGACACCCCCCCCCCCAGCGACACAGCGACATCACCCCCCCGCGACACAGAGACACCCCCCCCGCGACACAGAGACACCCCCCCTCGCGACACAGCGACACCCCCCCCCCCAGCGATACAGCGACATCACCCCCCCGCGACACAGAGACACCCCCCCAGCGACACAGAGACATCACCCCCCCCAGCGACACAGAGACACCCCCTCAGTGACATCACCCCCCCACGACACAGAGACATCACCCCCCCAGCGACACAGAGACACCCCCTCAGTGACATCACCCCCCCCAGCGACACAGAGACACCCCCCCAGCAGAACATCACCCCCCAGCGACACAGAGACATCACCCCCCAGACACAGAGACACCCCCTCAGTGACATCACCCCCCCCAGCGACACAGAGACACCCCCCAGCAACATCACCCCCCAGCGACACAGAGACATCACCCCCCCCAGCGACACAGAGACATCACCCCCACACTGCCCCCTGCCTGGCTGCCCAGAGCTCGGCACAGAACCCAGGAGTCCTGGCTCCCAGCCCCCCCTCCCCCCGCTCTAACCACTAGGCCCCCCCTTGCCTCTCAGGTGCTGTTCCATGGGGCTCCACCCCTGCCCACAGCCCAGCCAGTGCCCCTCACTCCCGACCTGCAGCCCCTGCCCCCAGCCCTGGGCCCCCCTCCCCCAGCAGTTTCCTACCTGCCCTGAGCTCACCTGTTCTCCCCGCCACCCTGGGCGGGGCTGCGGTTTGGGGGTGGGGCAGGTTTCTGCCAATCATATTTGGGGGTGCTAGAAACAGACACCCCCATTCTCCTGCCCCCCACTTCTCTGCCCCCTCATTTTGGGCCTGGCAGCCCTCGCCCCCCCCTTTTCAATCACTGGAGCTTCGCCTGATACTCCAAGGCTGCTCCCCTGTCCCCCCCCCCCCCCGCTCCTTCCCCTCCTGCCCCTCCCCCCCACCCATTGGAGGGAATTAAGTTCAAAGCTGACACTGCAGCTTAGTACAAATGTCACCACACGGCGGCCCCCCCCGCCCCCCCAGCGCCTGGGAACTTTATTTATTTCTCTATGTGCCCGGTTGGCAGCCAGACGCTGCACGGAGCTGGGCACAGAGGCAGGGGCCAGCCAGGGGCTCAGAGGTGGGGCAGAGGCAGGGGCAGGGGGATGGGGCACCTGGGAGCAGCCAGGGGGCAGGGATGAAGAGTGGGGGGGGTCAGAGATAGGGGTGCGGCGCTGGTACAACGGGGAGCTAGAGGCAGCCAACAAGAAGACCCCCTCCTTTGTCCAGGATGGTGGGTAAGGTATGTGGGGGGGCATTGTATGAACGTGGGGGGGCAGTGGGGGGGTTGCAGTGCCGGGGAAAGGGGCCATGGGGGGGGTCGGGTGCCAAGGAGAGGGGTCATGGGGGGCTCGTGGTACCAAGGGAGAGGGGCCGTGGGGGGGGGGGTCATGGTGCCAGGGGTTGGGGCCATGGGGGGTCACAGTGCCGGGGGTTGGGGCAGTGGTGGGGGTCACAGTGGGAGTCATGGTGCTGGGGACTGGGGGGGGTCACGGTGCCGGGGGAGAGGGGCCGTGGGGGGGGGTCGCGGTGCTGGGGGTCGCGGTGCTGGGGAAGGGGCAGTGAGAGGTTGTGGTCCATGAGGGCAGTAGGGGGTACTGGATAGGTTGGGGGCTGGGCTCCCCAGTGCCTCATCCCCACAAATCCCTGGTGGATTCCTTTCGGGGGGGGTCCCCTTACCTGTGGGTCCCTGCCCGCCTCCCTCATGGACCTTTCCCGGCTCCCCCCGTTAACCCAGTTATATCCCTTAGCAGCAGCTCCTCGCTCCCCGCCTCCCCCCCGCACTGGACAGAGGCTGGGGTGGGGGCAGGGGAATTTTCCATTCCCCCCTTCCGCTGTTTTTTGTTCCCATGTCTCCTTTGCAGGTGGGCGGACGGCATTCGCTGCGTTAGTACCTGGTACTGACCGAGACACCGGCACCGACCGGATCTCCCCGGCACCGACCGGATCTCCCTGGTACTGACCGGATCTCTCTGGCACCAACCGGATCTCCCCGGCACCGACCGGATCTCCCTGGTACTGACCGGATCTCCCTGGCACCGACCAGATCTCTCCGGCACCGACCGGATCTCCCTGGTACTGACCGGATCTCTCTGGCACCGACCGGATCTCTCCAGCACTGACCGGATCTCTCTGGCACCGACCGGATTTCCCTGGCAACAACCAGATCTCCCCAGCAATAACCGTAACCGCCCCCCAGCACCGACCAGATCGCCCCGCAACGACCCAGGTACCAGCATCAGGGGCCTGGGGTGCTGGGGGTGACAGGAGATAGAATGGGGCAACTCTCCATGGGCCCCCGCCCCCGCCGGTGCCCCTCACGCCCAGTCCTCAAGCTGTGTTCATGGGGGGAGAGGCCTGCAGGGTTTTGGGGGACAGGGCAGGACAGCTGAGCCTTGCCAAAGGGCAGCTGAGAACCCGCCCCCCAAGGGCGGGGGGCTGGCACGTCGGGGGTAGCATCTGGAGAGAAAGGCAGGAGAGACGGCTGGAGGGGGGTGGGGCGGACGGACAGATGCACACACGGATGGACAAACGGGCGGATGGATGGACAGAGATGGATGAGAGATCGACGGAGGGCTGGACGGACAGACAGCGAGACAGATGGACAGACGCAGAGGGGCGGAGGGCTGGACGGACCCAGCGGGACGGACGGACATCGGCGGCAGCCTGTTTGCTCCCGCAGGTCTCACTGGACTCACATCCCTGCAGGAGCCATTCTGCTCCGTGCCTCAGTTTCCCCCTGTGCGCAATAGGGCTGGGGGCCCAAGCTTCCTCGGGGGCAGGGAGAGCTGGGCCCAGCCCTCAGCCCAGCTCCACTGCCCTTGGCCAGGGCCAGAAACCGGGGAGACTGCAGCTGGGTCCCCAAGCAGTAGAGTGGGGGGCAGGGCTAGGCTGGCAGGCACTCTGGGGGGTCCGGGGGGGACGCTGCGGCGCCTGGGCCCCGGTGACTTTGCGGCAGGGGCTTCTGGTTCCCCAGGCAAGGTCCCGGGCTGGGCCCCGTGTTGGCAGCCCCTGGGGGCGGCGTTGTCCCCGTATCGCTGGCCCAGCGCCCCGCCCCAGAGCCAGCCGCCCCGGTCACCGGGCGTCTGTCTGCTCCCGCTCTCTGCAGGCCCCATGCCCTGTGCCTAGGGGGGGCACCCGACCCGGCCCCACCGCCCCGGCCGTGGCCCATGGGGGCGGATGGGATGTACGAGAAGATCAGGATGCTCAATATTCAGAACACGGGCTGGGGCGGCCGGCAGGACTGGTACCAGGACGGGCTGCTCCCCGGGCAGCCCAACCCAGGTAGGTGTGGGGCAAAGGCACCCAGCCCCCCAGCAGAGCCCCCCTGGCCTGAGCCCCCCCACACCTCCCCGCCCGGCCGGCACCCCCTCATGTTGCGCCCCCTGGCCCCTGCCCCCTGCCCGGCCTGCGCCCCCCCCTCCCTGGCCGGCGTCCCCCCTGCCCAGCGTCCCCCCTGCCCCTCCACCCAGCCTGTGCTCCCCACACTGCCCCCCCGCCCAGCCTGCACCTCCCGACACTCCCCCCGCCCAGCCTGCACTCCCCCACACCGTCCCTGGGCCTGTCCTCCCCCACACGGCCCCCCCGCCCGGCTGGTACTCCCCACACAGCCTCCCAGGCCTGTGCTCCCCACACTGCCCCCCCACGGCTCCCCCGGCTGCGCTCCCCACACCACCCTGCTCCCTCCCCTTCCTTCTCCGCCCTCCCGCCGTTGCTGGGGTGTGTCTCACTGTGACTCTGGCACAGCCCTTCCCCACGGAGCTGGGGGGGTGGTTTGGGGGCGATGGGGGGCTGGCGATGGAGGGCAGGAGCCGGCGCCCCTCCCCCCCTCCCTGGCACGGAGTGGCTGGCCTGTCACCTGCCCGGCGGGGGCTGGGAAGCGTTGCGGGCGGGGGGGGGGGGGAGCCAGCCGGGGCTGTCGCTTCACATCAGGGTGGCCGGGCTGACGGGCGGTTTGTGTCCCCCGCGGGCGCTGGGCGCAGCGCGAGCTGACGGGCAGCGCCGCGACGGGGGGGCAGCGGGCAGAGAGGGGGAGAACGTACCCCTCCTCCCCCGCACCGTGGTGCCCCCCACTGCGACCCCCAGTCCTGCCAGTGGCCCCCACGCTGACCCCCAGCCCAGCCGGGGTCCCCCCCTGTGACCCTCAGTCCCCCCCAGCCCATCCAGTGCCCCCCACTGTGACCCCCCCAGCCTCCCCCCAGCCCAGCCGGTGCCCCCCACACTGACCCCCACCCCAACCGGTGTCCCCCACTGTGACCCCCAGCCCCTCCCAGCCCAGCCGGTGCCCCCCACACTGACCCCCAGCTCAACCGGTGTCCCCCACTGTGACCCCCAGCCCCTCCCAGCCCAGCCGGTGCCCCCCACACTGACCCCCAGCTCAGCTGTGACCCTCAGTCCCCCCCAGCCCAGCCGGTGCCCCCCACTGTGACCCCCAGCCTCCCCCCAGCCCAGCCGGTGCCCCCCACACTGACCCCCACCCCAACCGGTGTCCCCCACTGTGACCCCCAGCCCCTCCCAGCCCAGCCGGTGCCCCCCACACTGACCCCCAGCTCAGCCGGTGTCCCCCACTGTGACCCCCAGCCCCTCCCAGCCCAGCCGGTGCCCCCCACACTGACCCCCAGCTCAGCCGGTGTCCCCCACTGTGACCCCCAGCCCCCCGCTTGCCCCCCCAGCCCCCAGCCCAACAGGTGCCCCCCACTGTGACCCCCAGGCCCTCCCCAGCCCAGCCGGTGCCCCCCACTGTGCCCCCCAATCCCCCCAGCCCAGCCAGTGTCCCTCACTCCAGCCTGCAGCCCACAGCTGAGTTGGCCTGTCTCCCGTTGGCGCCCGTTTGCACGCCCCTCGGGGCGTGTCCCAAAACGCATCCCACAGGGGAGGGACGGTGGAGCGGACGGGCGGGTCTGGGGAGGGTTGGGGTTAGAGGGACCATGGGGGGGCACGACACATCTCCCCCCTTTACCTCCCCCCAGACAGCTGCCAGCAGCTGGAGGGGGGCCCGGAGCCGGAGCTGCCCCCTGGGGCTGGCGCCGACGAACCGGACGACTCGCAGCTCCGGCTGCAGCTGAAACGCAAACTGCAGCGGAACCGGACGTCCTTCAGCCAGGAGCAGATCGAGGCCCTGGAGAAAGGTGCCGGGGGGGGGGGGGGCCTGTCATGGCTCACAGGCCGCGCCCACACTTGGCCCCTCGGTCCCCAGGCGGGGCCCCCCCAGGGCGGCAGCCGCTTCTTGGGGACCCCCTCTCTCGGGGGGCACCTCTCACCTGGGGGGGTCGCCCCTCCGGCGCCTCTCAGGCCCTTCAGCCACCTGCCGCCCCTTGTCTGTCTGGCCGGACCCGGCCGTGTCCTCTGAGCAGGGTCTGCCGGGTCACCAGGGCCCCGGGCGCCGGTTCTGGGCTGGTCTCCGCAGCCACAAACTCCCTCCCCCTTGTGGCATTAACCAGTAACACCCGGGCCCTGAGCGCCCCCCTGCCTGCAGCCCCCCTGAACCCCAAACTCCCCACCGCCCCGAAGCAGGCCCTGCCCCCCAAGTCAGCGAGACTCCCTCCCCCACTCAGCGGCTGCTCCAGCCCTACAGCCGGGCCCTGCCATGGCCTTCCTCCAGCTTCCTGGGCAAGAGGCGTCCCCTGGTCACACCCCCGCCTTTGGGTAGCGGCGGGAGGCTGTCACACCCAATGCCCCACCCCCTATAGGGCTTGGTGCCCAGGGAAACTGAGGCACGCGCCGGGGTGTGCCTGGGGTGGCCGGAGATGGGGGAGATCCTGAGTATATCCAGTTGTCCCAGGCTGGGAGCTCAGGAGCCGCTCTGAGTGAAGTCAGGGCGGAGGGGGTGGGGTGCAGGGCTCCCTTCAGGGACCCCCAAGGAACATCCCGTGCCCCCCAGGGCCCTGCCCCCCTACCCCGCAGCCAGCCAGGAGGTCCAACCAATGGGCACACGGCCGGGGTACTCACTGACAGGCACACGGCCAGGGTACTCACTGACAGGCACACGGCCGGGGTACTCGCTGACAGGCACACGGCCGGGGTACTCACTGACGGGCAAACGACCGGGGTACTCGCTGACAGGCACACGGCCGGGGTACTCGCTGACAGGCACACGGCCGGGGTACTCGCCGACGGGCACACGGCCGGGGTACTCGCCGACAGGCACACGGCCGGGGTACTCGCCGACAGGCACACGGCCGGGGTACTCACGGACGGGCACACGGCCGGGGTACTCGCCGACAGGCACACGGCCGGGGTACTCGCCGACGGGCACACGGCCGGGGTACTCGCCGACAGGCACACGGCCAGGGTACTCGCCGACAGGCACACGGCCGGGGTACTCGCCGACAGGCACACGGCCGGGGTACTCGCCGACGGGCACACGGCTGGGGTACTTGGCGACAGGCACATGGCCGGGGTACTCGCCGACGGGCACACGGCCGGGGTACTCGCCGACAGGCACACGGCCGGGGTACTCGCCGACGGGCACACGGCTGGGGTACTTGCCGACGGGCACACGGCCGGGGTACTCGCCGACGGGCACACGACCGGGGTACCTGCCCTGCAGGGGTCGCTGCAACACTCACCTCCTTGTGCAACAGGGAGACACTCGTGCAACACACGAGGAAACCAAGGCTCGCACTATTCACGAGAAAACGTTACAAATGTTCACACATGCGTGGGGGGGCATTCCAGGGATGCACAGGCGGGCCAATGGACACATCAGGGGGCTGCGATTTGGTGGGAGTGGGGAGTGGCTGGCATTTGGGGGCAGAACTTGTAGGGACACCAGGGAGCCGCTGGCGTATCGAGGGGAGGGATCCAGGGCAGAGGGTGTCTCTGAGCGCTCTGTCCCCACGCAGAGTTCGAGCGCACCCACTACCCCGACGTCTTCGCCCGGGAGCGCCTGGCCGCCAAGATCGACCTGCCCGAGGCCCGGATCCAGGTGAGGGAGACCCCCGAGGCCCCAGGGAGCCCCTGGCCCAGGAGACCCCCCCCCAACACCCCAGAGAGCCCCTGGCCCAAGGGAGACCCCCCCCGACACCCCAGAGAGCCCCTGGCCCAAGGGAGACCCCCCCTCCGACACCCCAGAGAGCCCCTGGCCCAAGGGAGACCCCCCCTCCGACACCCCAGAGAGCCCCTGGCCCAAGGGAGACCCCCCTCCGACACCCCAGAGAGCCCCTGGCCCAGGAGACCCCCCCCCCCCCGATGCCCCAGAGAGCCCCTGGCCCGGGGAGACCCCCCCTCCGACACCCCAGAGAGCCCCTGGCCCAGGAGACCCCCCCCCGATGCCCCAGAGAGCCCCTGGCCCGGGGAGACCCCCCCTCCGACACCCCAGAGAGCCCCTGGCCCGGGGAGACCCCCCCTCCGACACCCCAGAGAGCCCCTGGCCCAAGGGAGACCCCCCTCCGACACCCCAGAGAGCCCCTGGCCCAGGGGAGACCCCCCTCCGACACCCCAGAGAGCCCCTGGCCCAGGAGACCCTCCCCCCGATGCCCCAGAGAGCCCCTGGCCCGGGGAGACCCCCCCTCCGACGCCCCAGAGAGCCCCTGGCCCGGGGAGACCCCCCCTCCGACACCCCAGAGAGCCCCTGGCCCAAGGGAGACCCCCCTCCGACACCCCAGAGAGCCCCTGGCCCAGGGGAGACCCCCCTCCGACACCCCAGAGAGCCCCTGGCCCAGGAGACCCTCCCCCCGATGCCCCAGAGAGCCCCTGGCCCGGGGAGACCCCCCCTCCGACGCCCCAGAGAGCCCCTGGCCCAGGAGACCCTCCCCCCGATGCCCCAGAGAGCCCCTGGCCCAGGGGAGACCCCCCCTCCGACGCCCCAGAGAGCCCCTGGCCCAAGGGAGACCCCCCCCCAGGGTTACGTCTCTGCCCCCAGATAACTTCTCGGCCCTCAATGGGGAGACAGACCCGCAGCCCCCAGCGCTGCCTGCACAGGGCCCTGACCCCGGCTCCCCGCAGGTCTGGTTCTCCAATCGACGGGCCAAGTGGCGGCGCGAGGAGAAGCTGCGGAACCAGCGGCGCCAGGCGGGCGGGTCGGGGCACCTGGTCCTGGGCAGCGCGGGCTTCCCTGGCGGCGGGGCCTTTCCTGGCACGCCCCCCGCCGGCTCAGGTACCCCTGTGCCTCCCTGTGCCTGGTACCCCCCCCCCCCCCGCCGGCTCAGGTACCCCTGTGCCTCCCTGTGCCTGGTACCCCCCCCCGCCGGCCCAGGTACCCCTGTGCCTCCCTGTGCCTGGTACCCCCCCCCCCCCGCCGGCTCAGGTACCCCTGTGCCTCCCTGTGCCTGGTACCCCCGCCGGCTCAGGTACCCCTGTGCCTCCCTGTGCCTGGTACCCCCCCCCCCCCGCCGGCTCAGGTACCCCTGTGCCTGGTACCCCCCCCCCCCCGCCGGCTCAGGTACCCCTGTGCCTCCCTGTGCCTGGTACCCCCCCCCCGCCGGCTCAGGTACCCCTGTGCCTCCCTGTGCCTGGTACCCCCCCCCCCCGCCGGCTCAGGTACCCCTGTGCCCGGTACCCCCCCGCCGGCCCAGGTACCCCTGTGCCTCCCTGTGCCTGGTACCCCCCCCCGCCGGCTCAGGTACCCCTGTGCCTCCCTGTGCCTGGTACCCCCCCCCCCCGCCGGCTCAGGTACCCCTGTGCCTCCCTGTGCCTGGTACCCCCCCCCCGCCGGCTCAGGTACCCCTGTGCCTCCCTGTGCCTGGTACCCCCCCCCCCGCCGGCTCAGGTACCCCTGTGCCTCCCTGTGCCTGGTACCCCCCCCCCCCGCCGGCTCAGGTACCCCTGTGCCTCCCTGTGCCTGGTACCCCCCCCCCGCCGGCTCAGGTACCCCTGTGCCTCCCTGTGCCTGGTACCCCCCCCCCCCGCCGGCTCAGGTACCCCTGTGCCTCCCTGTGCCTGGTACCCCCCCCCGCCGGCTCAGGTACCCCTGTGCCTCCCTGTGCCTGGTACCCCCCCCGCCGGCTCAGGTACCCTTGTGCCTCCCTGTGCCTGGTACCCCCCCCCCCCCCGCCGGCTCAGGTACCCCTGTGCCTCCCTGTGCCTGGTACCCCCCCCCCGCCGGCTCAGGTACCCCTGTGCCTCCCTGTGCCTGGTACCCCCCCCCGCCGGCTCAGGTACCCCTGTGCCTCCCTGTGCCTGGTACCCCCCCCCCGCCGGCTCAGGTACCCCTGTGCCTCCCTGTGCCTGGTACCCCCCCCCCCGCCGGCTCAGGTACCCCTGTGCCTCCCTGTGCCTGGTACCCCCCCCCGCCGGCTCAGGTACCCCTGTGCCTCCCTCCCTGCCCGGTACCCCCCCCCCCCCCCCCGCCGGCTCAGGTACCCCTGTGCCTCCCTCCCTGCCCGGTACCCCCCCGCCGGCTCAGGTACCCCTGTGCCTCCCTCCCTGCCTGGTACCTCCCCCCGCCGGCTCAGGTACCCCTGTGCCTCCCTCCCTGCCTGGTACCCCCCCCCCCGCCGGCTCAGGTACCCCTGTGCCTCCCTCCCTGCCCGGTACCCCCCCCCCCCGCCGGCTCAGGTACCCCTGTGCCTCCCTCCCTGCCTGGTACCCCCCCCCCCCCGCCGGCTCAGGTACCCCTGTGCCTCCCTCCCTGCCTGGTACCCCCCCGCCGGCTCAGGTACCCCTGTGCCTCCCTCCCTGCCTGGTACCCCCCCCGCCGGCTCAGGTACCCCTGTGCCTCCCTCCCTGCCTGGTACCCCCCCCCCCGCCGGCTCAGGTACCTCTGTGCCTCCCTCCCTGCCTGGTACCCCCCCCCCCGCCGGCTCAGGTACCCCTGTGCCTCCCTCCCTGCCTGGTACCCCCCCCGCTGGCTCAGGTACCCCTGTGCCTCCCTCCCTGCCTGGTACCCCCCCCGCCGGCTCAGGTACCCCTGTGCCTCCCTCCCTGCCTGGTACCCCCCCCGCTGGCTCAGGTACCCCTGTGCCTCCCTCCCTGCCTGGTACCCCCCCGCCGGCTCAGGTACCCCTGTGCCTCCCTCCCTGCCTGGTACCCCCCCCCCCCCGCCGGCTCAGGTACCCCTGTGCCTCCCTCCCTGCCCGGTACCCCCCCGCCGGCTCAGGTACCCCTGTGCCTCCCTGTGCCTGGTACCCCCCCCCCGCGTTCCCTCCCTACCCCCCTGTGCCTGGTACCCCCCATGTTACCTCCCTGCCTGGTACCCCCCCCCCCCCGTCGGGTCAGGTACCCCTGTGCCTTCCTGTGCCCGGTACCCCCCCGCCGGGTCAGGTACCCCCTGTGCTGGTACCCCTCCGTGTTTCCTTCCTGTTCAGTCCCCCCACCGCATTCCCTCTCAGTGCCCAGTGCCCCCCCCACCATTCTCTCCCTGCTCAGTACCCCCCCATTGGGTCAGGTACCCCTGTGCCTGGTACCCCCCTGCGTTCCCTCCCTGCCCGGTACCCCCCCGCCGGGTCAGGTACCCCTGTGCCTGGTACCCCCCACGTTCCCTCCCTACCCCCCTGTGCCTGGTACCCCCCCGTGTTCCCTCCCTGCCCGGTACCCCCCCGCCGGGTCAGGTACCCCTGTGCCTGGTACCCCCCACGTTCCCTCCCTACCCCCCTGTGCCTGGTACCCCCCCATGTTACCTCCCTGCCTGGTACCCCCCCCGTCGGGTCAGGTACCCCTGTGCCTGGTACCCACACACACACATTCCTTCCCCACCCGGTACCCGCCCCGGCCTGGTTAGGTATGCCCGGTACCCCCCTGTGCCCAGTATCCCCCTGCCAGGTCAGGTACCCCCTGTGCCTGGTACCCTCCCTCATGTTTCCCCCCACACGATACCCCCCCGCCGGGTCAAGTGCACCCAGTACCCCCCCGCCGGGTCAGGTACCCCTGTGCCTTCCTGTGCCCGGTGTCCCCCCGGTCCTTTGTCTCCCTTCCCAGCCGGAGTTCTCCCCCCTGCCTGACCCTCAGGTGTGCTGCCCAATACGCCTCTGCAAGGAGCCAACCCCCCTCCCCACAGGGCTGCCTGGGACAGCAGGACCCACACACAGCACACAGAGTAACACAACCCCCACTACATCCCATCCCCCCCCACAACCCCCGCTACCTCCCACCTTGCTACTCTCTGTGCCTCTCCCATTGGGTCAGGTGCTCCTGGTACCCCCCATCCCCTGCCCGTACTGCTCCCAGTAAACCCCTGCTCTGGTAAATCCTGCTGGGCATTGGTCTCTTATTGCCCCCAGTATCCCCACTCTCCGCACCCCAGTACCTGTAAATATCAGCCCTGCACTGCCCCGCTCCCCGGCTGCAGCCTGTCGGCCGGTCCCTGAGCCCAGGCTGCCTGGTGGGGCTCACCCCCTTGTCCCACCACGGAGACACCTGCACAGCACACAGGGGAAACTGAGGCACGCCCATAGCGTTCAGAGTCCACACTCATTCCTGCTTCATCGCACCAGCACCCCGCCCCCGCCATCCACCCCCCATCACACCTCTAAGGTCCCCCACGTTTCCCCCCCATCCGCCCCCCCATCAGACCTCTCAGGGCTGCCATGTCCGCCCCCCCGCAGCCCACGAGTGACTGTTCTCTCCCTGCAGGGGCCATGCTGGGGCGCAGCGAGGGGCCCCTCCCCAACAGCTACGGGGCTCTGCCCCCCCTGCCCAGCTTCTCCATGGCCAACAGCCTCCCCATGCAGGTGAGAGGGGCTGGGACCCACTGGGAGGGGGGCCTGGAGGGGCGTGGGGCAGCATGGTGAAAGCTGAGCAGGGGGGTACCTGGAATTGACACGGGGGGCACTTGGCTTGCAGAGAAAAGGGGAAGCCTGGGGCGGTCGCAGGGGCCTCAGGCTGGGGACTAGGGAGGGTTTGGCCCAGGGTGGTTGGGGGAGTCGGCCCAGGGGGTCTGTGGGATCATAAGAGCGGCCAGACCGGGTCCAACCAAAGGTCCATCCGACCCTGGGTCCTGTCGGCCGACAGTGGCCAGTGCCTGGTGCCCCAGAGGGAGGGAGCACAACAGGGAACCCTCCCGTGATCCCTCCCATCACCCACCGCCAGACAAACAGCGGCCAGGAACACCACCCTCCCCAGCCTGGCTGACAGCCAGCGATGGGCCTAACCTCCATGAATCTGTCTCACTCTTTCTTGAACCCTGTTAAAGTTCTGGCCTTCACATCCTCTGGCGAGGAGTTCCACAGGTTGACTGTGCACTGATCAGGGTGGGGCTCGGCCCAGGGGAGGTCTGTGGGGTTGGGGGCCTTGGCCTGGGGGCTCTGGGGTGTGGAGGATTCGGATGGCAGGGCCCAGGGGGGCTCAGCACAGGCGTCTCACAGCCCTTCCCCCGCAGGCTGTCCAGCCGGTGGCCAACCAGGCCTCGTCCTACCCCTGCATGATCCCAGGCGGCTCTTCGGGGCGCGGCTATGACACCTACGGCCCGGCCCAGCTCCCAGCCCACATGGGCAGCCAGAACCTCGGCGCCGGCACCAGCACCTCCACCGGTGAGGGGGGGCCCTGCCCCGGGCCCCCCACGTGAGCAGACGGGTCGGGGGCAGGGCTAACGCCAGAGGCCGAGCAAAGGCTTCTGGGAGCAACACCAACTGTGGGTCCTGCCGCAGCCCAATGGGGCCCCTTCCCCGGCCTATATGGACCAGCTCCCCTGGACACAGGCTCTGAGGCCCGGCCTGGCCTGTACGGACCAGCTCCCCTTCCACACTGGCTCCGAGGCCCGGCCCGGCCTGTACGGACCAGCTCCCCTGGACACAGGCTCTGAGGCCCGGCCTGGCCTGTACGGACCAGCTCCCCTTCCACACTGGCTCCGAGGCCCAGCCCGGCCTGTACGGACCAGCTCCCCTCCCACACTGGCTCCGAGGCCTGGCCCGGCCTGTATGGACCAGCTCCCCTTCCACACAGGCTCCGAGGCCCGGCCCGGCCTGTATGGACCAGCTCCCCTGGACACAGGCTCTGAGGCCCGGCCCAGCCTGTACGGACCAGCTCCCCTTCCACACTGGCTCTGAGGCCCAGCCCGGCCTGTACGGACCAGCTCCCCTCCCACACTGGCTCCGAGGCCTGGCCCGGCCTGTATGGACCAGCTCCCCTTCCACACAGGCTCCGAGGCCCGGCCCGGCCTGTATGGACCAGCTCCCCTTCCACACAGGCTCCGAGGCCCGGCCCGGCCTGTATGGACCAGCTCCTCTTCCACACTGGCTCCGAGGCTCGACCCGTACGGACCAGCTCCCCTTCCACACAGGCTCCGAGGCCCGGCCCTGCCTGTACGGACCAGTTCCCCTTCTACACAGGCTCCGAGGCCCGGTCCGGCCTGTATGGACCAGCTCCCCTTCCACACTGGCTCCGAGGCCTGGCCCGGCCTGTATGGACCAGCTCCCCTTCCACACAGGCTCTAAGGCCCGGTCTGTACGGACCAGCTCCCCTTCCACACTGGCTCCGAGGCCCAGCCCTGCCTGTACGGACCAGCTCCCCTTCCACACAGACTCCGAGGCCCGGCCCGGCCTGTATGGACCAACTCTCCTTCTACACTGGCTCCGAGGCCCGGACCGGCCTGTACGGACCAGCTCCCCTTCCACACAGGCTCCGAGGCCCAGCCCGGCATGTACGGACCAGCTCCCCTTCCACACAGGCTCCGAGGCCCAGCCCGGCCTGTACGGACCATCTCCCCTTCCACACAGGTTGTGAGGCCCAACCCAGCATGTACGGACCAGCTCCCCTTCCACACAGGCTCCGAGGCCCAGCCCAGCATGTACGGACCAGCTCCCCTTCCACACTGGCTCCGAGGCCCGGCCCGGCCTGTACGGACCAGCTCCCCTTCCACACAGGCTCCGAGGCCCAGCCCGGCATGTACGGACCAGCTCCCCTTCCACACAGGCTCCGAGGCCCGGCCCAGCATGTACGGACCAGCTCCCCTGGACACAGGCTCCGAGGCCCAGCCCAGCATGTACGGACCAGCTCCCCTTCCACACAGGCTCCGAGGCCCGGCCCAGCATGTACGGACCAGCTCCCCTGGACACAGGCTCCGAGGCCCGGCCCGGCCTGTACAGACCAGCTACCCCAGACACAGGTTCTGAGGCCCGGCCCAGACTGTGTGGACCAGTAGTTTGGAGGCCTGTGTCACCGAATGTGGGGGAGTCCCTGGGCCCGGCCTCCCCCCCCGCCCACAGCCAGACGGGAAGCGTAGTCCAGACTTGTGGTGACAGGAGCCTGGAGCAGCCTGGGGAAGGCTCTGGGCCCCTGCCCAGCCCCCCATGCCCACTCGACTCCTCCCCCCGCCCCCCTGAACCAGCCCAAAACTAACTCACCCCCCTCCAGGCAGCTCTGCCCCCTCCTCTGCTCTGCTTCCCAGGCCAAGTGTCACCCGACTGAATCAGCTCAGGTGACAGGGACGGAGCCATTCCCTGCGTGCCACCCCTCAGGAGTGCTCCCCCAGAGATCCCACTCCCCACTGGGCACTGCACCCCCCACATAAACCCCCCCCCCCACACACACACAGTCACTACAGAGCAGCACAGGACAGTAGCATCACACACAGCACAACAAAGCACCCAGAGCGAATACCGTCCCCTCTACGTCACAGCCTGGAATGGCCCGTATGGACCAGCTGCCCCAGTCACAGGCGCCGAGGCCCAGCCTGGCCTGTATGGACCAGTAGCGGACATGGCCCGTATGGACCAGCTCCCCCGGTCACAGGCGCCGAGGTCCAGCCTGGCCTGTATGGACCAGTAGCGGACATGGCCCGTATGGACCAGCTCCCCCGGTCACAGGCGCCGAGGTCCAGCCTGGCCTGTATGGACCAGTAGCGGACATGGCCCGTATGGACCAGCTCCCCCGGTCACAGGCGCCGAGGCCCAGCCTGGCCTGTACGGACCAGTAGCGGACATGGCCCGTATGGACCAGCTGCCCCGGTCACAGGCCCCGAGGCCCAGCCTGGCCTGTACGGACCAGTAGCGGACATGGCCCGTATGGACCAGCTGCCCTGGTCACAGGCCCCGAGGCCCAGCCTGGCCTGTACGGACCAGTAGCTTTGAGGCCGGACATGGCCCGTATGGACCAGCTGCCCCTGGGCAGTAGCCCTGAGGCCGAGCACACCCTGTATGGCCTGGGGGAGGGGTCCTTTGCGGCTCTGTCTCCTGCCTGCCTAACCCCCCATCTCTCTCTGCCCCCAGGTCTGATCTCCCCCGGCGTGTCGGTCCCCGTGCAGGTGCCTGGCGGGGACCCGGACCTCCCCCAGTATTGGCCCCGTCTCTAATGCTGGGAGCAAACGGATTCTTCCCAGGGGGAGGGGAGGGGGTTGGGCCCTGGGAAGGGGGGGTGGGGCTTCCCCCAGCTGCCCAGGCGAGGTCCTAGCCAGGAAGGGGGAGCGTCCTGCCCCCTGGTCTCCGGTGTCCCCCCCACATCCCTGCATGTCGGTGTGTGTCTGTTAGAGCCGCTGTGTCCCTGCTGCTGTCAGACTCTGCCCCCCCATGTGGTGTGTCCTGGGAGGGGGGCAGACCCCGCATTGCTGCACCTTCCCCTCCCCCACTGGGGGGGGGCGGCACCTCGTCTTGTGCTCCCCACCCCCACCCCTGAGAGAGGGATCAGTAGCAACCAATGGGAGCTGGCAAAGGATTCTGGGAGCCATGCCCGGCCTGCACGGACCCCGCAAAGGATTCTGGGATACACGTCAACTCGTCCAGGCTGGGGGACCTGTCAGCTCCTTGTCCTCCAGGGGCATGACGGGATAGTGGGTGATCCCTCCTTGTCCAGGGTGGCCCCCATCTTTCCCTGCATGGATGGACCCATCTGGGGCTGGCAGATCCCGGGGTGGGATAAAGGCCCCATTCGGCCTCCCCCCCCCATGACACAGACCCCTGGCCTGTCCCGCCCCCACGGGCTCTGCCCCCTCATGACCTCACTCTGAGCCCCCCTCTGTGGTAGGTTGTCCGGTATGTCAATAAAGGCCGTCTGTAAATATCAACAGGCCCTGTGTCTGTCCCTCTGTCCGTCCAGCTGTGTGGGATACACCCCCCCACAGGCCCTTCCAGCCCAGCCCCTCCCTGCTCTGGGCAGGGGAGACCCTACAATAACACCATGCTGGTGCAAGGCCCCGGGCGCGCCGGCTGCTGCAGGAAACAGCATTTGGCTGCCAAGGGCGGGGGGGGGGGAGGAGGAAACACCTGGGACATCCGGGGTGGTTCATACCCCCTGCCCCCGCGCTGGGTCTCCCACACACCCTAGGTCAGCAGGGCGTGCTGGGGGGGAGCAGAGACCCCCTAGTCTCATCATCCCACCCCCATCGGGCCCATTATAGCACCCACCCCAGACCGCCCCCAACCTCCACTGCCCCCCATCCCCCGCTGCTCCCCCTCCCCTCAGCAGAACTGCAGCAAAGCTGGTGACAGGGATCCCGAGGCTCCCGGGGCGATGGGGGTGCAGGGGGGGGATGTCAGGACAGATCAGTGTCAGGCCGGGCGAGGAGACTGGGGGGATGGGAGCCGAGGTAGAGGCAATGGAGAGGGACCCCCGGCCCCATGGCCTCCCCCACGGGTCCCCCGCGCTGTGCACCCACCGCTGCCCCCCACATGCATCCTCATGTGACTGCATCCCCCCCTGCTGTTCCCCAGCCCTCCTCACACAGGGGGCACAGCCCCAGCTGGGGGGCCTTGCTCAATTCCCCCATCCTGGAGTCCTCGGATGCAGCAAAAAACGGCCCCCCCATGTCCAATGTGGTCCCCCACATCCATGGCCTCTGCCCCACTGCCTCTCCACCCCCCACATCCACTGCCCCACTGCCTCTCTGCTCCCCACATCCACAGCCCCTGCCCCACTGCCTCTCCACCCCTGACATCCACTGCCCCACTGCCTCTCTGCTCCCCACATCCACAGCCCCTGCCCCACTGCCTCTCTGCCCCCCACATCCACTGCCCCACTGCCTCTCTGCTCCCCACATCCACAGCCCCTGCCCCACTGCCTCTCCCCCCCCACATCCACTGCCTCTCCGCCCCCCCCCCACATCCACTGCCCCACTGCCTCTCTGCTCCCCACATCCACGGCCTCTGCCCCACTGCCTCTCCGCCCCCCACATCCACTGCCCCACTGCCTCTCTGCTCCCCACATCCACAGCCCCTGCCCCCCCACGCTGCCTCTCCGCCCCCCACATCCACTGCCCCCTCTCCGCCCCCCACATCCACTGCCCCACTGCCTCTCCGCCCCCCACATCCACTGCCCCACTGCCTCTCTGCTCCCCACATCCACAGCCCCTGCCCCACTGCCTCTCCACCCCCGACAGCCACAGCCCCTGCCCCACTGCCCCCCACTCAGCTGTCCCTCCCCTCACTGCCCCTCTGCTTCCACATCCACTGCCCCCTCCCCCCGCTCCGGCTTGGCTCCGTGTGATCTCTCGCCGGGTCACGTCCCATCAGCTCCGAGCGCGGCTCCCCTGGCTGCTGGGGGGGGGGGGGGGCTCGGGTAGCTCGCGGATCCGAGTTACAGACTCCTGTGAAAGCGACTCCCCCTCCCGCCCCCGCGCCCCCCACCTGCAGCGACCGACGGGCCGGGGGGGGGTGCAGGGTCTGGAGGGCTGAGAAGGGGGTTGGGAAACCCCGCAGCGTCCCCCAAAAGTGGAAGAGCCCCAACCAGAGCAGCCCCCCCGCCCCCCCGCAGCTGAGATTTCTGACCCACCATGGCCCCCCGCCCGAGCTGTTTTCTTAACCCTTTCGGGGTGCGGCTGCCTCGCGGTTCCTGTTGCCGTTGCCCCCCCACCCTGCCCCAACGTGGGAACCACAGACCCACCCACCGGGCCCCCACCCCCGAAACCTCCCGAGGGAGGATGTGGTTGGAGGGCTTGGCGAAGGCGGGGGGCACCCGAGGGGCAGGGAGGCTGGAGGGGGAGGGGGCTGAGAGGGCAGGTATCCCGCCCCCCACCCTGCCAGCCCGGCGCTGGCCTCCCCCCGCTTAGGGGACCGGGAGGTGCCCAAGTCAACTGCGGGGGGGCGGGTCCTACCCTTGGCCCGGGCGAGCCGCCACCGACCGGCGGCTGCGCCCTGCCCGAGCTGGGGGGGGGGGGGGATGGGCTCTCCCTGGCTAGGAAGGGGAAGGGGAGAGTGAGGGAGGGGGCTGCCCAGACTCCCAGGTTCTCTCCCCGGGCCTGGGGGGGAGGGGGCAGGACTCCTGGCTGCTCCCTGCCTCAGTTTCCCCGCGGGCTGCCCCAGCAGGGCTGCGTGCGCCTGTTTATCTTTCGACCCCCCCGCAGCGCCTCTTCCTGTTTACGAGGCCCGAGCCGGAGCGCTCGGCGCTGCCTGCCCCGGCCCGGAAGCGGCACTTCCCGCCGCGCCCCATTGGCTGCGCCGCCGCGGGGGGGTTTAAAGGCTCGGCCCGGCCGGGCTGCGGGAGACGCGCTGCGCAGCCGGGACCGAGCGGCACCGGGTAAGTGGGGGAGGGGCGGGGCCTCTCGGGTGCCTGGGTTCCCCGGACCCCTCCGCTGCCCGGGCTGGGACCTGGCTCCTAGCGCCCCGGCTCTGACCACTAGCCCCGACTCCCCTCCGGCAGCCAGGGAGCGACCCACCCCCGGCTCTGACCACTAGCCCCGACTCCCCTCCGGCAGCCAGGGAGCGACCCACCCCCGGCTCTGACCACTAGCCCCGACTCCCCTACGGCAGCCAGGGAGCGACCCACCCCCGGCTCTGACCACTAGCCCCGACTCCCCTCCCGCAACCAGGGAGCGACCCACCCCCGGCTCTGACCACTAGCCCCGACTCCCCTCCCGCAGCTAGGGAGCGACCCACCCCCGGCTCTGACCACTAGCCCCGACTCCCCTCCGGCAGCCAGGGAGCGACCCACCCCCGGCTCTGACCACTAGCCCCGACCCACCCCCGGCTGCCAGGGAGCGACCCACCCCCGGCTCTGACCACTAGCCCCGACTCCCCTCCCGCAGCCAGGGAGCGACCCACCCCCCCCGGCTCTGACCACTAGCCCCGACTCCCCTCCCGCAGCCAGGGAGCGACCCACCCCCCCGGCTCTGACCACTAGCCCCGACTCCCCTCCCGCAGCCAGGGAGCGACCCACCCCCCCCCCCCCCCCCCCGGCTCTGACCACTAGCCCCGACTCCCCTTCGGCAGCCAGGGAGCGACCCATCCCCGGCTCCCCGGCTCTGACCACTAGCCCCGACTCCCCTCCCGGAGCCAGGGAGAGACCCTAGGCCGGGCTGGCGGCTCCAGGTGCAGCGATACAGAGGGGTGCCCTATGCTGCCCCCTAGGAATGCACCCAGCTGGGGCCCTGGGTTATTCGCTGGGGAAAACCTACCCCCTAACTCTGCCTAAGAAGCAGTGCTGCGAGGCAGGGCTGGGGGGAAGGGCGGCAGCGGAGGGGAGTGTGGGGGGGGGGGGGTCGGTTGTTAACAAGATTCCAGCTCGCGGAACCGGGTCTGGCTGTGTCGGGGGAGGCTGTTCACGTTGGGAACTCCTCGGGGCAGGGCCACTCTCTCCCTGGGGAGCCTCCCCCAGAAGTACTCCCCCCCCCCCGTTCTTACACTCTCATCTGGTCTTCCCCTCCCATATCCCGGGGCGCTTATGGGGTATCTGGGGGGCAGGGAGTGGAGAGACAGGCAGAGCAGACGGGGTTAAGGGGGAGGGTGTTGATAGGTGCCTGGAGGGGCTTGCGTCTGGGTCTCTGGGGCCTGTCAGGCATTGGTGTGGCTATTGGGGGGGGGGGCCTGTATCTGCTCCTCTGGGAACCCCATCTGCTCCCCATCCCCCTGCCTGCCCCTCCCCCCCCCAGATATTGTGCTTCCCCTTCCAAAACCTACAGGGAACCGAAACAGCTGGCAAAAGGGGAAGGAGCTGGGGAGAATTCGGGGGGCTCAGAGGGCGGCGTTCTGGGGTCCCATCCCCCATCTCCCCCAGTGTCTCTGTTTCTCCCACAGGTCGTGCCGGCCAGCGAAGGACTTGGGGAGCCCTCGAGGTGCTTTGGGGGGGCCCTGTCTCCGCTCCCCCCTCTCTCCCAACCCTTGTACCAGAGTCATGTTGCAGCCAACCCTGGTGCAGAGGATGGACGAGATGGAGGGGTGGGAACCCCCCGCGGCCCCCCCAGGCCTCCAGTGGCCTGGGACCCGAAGGCTGAAAAATACCCCAACAGGAACTGCCCCCCCCCGCAGCCCCTGCCCCCCCCAGCCCTGCCGGTGCCCCTCACTCCCGCCCTGCCGATGCCCCTCACTCCCGCCCCCCCAGCCCTGCCGGTGCCCCTCACTCCCGCCCCCCCCAGCCCTGCCGGTGCCCCTCACTCCCGCCCCCCCAGCCCTGCCGGTGCCCCTCACTCCCGCCCTGCCGATGCCCCTCACTCCCGCCCCCCCCAGCCCTGCCGGTGCCCCTCACTCCGCTCTCTGCCTTTTGTCCATTTACACAATAAAGGGTCTGGCAGAAGCTCTTCGGCTTGTGTGATTTCTGGGGCTGCTGTTTATTTGTAGGGACTTCTGTTTTTTTTTTTTTTTTTAAAAAGCTGCAGGCACTGGGGGAGGGGGCGGGCTGGGCTGGACCGGGCCGGGCCGCAGGGGCCAGTCTCCCTCAGGGAGGGTCACCCCCACAGGTCCCATCCCCAGCCGTGCCCAGGGAAACTGAGGCACAGCCAGAGAAGTACAGTGGCGTGGGCATCCCAATCCCCGCTTCAGCCCTCGCTGGATCTTCACCCCGGCCCCTCCCTGCCCTGCCCATGAAGGGGGCGGCTGGGGGAGGGGCTGCCTTGCTGGTGGGGGGGGGGGGTTGCACAATGGAGGGTCACTGGGGGGGGGGCGAAATCAGCTCTCCCCGTTCTGCTCCGTGGGGCAGGCACCATGGCCCATCCGCCCCCAGCGCGGCTGCAGGCCCCTCCCCCACATCTCTCCCTCAGATCTCAGTGCTGCCCCTAGTAGAGGGTCCCCGCCCCCCACATTACCCCCCTCCCCCCCGTAAAAGGGACACGCCCTCCAGCCAGGAAGCATTTGTCACGTGCTGCCACCTACGGGCCACACGTGGCGCTGCACCCATGGACACCTGGCGGGGAGGGGGCAGGGAGCAGGTGAAATGGGGGGGGGAGGTGTATGGACTGGGGGGAATTGGGCCCCAGCCTTTCCGGGGTCTTCGCAGGGACAGGCCAGTGTTGGGGGGGGGCTGTCCCAGCCTGGCAGGCGATCAGCAGAGGGTGGGTTACAACACCCGGCCCTGCCAAGGTTCTGCCCCCATGGGGAAGAGGGGGAGCACGCCCCTCCCCCAGGGCTGGGCCCCTTCATTGGTGAGGAGTGGGGTAGGTGTGAAGCGGGGGCAGACACCTGGCCAGGGAGCTGGGAGGGGATCCAGCGTGCAACGCAGCCCAGTGCCAAGGGGCAGGGTCTCCAGAGCTGGGGGGGGGGTACAGTGGGGTGGGGGTGGATTGCCGTTGTGGGGGGGACGGTAGCGCCCCTGTGCCCAAGAGAGGCTCTTATTCCCCTCGGAGTGTTGCATGTGAGTTCCACTGGCCTGGAATAACCCCGGGGCCTGCCTCAGTTTCCCTGAGCCCTGCACCGGAGCCTGGCTGGGGATGTAGGTTTCGGGGGCAGCTTTCACTCCCATCCCGCCTCCTTTTCCCAAGGGGTTTGAGCTCCTGCCCGGCTCAAACCTCCCGCAGCCCTGAGCCAGGCATGCAAAGGCGGGGGGGGGGGGGGGAGCAGCAGCCGGGCTGGCCCAGGACCGGGAAAAGGCAGCAGGGCCAGCTAGGCTGTGGGAAGGGACCAGACTCCTGGTTTGGGATTGGCGGGGGGGGGGGGGGGGACAGGACCCTGGCTGAGCCCTGTGCCGCCAGCGCTGTGTGCCTGTTGGCGAGTGCCTGGCAGGGTGGGGGGCAGGGGAGGGTCCCCGGGGGCCACTGAGGGGGGCTGCTTCCCCAAGTCCAGCCTGGCTTTGCTCAGAGCGGCTGCTGAGACCCAGCCCCGTCCCAGGCCTCCCACTGGGCTCAGGGGGCTGGGCCCGCTCCCAGGGGGCAGGGTGATGCCTGGCGCTGAGGGGCGATGGCTGCCACGGCTCTGGTTTGCTTGTGTCTCTGCCCACTGGGCCGGGGTCCCCGCAGATGCTCAGCCTGCACCAGAGGGCAGCCCCCGACGCCGGACTCGCGCCCCTGCCACGGGCGGGGCCGGCCTGTTGGCCAGCGGGCAGGGCTGCGCTGAGAGGGCAGTGGGGCCTAGTGAGAAGAGCAGGACCCCTGGGTCTTCTCCCCAGCGCCGCAAGGCAAGGGCAGATCTGGCGCATCCGCCTGGCCCAGGCTGGCATCAGGCTCACACCAGTTGGGGTATCTGTTCCCAGCCCCTCCCTCCAGGAATGAGGCTGGGGGTGCGGCTCGCAGGCCTGGGGGGGGGTCTCAGGGCTGGGAAGCCATGGAAATGGAAAAAGTCGCCCCTCGATCCTGACCTACTGCCCAGCCCTGCCCTGCCGGTGCCCCTCACTCCCACCCTGCAGCCCCTGCCCCCCCCAGCCCTGCTGGTGCCCCTCCCTCCCACCCTGCAGCCCCTGCCCCCCCAGCCCGTGCCCCTCCCTCCCACCCTGCAGCCCCTGCCCCCCCAGCCCTGCCAGTGCCCCTCCCTCCCACCCTGCAGTCCCTGCCCCCCCAGCCCTGCCGGTGCCCCTCACTCCCACCCTGCAGCCCCAGCCCCCCCAGCCCTGCCGGTGCCCCTCACTCCCACCCTGCAGCCCCTGCCCCCCACCCTGCCTGTGGCCCTCACTCCCCCCCTGCAGCCCCTGCCCCCCCAGCCCTGCCTGTGCCCCTCACTCCCACCCTGCAGCCCCTGCCCCCCCAGCCCTGCCGGTGCCCCTCACTCTCCCCCTGCAGCCCCTGCCCCCCAGCCCTGCCTGTGCCCCTCACTCCCACCCTGCAGCCCCTGCCCCACCAGCCCTGCCTGTGCCCCTCACTCCCACCCTGCAGCCCCTGCCCCCCCAGCCCTGCCGGTGCCCCTCACTCCCCCCCTGCAGCCCCTGCCCCCCCAGCCCTGCCTGTGCCCCTCACTCCCACCCTGCAGCCCCTGCCCCCCCAGCCCTGCCGGTGCCCCTCACTCCCGCCCTGCAGCCCCTGCCCCCCCCAGCCCTGCCGGTGCCCCTCACTCCCGCCCTGCAGCCCCTGCCCCCCCAGCCCTGCCGGTGCCCCTCACTCCCGCCCTGCAGCCCCTGCCCCCCCAGCCCTGCCGGTGCCCCTCACTCCCGCCCTGCAGCCCCTGCCCCCCCAGCCCTGCCGGTGCCCCTCACTCCCGCCCTGCAGCCCCTGCCCCCCCAGCCCTGCCGGTGCCCCTCACTCCCGCCCTGCAGCCCCTGCCCCCCCAGCCCTGCCGGTGCCCCTCACTCCCGCCCTGCAGCCCCTGCCCCCCCAGCCCTGCCGGTGCCCCCCACTCTCACTGGGGACTCAGCACATGACTCATGGCTGCCACTTATGTCCCATGATAAATATTTATTCCTGGGATCATTGTTCTGCGCTGGGGCCACTTCCTTGTTGTGCCGGGAAGGGCCTGGCTGCTGCCCGATGCCAGCTCATGCCAGTGGCCCAGGGCTTCCCCTCCATCCTGCATCCGCCCCAGGCAGCACTGGATTTCCCCTCCCCCGGCCCTGCCAGTGCCCCTCAATCCTGCCCCACAGCGCCTTGTTAGCCCAGCTGGGGGGCTGAGTGTTGGGGGGGCAGCATTCACCCTCCCACCCCCAACTTCCGCCTGTTTATCCTTCCAAATCACTTCCAAAGTTCAAGGAACTGAAGGGAAAATATAAATACATTCTCAGCTCTGGAAATAGACCCCCCCCTCCGCAGCCTGCCCCCCCCCCCCGCCAGCCCCGGCCCTGGCCCCGGCCACGCAGGTGGTGTCTAAAAGCATCCAACAATCACCGGGCACTTCCTGACCCGCATCCGGCTTCCCAGTCTGGCCCCACAGCCGCTCACTGGTGCGAGGGGGGGTGTTGGGGGAGTATCAGTATCCCCCAAGGCAGAGCACGACCTGCCCAGGGAGGAGGACACACCCAGATCCCCCGGGCCTGGGCTCCCCAAATCCCATCCCCCCATGCCTGAGTCCCCCAGGCCTGGGTTACTTAATTCCCCCCACCTGGGCTCCCCAAATCCCATCTCCTCCCAGGCCTGGGCTCCCCGGATCTTCACCCCCCCATGCCCCGGGCATGGCTGTTCCAGGACTCCTGGTTCCCAGAACAGGGTGTTTGGTGACTCTGCACCTGCATCCACCCCCCAGTGCCCCATGTCCCAGCCCCCCCCCACACCCCACATTGTTCTCAGTGTCCAAGGCCCCTGTTATTTCCTGTCCAGAACTCGCCAGGTGCTGCGGAAAACCAGCCCCGTCTAAGGGCTGGGAGGAGAATGAGCCAGCGCTGGGCTCCTGGTGCCCCCACCCCCGCTCTAACCACTAGCCCCTGCTCCCCTCCCAGAGCCGAATGGATAGACCCCAGGAAGGGATCCCTGGGGCTGGGTGGGGGGACTCGGGGTACATCTCCTACCCCCCCTCTCTGGCCGAGCCTTGGGGGAGCCCTGGGCCCCCTTCCTGGAAATCAGGCCAGGTTGGGCCAAGTTTCATTTCCAATCAGCTGGCGGGGGAGGGGGAGCAGTGGGAATGGGGGAGGGGCACTGGGAGCATGGGGGGCAGGGGACACTGGGGAGAGGGGTTGTGGTTTCACTCAGCCAAGGAGTGGACCTAAGCCCAGAGGGGGGCCCAGCTGCCCCCCCCCGTGCCTCTGATTGACGCCCCAAACTTGGCATGTCCCCTTGCCCCAGCACCCCTGGGGGGCTGGTAACTGACCCCCCCCCTCCCGCCAGATCTCCCCCGCAGGGCCTGGGAGCAGGGGGTTTCTAACAGGGAATTTCCTGTCTGGGCCGGTGTGTGTGTGTGTGTGGGGGGGGGGGGAATTCCGGCTCCTGGCTCTGTGGGGGGGCACGAAATCTTCCTCCCCCATCCCAGACACGTGCCAGCCCCGCCGTATCCCCTTCCGGGGGGGGGGGGCAGGCGCCGTGAGTCAGCCCAGGAGACGTGAGAGTTTGCATCGGCTGCCCCCTGGATGTGTGGGGCCCGGCACGTGCCGCGCTTGGGGGGCGCTGGGAGGGGGTATTGGACGGGCCCATGAGCACCCCTGCCTCAGAACCAGGGGGATCAGCCCTTATCCCCCAACTGCGAGCCCCGGCGGGGGGATTATGGAGGGGCCACCCCCCCTGGAATCTCCGCCCCCCCTCCGGGAACAGCTGGCGGGAGCCCCCGCCCCGCAGCCCGCGGGCGGGATATAAGGGACCGGCCGGGCTGCGAATCCAGACACACCGGCCGGCGGGTCCAGGGACAGACAGACAGACAGACAGACTTCGGCACATACACACCCCGACAGCAGGTAGGCACCGATCGACCCCCGGTCCCGCAGCCACTGGGACGGGGACGGGGACTGGGACGCCTTGGCCCTCCCCCTGGCTCAGCGAGGCAGTGGGGGCTAGTGGTTGGAGCGGGGCAGGGCTGGGTCCGGGACGCCAGGGTTCTTGCTCTGGGAGGGCAGTGGGGGCTAGTGGTTGGAGAGGGGGAGGGCTGGGTCCGGGACGCCGGGGTTCTTGCTCTGGGAGGGCAGTGGGGGCTAGTGGTTGGAGAGGGGGAGGGCTGGGTCCGGGACGCCGGGGTTCTTGCTCTGGGAGGGCAGTGGGGGCTAGTGGTTGGAGAGGGGGAGGGCTGGGTCCGGGACGCCGGGGTTCTTGCTCTGGGAGGGCAGTGGGGGCTAGTGGTTGGAGCGGGGGAGGGCTGGGTCCGGGACGCCGGGGTTCTTACTCTGGGAGGGCAGTGGGGGCTAGTGGCTGGAGTGGGGAGGGGCCGGGACTGGGATGCCGGGGTTCTTGCTCTGGGAGGGCAGTGGGGGCTAGTGGCTGGAGCGGGGGAGGGCTGGGTCCGGGACGCCGGGGTTCTTACTCTGGGAGGGCAGTGGGGGCTAGTGGCTGGAGTGGGGAGGGGCCGGGACTGGGATGCCGGGGTTCTTGCTCTGGGAGGGCAGTGGGGGCTAGTGGCTGGAGCGGGGGAGGGCTGGGTCCGGGACGCCGGGGTTCTTGCTCTGGGAGGGCAGTGGGGGCTAGTGGCTGGAGCGGGGGAGGGCTGGGTCCGGGACGCCGGGGTTCTTGCTCTGGGAGGGCAGTGGGGGCTAGTGGCTGGAGCGGGGGAGGGCTGGGTCCGGGACGCCTGGGTTCTTGCTCTGGGAGGGCAGTGGGGGCTAGTGGTTGGAGCGGGGGAGGGCTGGGTCCGGGACGCCGGGGTTCTTGCTCTGGGAGGGCAGTGGGGGCTAGTGGTTGGAGCGGGGGAGGGCTGGGTCCGGGACGCCGGGGTTCTTGCTCTGGGAGGGCAGTGGGGGCTAGTGGCTGGAGCGGGGAGGGGCCGGGACCGGGACGCCTGGGTTCTTGCTCTGGGAGGGTAGTGGGGGCTAGTGGCTGGAGCGGGGAGGGGCCGGGACCGGGACGCCTGGGTTCTTGCTCTGGGAGGGCAGTGGGGGCTAGTGGCTGGAGCGGGGAGGGGCCGGGACCGGGACGCCTGGGTTCTTGCTCTGGGAGGGTAGTGGGGGCTAGTGGTTGGAGCGGGGAGGGCTGGGTCCGGGACGCCGGGGTTCTTGCTCTGGGAGGGCAGTGGGGGCTAGTGGCTGGAGCGGGGAGGGGCCGGGACCGGGACGCCTGGGTTCTTGCTCTGGGAGGGTAGTGGGGGCTAGTGGCTGGAGCGGGGGAGGGCTGGGTCCGGGACGCCGGGGTTCTTACTCTGGGAGGGCAGTGGGGGCTAGTGGCTGGAGTGGGGAGGGGCCGGGACTGGGATGCCGGGGTTCTTGCTCTGGGAGGGCAGTGGGGGCTAGTGGCTGGAGTGGGGAGGGCTGGGTCCGGGACGCCGGGGTTCTTGCTCTGGGAGTGCAGTGGGGGCTAGTGGCTGGAGCGGGGAGGGGCCGGGACCGGGACGCCGGGGTTCTTGCTCTGGGAGGGCAGTGGGGGCTAGTGGTTGGAGAGGGGGAGGGCTGGGTCCGGGACGCCGGGGTTCTTGCTCTGGGAGGGCAGTGGGGGCTAGTGGCTGGAGCGGGGAGGGGCCGGGACCGGGACGCCGGGGTTCTTGCTCTGGGAGGGCAGTGGGGGCTAGTGGCTGGAGCGGGGGAGGGCTGGGTCCGGGACGCCTGGGTTCTTGCTCTGGGAGGGCAGTGGGGGCTAGTGGCTGGAGCGGGGGAGGGCTGGGTCCGGGACGCCGGGGTTCTTGCTCTAGGAGGGCAGTGGGGGCTAGTGGCTGGAGCGGGGGAGGGCTGGGTCCGGGACACCGGGGTTCTTGCTCTGGGAGGGCAGTGGGGGCTAGTGGCTGGAGCGGGGGAGGGCTGGGTCCGGGACGCCTGGGTTCTTGCTCTGGGAGGACAGTGGGGGCTAGTGGCTGGAGCGGGGAGGGGCCGGGACGGGGACGCCGGGGTTCTTGCTCTGGGAGGGCAGTGGGGGCTAGTGGCTGGAGCGGGGGAGGGCTGGGTCCGGGACGCCGGGGTTCTTGCTCTAGGAGGGCAGTGGGGGCTAGTGGTTGGAGCGGAGGAGGGCTGGGTCCGGGACGCCGGGGTTCTTGCTCTGGGAGGGCAGTGGGGGCTAGTGGCTGGAGCGGGGGAGGGCTGGGTCCGGGACGCCGGGGTTCTTGCTCTAGGAGGGCAGTGGGGGCTAGTGGTTGGAGCGGAGGAGGGCTGGGTCCGGGACGCCGGGGTTCTTGCTCTAGGAGGGCAGTGGGGGCTAGTGGCTGGAGCGGGGGAGGGCTGGGTCCGGGACGCCTGGGTTCTTGCTCTGGGAGGGCAGTGGGGGCTAGTGGCTGGAGCGGGGGAGGGCTGGGACCGGGACGCCGGGGTTCTTGCTCTGGGAGGGCAGTGGGGGCTAGTGGCTGGAGCGGGGAGGGGCCGGGACCGGGACGCCGGGGTTCTTGCTCTGGGAGGGCAGTGGGGGCTAGTGGCTGGAGCGGGGGAGGGCTGGGTCCGGGATGCCGGGGTTCTTGCTCTGGGAGGGCAGTGGGGGCTAGTGGCTGGAGCGGGGAGGGGCCGGGACCGGGACGCTGGGGGTCTCTGACCAGCTGTCTCTCTCCTAGGCTCCTGCCCATGATGCCGCTCCAGTGGGTCTCGCTGCTGGTGGTGACCCTGGCGGCGCTGTGCGCGTCGCAGCCCATCGGGGAGCCCCCAGCCAGGTGAGCCGGGGGGGGCAAGGTCGGGGGTGTAGAGGGGAGAGGTGGGGAGGCAGTGGTGCGGGGGGAGGGGATGCTGAGCCGAAGGGGGCTGCGTGGGGGAGGGGCGAAAGGGGATTGGGGTCTGTGGGGGACCTTCCCTCCCCTGGGGGCAGTTTTCACCCTCCCCCCGCTCTCTGCCGCAGGTGGCACCCCCCGCCCGTGGTCTCCGTCCTGCAGCGGTTGTGGGGGGCGCAGCGGGAGGCAGCGCCCGCCCCTTGGGAAGCCAGGCCAGCAGCCGGAGCCTGGCCCCCCCAGCATGCCCAGCTGGGGACTGCTGGGGAGGTGCTCAGCCTGCCCAGAAGGTACGTTTGGGGGGGCTTAGGGGATGGGGAGCAGTGGGGTGCTGCCTCCCTCCGTGGGTCAGAACCCCTCCCCCACTTCCAAGGGGCGGGGGAGGAGGGGCTGGGCCCAGCTGTTCCCCCCTCATAGCTGGGGAGGGAACCCAGGAATCCTGACACTCTCTCCCTCCCCCCCCCACAGCGCCCCGCACCGGCTCCCCCGCCAGCTCGCCCTGCAGGCCTCCGGACGTGGCTGCCAGCTGGGCACCTGTCAGACCCACAACCTCTTCAGCTGGCTGTACCACATCGGGGCCCGCGACCTCAAGGACGGCTCCCAGAAGGACATGACTGACCCCATGGGCTACGGACGCCGGCGGCGTGGCACCTAGGGCGGACGGCCCCGCGGAGACAGCGCCCGCTGCCCGCCGGGCTGGGCACGGCTGGGGCACACGGAGCCCCCCCCACCGCAGGGACACGGGCGGAGCCAGGGCAGCACCTCTGCCTGGAGACACGGGCACCGGCTGAGGGATGGGCACGGTTGGGGGGCACCCTCTGGAATCCAGCCCCCCCAAGAGACGCTGGCACCAGCCAACACCGGCTCCGGGCTGCCCCCCCGACAGCAGCATTGCACCATGACCCAGTCCCCTGCACAGAGGACAGCCCGAGGGGATTCACCAAGGACCGTGCCAGGCGGGGGGGGGGGGGGAACACGCCCCCCCCAGTAGTGCTCTCCCAGTGAGGGGGCAGCGCGGAAGCCCTCTGGGGACCCCCAAGGGATGCTGTGGGGCGGGGTGGAGACAGACTGAGGGGCAGGAGGGCTCTTCCTGCACCCCCATGTGTGATGGGGCCTGTGGGCCGAAGGGCAAATAAAGAGATTTATTTAAATGAACAGAGATGCCTCCTTCAATCTGGGGGGCGGGAGGGGAGCCAATAGGGGAATTGGCTTTGGGGTACAGTCATGCCCCCCCCAGAGCTGGGGAGAGAACCCAGGAGTCCTGGCTCCCACCCATCCCCCTTCCTGGCATGCCTGTGGGGCAGGGATCAGTGGGGTGGGGAGCAGTGAGCTCCACAGCAGGGTGTGGGGGGCGTTGGTGGGGGGAGAAGTGTGGGGGGCATTGGTGGGGGTGGCCTCACCAGGGCCCATCCGGCCCCACAGCTCCCCCCTCGCTCCACTGTCCTGGTGGCTGCATGTGTCCCCCTCCCCTAGGATCCCCTTTCTCTGCCTTCCCTCCCCCACTCTTGCCCCGCCCCTCGCCCCACCCCTTCTCCACTCTTGCCCCTCCCCTCGCCCCACCCCTCCCCAATCTCTCTCTCTAGCCCCCCCTCCCTCCGGCTATGACGCTTCGCGCAGGCTCCAGACACGCGTCCCCCCCCCCCGCCTGCCCCCCCCTTCCCCGGGAGCTCCGGCGCCGCGCGAGCTGCTGGGCGAGGGGCTGCGGGGGAGGAGGCGAGGAGGGGGATGAGCTAGCGGAGGGGGGGGGGCTGGAGGCAGCCGGGGTGGGGGGGGGACCCGGACGCTGCTGGCACTTCTAGCGGACACGCCGGCTTGGATCCTGGGGCAGAGAGGTGAGTGAGGGGGGGGGGAGCTGGGAGCCAGCCCCAACTCTGGGGGCGGGCGGGAGCCAGGACTCCTGGGTTCTCTGGTGGGGGGGGGGGGGGGGCGGGGGGAGGGAGGGGGCGGGCGGAAGCCAGGACTCCTGGGTTCTCTGGCGGTGGGAGGGGGGGGCGGGAGCCAGGACTCCTGGGTTCTCTGGCGGTGGGAGGGGGGGGCGGGAGCCAGGACTCCTGGGTTCTCTGGCGGTGGGAGGGGGGGGCGGGAGCCAGGACTCCTGGGTTCTCTGGCGGGGGGGGAGGGGGCGGGCGGGAGCCAGGACTCCTGGGTTCTCTGGCGGGGGGGGAGGGGGCGGGCGGGAGCCAGGACTCCTGGGTTCTCTGGCGGGGGGGGGGGAGGGAGGGAGGGGGCGGGAGGGAGCCAGGACTCCTGGGTTCTTTGAGGGGGGGCTGGGAGGGGGGGGCGGTCGGGAGCCAGGACTCCTGGGTTCTCTGGCGGAGGGGGGGGGGGAAGTTGAAGGGAGGGGGCGGGCGGGAGCCAGGACTCCTGGGTTCTCTGGTGGGGGGGGTCGGTGGGAGGGGGCGGGCGGGAGCCAGGACTCCTGGGTTCTCTGGTGGGGGGGGTTGGTGGGAGGGGGCGGGCGGGAGCCAGGACTCCTGGGTTCTCTGGCGGGGGGGGGTCGGTGGGAGGGGGCGGGCGGGAGCCAGGACTCCTGGGTTCTCTGGCGGGGGGGCGGGGGAGGGGGCGGGGGAGCCAGGACTCCTGGGTTCTCTGGTGGGGGGGGTCGGTGGGAGGGGGCGGGAGGGAGCCAGGACTCCTGGGTTCTCTGGTGGGGGGTCGGTGGGAGGGGGCGGGCGGGAGCCAGGACTCCTGGGTTCTGTGGCGGGGGGGGGGGGACGGGTTGGGAGGGGGCGGGCGGGAGCCAGGACTCCTGGGTTCTCTGGTGGGGGGGGTCGGTGGGAGGGGGCGGGAGGGAGCCAGGACTCCTGGGTTCTCTGGCGGGGGGGGGTCGGTGGGAGGGGGCGGGCGGGAGCCAGGACTCCTGGGTTCTCTGGTGGGGGGGGTCGGTGGGAGGGGGCGGGAGGGAGCCAGGACTCCTGGGTTCTCTGGTGGGGGGGGGTCGGTGGGAGGGGGCGGGCGGGAGCCAGGACTCCTGGGTTCTGTGGCGGGGGGGGGGGTCGTTGGGAGGGGGCGGGCGGGAGCCAGGACTCCTGGGTTCTCTGGCGGGGGGGGGGGGTCGGTGGGAGGGGGCGGGCGGGAGCCAGGACTCCTGGGTTCTCTGGCAGGGGGCGGGGCTCTGATGGGTTTTTTCCTCAGCCCATTGATCCCTTTTAATGAGATTCCAGCCCCTGGGCACCCTCAGTGGGGCTGGCTGACCCAGGCCTTCAGAGCGGGTGCAGCCGGGGAGGGGTTGGGAGCCAGGACGCCTGGGTCCTTCGGGAGCTCAAGGGCTCTAGTGGGTTGGAGCCAGGAGGCCAGCGCCCCCCTCTAACCATTAGTCCCCACTCCTCCCCCAGAGCCAGGGACCCAGCCCAGGCGTCCTGCTCACCCAGGTTCTGCTCCAGCCTGGGCCCAGAGGCTGCCCAGAGGGCAAAGGGAGACTCGCCTGCCCCCGCCCCCTCCCCCGCCTGAGCGGGCAAAGGTCCCTGGCTGCGGAGGAGGGTGCTTGCCAGGCACAGCCCAGGGAGCCTCCGGACGCCCGGCTCCTCTCCCCAGGGAGCTGGCCTGAGCCTCCTTCGGCCCGCCCAGCCTCAGTTTCCCCACAGGTAGAACCCGCCCAGCAAGCTGAAACTGTGCGGCCTGCAGGGCAGAGGCAGCTGGGGCAATGAGGGGCAGTCGGTGGGGTGGGGCTGTCACGCGTGGGGGTCCCTGGCGGGGCTCCTAGGGTCTCTCCTTGGCTCCGGGAGGGAAGCGGGGGGCCTATGGGTTAGAGCAGGCGGGTGGTGGGAAGGGGAGCTGGGGGTCTCCTCTCCAGATCAGGGAAGGGAGCGGGGCCTAGGGGTTACAGCCAGGGGGAGGGGCTGGGATCCAGAATCTCTTCCTCCCCCCTCCCTGTGGGCATGAGGTGTCTGTGCCCCCCCCCATGGCTGGATTGTGAGGTCAGCGGCACGTCGGGGCCGGGTCACTGCAGAGCCGGGGCCGGCCTGGCGGCTGCTGGGAGGTCTGGGCCTGTTGGCAGCGCCCAGGTACGGCCGCGCCCCTGCTACTCCCGGCCCAAGGGGGGGGCTTGGTCCGCGGGGGGCCCCGAGGCCCCGGAAGGGGCAGGAGCATGGGGCCGGGCCTGCCGGCGGGTCCCTGTGGGTGACAGACCTGGGCCCAGGGTGGCCCCGGGACAGGTGCCCACCGGGGAGACACGTCCCAGCCTCGGGGGAGGGGCGGGGGCTGGGCACGCGGGGGGGCCCCTCGCCTGGCGCTGAGATGTGGCCCTTTGGGGGCAGGGCTGCGTAGCGGGGCCCCTCTGGGGGAGGGGGCCGAGGGGGGGCCTGTCTCGTGGCTCCCAGCAGCGGGGTGGGCCCAGGCGTCCTGGCGGGCGGGGGGGGCGGTGCGGGTGCCCCACGCTCCGTCTCTCTGCCCCAGCTGCCCGCTAGCGCCCCCCGGAGATGGCGGAGGCGCACCAGGCCGTGGCTTTCCAGTTCACTGTCTCGCCCGAGGGCGTCGACTTGCGACTCAGCCATGCGGCCCTCAAGCAGGTCTACCTGGCCGGCCTGCGCTCCTGGAAGAAGAAAATCAGCCGCCTGCGGGTACACGGGGAGGCGGGGAAGGGACTGTGGGGTCAGACCATGGGGCAAGGATCAGGGGCTGGGGAGGACAAGGGGTCAGACTTTGGGGCAGGGATCGGGGGGAGCTGGGCGTGAATCTGGGGGGCAGGTTGCTGGGGGGCTGGGGAGCTATGGGGCAGGTCTGGAGGCTCCTGGGGGGCAGGTTGCTGAGAGGGTGGGTAGCTCTGGGGCGGGGTTAGGGGGAGCTGAGCGGTGGATCCAGGCGGCAGGCTGTTGGGGGGGGGGGGAGCTGCGGGACAGGGCTGGGCGGAGCTGGGTGGTGGATCCGGTGGGGGGGCTGGGCGGTGGATCTGGGGGGGAGCTGTGGGGCAGGGCTGGGCAGAGCTGGGTGGTGGATCGGGTGGGGGGGCTGGGCAGTGGATCTGGGGGGGAGCTGTGGGGCAGGGTTGGGCGGAGCTGGGTGGTGGATTGGGTGGGGGCAGGGGCTGGGCGGTGGATCTGGGGGGGAGCTGTGGGGCAGGGTTGGGCGGAGCTGGGTGGTGGATCGCGTGGGGGGGGGCTGGGCGGTGGATCTGGGGGGGGAGCTGTGGGGCAGGGTTGGGCGGAGCTGGGTGGTGGATCGGGTGGGGGGAGGGGCTGGGCGGTGGATCGGGGGGGAGCTGTGGGGCAGGGCTGGGGGCAGGACCCAGGCTCATCCCTGGCTCCGTGCTGCTCCGGCTCAGTCCCATCTGCCCCACAGAACAGCCTGGTGACGGGCGTGTTCCCCGCCAGCCCGGCCAGCTGGCTCGTCATGGCCGTGGCCATCCTGGCCAGCCAGGCCTCTCGCCTCGACCCCTCCATGGGCCTCATTGGCAAGATCAAGGAGCAGCTGCCTGCCAGGTGCGGGGGGGGGAGGCTGGGGTACAGGGGAAGGGCATGGGGGGCAGGGACAGATGTGTGGGGCTGGCGGGCAGAGAGAGGGAGGGGGACAGATTTTCCGGGGATGCAGGGGGTCTGGGGGACTGGCTGGGGCGGAGGTACTGTGGATATGGGGCAGGGCGGGGGCCCCCGGGGACGGAGGAGGCCCTGGGGGGCAGGGCGGGGGCCCCCGGGGACGGAGGAGGCCCTGGGGGGCAGGGCGGGGGCCCCCGGGGACGGAGGAGGCCCAGGGGGGCAGGGCGGGGGCCCCTGGGGACGGAGGAGGCCCAGGGGGGCAGAGCGGGGCCCCCGGGGACAGAGGAGGCCCTGGGGGACAGGGCGGGGGCCCCCGGGGACGGAGGAGGCCCTGGGGGGCAGGGCGGGGGCCCCCGGGGACGGAGGAGGCCCTGGGGGGCAGGGCGGGGGGCCCCCGGGGACGGAGGAGGCCCTGGGGGGCAGGGCGGGGGCCCTGGGGGGCAGGGCGGGGGCCCCCGGGGACGGAGGAGGCCCTGGGGGGCAGGGCGGGGGCCCCCGGGGACGGAGGAGGCCCTGGGGGGCAGGGCGGGGGCCCCCGGGGACGGAGGAGGCCCTGGGGGGCAGGGCGGGGGGCCCGGGCGGTCCAGACTGAGCCCCCGTCCCCCCACAGCCCCTGGCTGTCGGAGCCGGCCCGGGCGGGGCTGGGCGCGCTGGCCTTCGCCACCCTGCTGTGGCTGGGACTGGTGGTGACCATGCGGGGAGCCCTGCGAGCCCTGCTCTGCTACCACGGCTGGATGGAGGAGGAGCACGGCCGCACCTCCAACGCCACCAAGCTCTGGCTGGTACGTGCTGGGGGCCCCGGGGGGCTGGCACTTGCCACGAGGCCGGGGCCACATGGGGGTGTGGGGGGCCCAGTGGCGTGTCCCGGGAGAAGGGGGCTGGCGCTTTTCGGGGGGCTGGGGCCAGGCTGGGGGGTCCCTGTCCTAGGAAGCGAGTGCCCCCGGCTGTGTGTCTGCGGGGGGGGGGCGGCTCTCTGCCCTGCCCCCCGGCTCTCTGCCCCCAGGCGCTGGTCAAGATCTTTGCCGGCCGCAGGCCCATGCTGTACAGCTACCAGGCCTCCCTGCCGCGCCTGCCCGTGCCCGCCGTGCGTGACACCCTGCAGCGGGTGAGCCTCGGGGGGGGGGGCAGGAATCTTCGGGGGGGTTCTGGGGCTCTCTGGGGGCTGAAAGGGAATGTGGGGGGAGGTGCTGGAGGGAGGGGCCATAGGGAGGTTCTGGGGTGCTGGAAGGAGGGCCATAGGGAGGTGCTGGGGTTGTTCTGGGGGGCTGGGAGGAGGGGCCATGGGGAGGTGCTGGGGTTGTTCTGGGAGGCTGGGAGGAAGGGCTGTGGAGAAGTTCTGGGGGGCTGGAGGAAGGAGTCATGGGGAGGTGCTGGGGGGCTGGAGGAGGGGATGCGGAGGGCCCTGGGAAGAGGGGGTTTGGGGGCTCTGGGTGCTAGGGGAGTCCTGGGGGCTGGAGAGGGTGGACGGGGAGCCTACCCCACGGGGGTGCCCTGGGGGGGCTGGGGTGGGTCGGCTGACCCCCGGCTCTGCCCCCAGTACCTGGAGTCGGTGCGCCCCCTGCTGTCGGACCTGCAGTTCCAGCGGGCGACCGCCCTGGCCCGGGATTTTGAGCGCTCACTGGGCCCCCGGCTGCAGTGGTACCTCACCCTCAAGTCCTGGTGGGCCACCAATTACGTGAGTTGCCGTCCGGGGGGCTGGGGGACCGGCTGCAGGGAAGGGGCTGGCGGGGGGCGCTGGGTGGCGGGAGGCTGGGGTATGGCAGAGGGTGGAATTGAGCGGCGAAGGGGTCCATGGGGGGGCGCTGGGTGGCGGGGGGCTGGGGTACGGCAGAGGGTGGAATTGAGCAGTGAAGGGGTCCATGGGGGGACGCTGGGTGGTGGGGGGTTGGGGTACGGCAGAGGGTGGAATTGAGCAGTGAAGGGGTCCATGGGGGGGCGCTGGGTGGTGGGGGGTTGGGGTACGGCAGAGGGTGGAATTGAGCAGTGAAGGGGTCCATGGGGGGGCGCTGGGTGGTGGGGGGTTGGGGTACGGCAGAGGGTGGAATTGAGCGGTGAAGGGGTCCATGGGGGGGCGCTGGGTGATGGGGGGTTGGGGTACGGCAGGGGGTGGAATTGAGCGGCGAAGGGGCCCATGGGGGGGCGCTGGGTGACGGGGGTGGGGGTCCGGCAGAGGGTGGAATTGAGCGGCGAAGGGGTCCATGGGGGGGCGCTGGGTGACGGGGGTGGGGGTCCGGCAGGGGGTGGAGCCAAGTGGCAAGAGGGCTCGTGGCGGCCCATGGCCAGGCTGCAGGAGGTGGGGTCACAGTGGGGCCGGGCTCTGACTCTCTTTAGCCTCCCCCCAGGTGAGTGACTGGTGGGAGGAATACGTCTACCTGCGGGCCCGGAGCCCCCTCATGGTGAACAGCAACTACTATGCCATGGTGAGTCCTGGGAGCCCCCACCCTGTACCTGGCTCCGACCCTGTGGGGGGTGTATGGGGTCCTAGTACCTGGCTCCGACCCTGTGGGGGGTGTATGGGGTCCTAGTACCTGGCTTCGACCCTGTGGGGGGTGTATGGGGTCCTAGTACCTGGCTCCGACCCTGTGGGGGGTGTATGGGGTCCTAGTACCTGGCTCCGGCCATGTGGGGGGTGTATGGGGTCCTAGTACCTGGCTCCGGCCATGTGGGGGGTTCTATGGGGTTCCCTTACCCGGCTGTGGCCCTGTGGGGGTGTATGGGGTCCCCGTACTCGGTTCCAGCCCTGTGGGGGGGTTCTATGGGGTCCCCGTATTTGGTTCCGGCCCTGCCCTGTGGGGGGTTCTATGGGGTTCCCTTACCCAGCTGTGGCCCTGTGGGGGTGTATGGGGTCCCCGTACTCGGCTCCAGCCCTGTGGGGGGTTCTATGGGGTCCCCGTACTCGGCTCCAGCCCTGTGGGGGTGTATGGGGTCCCCGTACTCGGTTCCAGCCCTGTGGGGGGGTTCTATGGGGTCCCCGTATTTGGCTCCGGCCCTGCCCTGTGGGGGGTTCTATGGGGTTCCCTTACCCAGCTGTGGCCCTGTGGGGGTGTATGGGGTCCCCGTACTCGGCTCCAGCCCTGTGGGGGGTTCTATGGGGTCCCCGTACTCGGCTCCAGCCCTGTGGGGGGTTCTATGGAGTCCCAGTACCCGGCTCCGGCCCTGTGGGGGGTTCTATGGAGTCCCAGTACCCGGCTCTGGCCCTGTGGGGGGTTCTATGGGGTTCCCTTACCCGGCTGTGGCCCTGTGGGGGTGTATGGGGTCCCCGTACTCGGCTCCAGCCCTGTGGGGGGTTCTATGGGGTCCCCGTACTCGGCTCCAGCCCTGTGGGGGGTTCTATGGAGTCCCAGTACCCGGCTCCGGCACTGTGGGGGGTTCTATGGGGTTCCCTTACCCGGCTGTGGCCCTGTGGGGGTGTATGGGGTCCCCGTACTCGGCTCCGGCCCTGTGGGGGTGTATGGGGTCCCCGTACTCAGCTCCGGCCCTGTGGGGGGTTCTATGGAGTCCCAGTACCCGGCTCCGGCCCTGTGGGGGGTTCTATGGGGTCCCCGTACTCGGCTCCGGCCCTGTCGGGGTGTATGGGGTCCCTGTACTCGGCTCCGGCCCTGTGGGGGGTTCTATGGGGTCCCCGTACTCAGCTCCGGCCCTGTGGGGGTGTATGGGGTCCCCGTACTCGGCTCCGGCCCTGTGGGGGGTTCTATGGGGTCCCCGTACTCGGCTCCGGCCCTGTCGGGGTGTATGGGGTCCCTGTACTCGGCTCCGGCCCTGTGGGGGGTTCTATGGGTTCCCACGTTTAGCTCTGTCCCTCACCCCCTTCTCCGCCTGCCCCCCAGGATTTCCTGTACGTCACCCCGACGCCCATCCAGGCGGCCCGGGCGGGGAACGTGGTTCACGCCATGCTGCTCTATCGGCGCAAGCTGAACCGTGAGGAGATCAAACCGGTGAGGGGGGCTCGGGGGTGTCCGACAGGACAGTGGGGGGGGTGTGCAGTGCCGGGTGGGGGATGGGCACTGGCATGTCTCTGGGGGGGTCCATCCCTCTGGGGTGTAGCAGGAGGGCATGGCCCCCCAGGTGTGGCCCCTTCCCTTTTGGGGGGCTGCGCCCCATCCCTGCAGGGGGCCCGCTACACTTTGCCCCTACGAGTTTTGAGCTCTAGACCCCAGGTACCTTGTTCTGCCCTAGACGCACCTGCCCCCCAGAAGCCAGTGGACAGCACTAGGGGTCAGGGGGGCTCAGGGCTGGGCTGTCTCCCCATACCCCTGCCCAGCTGTGGGGCAGGGAGCAGGAGGCCTGGGGGGCTGCATGGATGTGGGGCTGGAGGCTGCACTGTGGGGGGCTGGGGAGTCTCTAGGGTGTGGTTCTGTTTTAGCATGGGGCAGGGAGCTGCACCCTGGGGGGGTCTGTGGGGTGAGTGACCCTCCCCGCTGCCCCCCAGCTGATGATCCAGGGCACGCTGCCCTTGTGCTCCGCGCAGTACGAACGCATGTTCAACACCACCCGCATCCCTGGAGTGGAGGCAGGTAGGAGCCCCCCACCGAGCCCCCGATGGAAACTTGGCCCCAGATTAAATACCCCCGAGAGAGCTTGTACATTGGGGGGCTCAGAGCTGGGGGACCCAGGGTGGGGGTGGGGGGACATGGGGGGGCTCAGAGCGGGGGAACCTCAGGGAGGAGGTGGGAGGACATGGGGGGGGCTCAGAGCGGGGGAACCTCAGGGAGCGGTTGGGAGGACATGGGGGGGCTCAGAGCGGGGGGACCCAGGCTGGGGGTGGGGGGACATGGGGGGCTCAGAGCGGGGGAACCTCAGGGAGGAGGTGGGAGGACATGGGGGGGCTCAGAGCGGGGGGACCCAGGCTGGGGGTGGGGGATGCAGTGGGGAGGATCCCTGGGGGGCTGGCTGTGGATATGGGCAGGGGAGGGGCCAAGGTGCAGCCCTGCACGGCCCCACGCCCCCGCCCCCCCCAGACACGCTGCAGCACAGGCGGGACAGCCAGCACCTGGCCGTCTTCCACGCCGGCCGCTTCTACCGCCTGGACCTCTACCACGGGGGGCGGCTGCTGGGCCCCCGCGCGCTGCAGGCCCAGTTCCAGCGCATCCTGGACGACCCCGCGCCCCCCGCGCCCGGTGAGGAGACCCTGGCCGCCCTGACCGCAGGGCCCCGGTGAGCGCCTGGGAGGGGGAGGGGCAGGGGGGCAGTGACAGGAGGGGAGGGGCTGTGGCGGGGGGAGGGGTGGAAGAGGCAGTGACTGGAGTGGGCGGGGCAGGTGGGGGAGGAGCTGTGGGTGGGGGTGGGGCAGGGGAGGCAGTGACTTTGGAGGGGGCGGGGCATGTGGGGGAGGGGCTGTGGGTGGGGGTGGGGCAGGGGAGGCAGTGACTTTGGAGGGGGCGGGGCAGGTGGGGGAGGGGCTGTGGGTGGGGGTGGGGCAGGGGAGGCAGTGACTTTGGAGGGGGCGGGGCAGGTGGGGGAGGGTTGTGGGTGGGGGTGGGGCAGGGGGGCAGTGACAGGAGGGGAGGGGCTGTGGCTGGGGGAGGGGTGGAAGAGGCAGTGACTGGAGTGGGCGGGGCAGGTGGGGGAGGGGCTGTGGGTGGGGGTGGGCCAGGGGAGGCAGTGACTGGAGGGGGCGGGGCAGGTGGGGGAGGGTTGTGGGTGGGGGTGGGCCAGGGGAGGCAGTGACTGGAGGGGGCGGGGCAGGTGGGGGAGGGGCTCTGGGTGGGGGTGGGCCAGGGGAGGCAGTGACAGGAGGGGCCCAGGCCGACAGCCCCCCGCCCCTTCCCGCAGGGAGCCGTGGGCCCGGGCTCGCCGGACGTACTTCGGGTCGGGCCGGAACCAGGAGTCGCTGCGGGCGGTGGAACGAGCCGCCTTCTTCGTCACGCTGGACAGCTCGGAGCAGGGGCTGCTGGGCCCCGAGCCGGGCCGGGCGCTGGACCAGTACTCCAAGGCCCTGCTGCATGGGCAGTGCCATGACAGGTGGGGACCCTGGCCCCCAGGACCCTCAGGAGACGGGGCTGCAGCAGGGGCCCCTCCCCTCCCGGCTCCTTCCTCGGTCTCCTGCCGCGCCCCCTCCGCCGCGAGGGGCTCTCACCCACGGCCCCTTGCAGGTGGTTTGATAAATCCTTCACCCTGATCGTCTTCCGCAACGGCAAGATGGGGCTGAACGCGGAGCACTCCTGGGCCGACGCCCCCGTCATCGGCCACCTCTGGGAGGTACGCCCGGGCGCCTGGGGTCCCAGCCGGGGGGTGGGGGGGGGCTAGGAGTCTAGAGGCCTCAGTGCCCTCCCTTCTTTGGGGGGGGCAGCCTTTGCTTCAGGAGGGGAGGGGGAGCTAATGGTAAGGGTTGGGGGGAGCCTAGGGTTACGTGCTGGCTCTGGAAGGGGAGAGGGGCCTAGCGGTTAGAGCTGGCAGGGGTGGGGGAGCCAGGAGGCCTAGGTTCTGAGCTGGCTCTGGGAAGGGAGAGGGGCCTAGCGGTTAGAGCTGGCAGGGGTGGGGGAGCCAGGAGGCCTAGGTTCTGAGCTGGCTCTGGGAAGGGAGAGGGGCCTAGCGGTTAGAGCTGGCAGGGGTGGGGGAGCCAGGAGGCCTAGGTTCTGAGCTGGCTCTGAGAAGGGAGAGGGGCCTAGTGGTTAGAGCTGGCAGGGGTGGGGGAGCCAGGAGGCCTAGGTTCTGAGCTGGCTCTGGGAGGGGAGTGGGGCCTAGTGGTTAGAGCTGGCAGGGGTTGGGGGAGCCAGGAGGCCTGGTTCTGAGCTGGCTCTGGGAGGGGAGTGGGGCCTAGTGGTTAGAGCTGGCAGGGGTTGGGGGAGCCAGGAGGCCTGGGTTCTGAGCTGCCTGTGTCCCCACCCCGCAGTACACGCTGGCCACAGACGTCTTCAACCTGGGCTACAATGCGGACGGACACTGCAAGGGGGAGCTGGAGCCAGGCCTCCCCCCGCCTCAGAAGCTGCAGTGGGAGATCCCGCAGGAGGTGGGAGCAGGGGAGGGGCTGTGTGTAGTGGGAGGAGCCAAAGGAAGGTGGGGGGTGGGGCCAAAGGAAGGCAGGAGAGTGGCTGGAGTGGGGGCGAGGCCAAAGGAAGGTGGGGGTGCGACTGAGATGGGGGCGGGCCCAAAGGAAAGGGGGAGTGGCTGGGTGGGAGGCGGAGCTAAAGGAAGGTGGGTGGGGCCTGGGGTCAGGCAGTGGGGGATACTTGGGGGCAGGTCACTGCTCTGACCCTCCCGTACCCCGCCCAGTGCCAGCGAGTGATCCAGGGCTCCCTGCGGGTGGCGCGGGCGCTGGCGGACGACGTGGATTTTCACACCTTCGCCTTCAAGGACTTCGGCAAGGGGCTGATCAAGAAATGTCGCACCAGCCCCGACAGCTTCATCCAGCTGGCCTTGCAGCTGGCCCACTACCGGGTACGGCCCCTGCCCGCCCCATGGCCTGCGCTGCCCCCCAGCCCCGACCGCACCAGCTAACCGGCCCTGCAGCTGGTGCACACCGGCTGTGGCCCCGGTGGGGCCATGTCCCAGTGCCGGGGGAGGGGTCCCCGTGTACCAGCCCCCCCTAACTGCACGCCCCCCCCAGGACAAGGGGAAGTTCTGCCTGACCTACGAGGCGGCCATGACGCGGCTGTTCCGCGAGGGGCGCACGGAGACCGTCCGCTCCTGCTCCATCGAGTCGTGCAGCTTTGTCCGAGCCATGACGGACCCTGCCCAGAGCGTGAGTGGGGGAAGGGGCCTGGGATCCGGGGGTCCCCTCATGCGGGGAGCCGGCTGCCATCTGGGGGAGTCGCCCGCCTCTCGCTCCTCGCCAGGTTTGCCTCCTCGGGCCTGGCACGGTGAGCCGGGTGCAGGGCTGGGGGAAGGGGGAGAGGACCGTCACTGTTCCCTGACCCCCCCCCCCCTCCGGTGCATCCCCCCAGGCCTCCCAGCGCCTGGCCCTGTTCCGCGTGGCGGCGGCCAAGCACCAGACCCTGTACCGCCGGGCCATGGTGGGCGCCGGCATCGACCGACACCTCTTCTGCCTCTACGTGGTCTCCAAGTACCTGGGCGTGGACTCCCCCTTCCTCAGGGAGGTGCGTGGTGTACTTGGGGGACCACCAGGGCGGGGCTTAAGGGGGAGGAGCAATCTCCAGGAGAGGGAGGAGCTTGTGGGGAAAGGGGTGGGGCTTGAAGGGGTGGGTCTCAGGGCAGATCTTGGCGACTCAGGAGATGGGGCTTGGGAGGCATGGGAGCGGGGTGTTGGGAGGGGGCAGGGCACGCTCTGGGAGGGGGCAGGGCTCGGAATCGGGGGGCGGGGCTGGGCCTTCACCCTGCCCTGCCCTGCCCTGCAGGTGCTGTCGGAGCCGTGGGGCCTGTCCACCAGCCAGACGCCCATCCAGCAACTTGAGCTCTTTGACCTCCGCAGCCACCTTGACTACATCTCCTGCGGGGGCGGCTTCGGGCCGGTGAGCTCCCAGCCAGTGGGAGGGGGGCTGGGGGACAGGAGGGGCGTTGGTGGGGGGGCTGAGACCCAGGGGAGGGGGACTGGGAGCCAGGAGCTGGGCTGGGGGACAGGAACTGGGCTGGGGGGGGGTCTGGAAGCCAGGAAGCGGGGTGGGGAAGAGGGGCTGCTTGGGGGGGCTGGGAGCCAGGACTCCTGGGTTCTCTCTGCCCCAGGTGGACGATAACGGCTATGGGGTGTCCTACATTGTTATCGGCGAGGACCTGATCACGTTCCATGTCTCCTGCAAGTTCTCCAGCCCTGAGACGGTGAGGGGAAGCCGGTTGGGGGGGGGGTTCCTCCTAAATCCCTCCCCCCCGCTACAACCTCTCCTTGCCCCCCCACTAACCCAGCCCGTCTCTCCTCAGGACGCTCACCGGTTTGGGGCGAACATCCGCACAGCTCTGCTCGACCTCCGGGCTCTGTTCAATCTGCCCCCCAAGTAGCCTAAGAGCTGGGGGGGGCTGCAGCTGGATTTCCTCCCCCCAATAAAGCCATGGGGCACGCAGACCCCTGGAGGGGATGGGCTGTGTTTGTGTTCAGAGACACCCCCCCATGCTGCATGTGGCGTGGGTTGGTTCTGCTGGGGTGCGTGCCTGGGCTGGGCGCCACGTCCCCAGCTCCTGCTGCCCCCTGCCTTCCCATGGCCCCTAGAAAATGGGGGGAATTTGCCACTCTCCCCCCCCCCCCCCCCCCGCAAAAAAAGTGTTCAGGGGGCTGTGGCCACTGGGGGAGTTTGGGGTTAGGGCCCCCAAGGGGAGCAGGGTCCCCCGCTACTTGGGGCAGGTTTTTAACTGTTTGCAAGGGGGGGGGGGGGAGTGTGATGGGGGCAGGACCCCCCCTGGAGTGTAAGGGGCACAGAGCCTGGAGTCGCTGCTTGCAAATGCAGATTGGCAATAAAGGTCTGACAGCAACGACCGTAAGCATCTTCTGTCATGGTGTGCGTGGGGGGGTGTTATTAGATTTCCCTGCCCTCCTCTCCGGGTATCTGCCCTAGAGCAGCATCCAGCCCCCCACAGAAGGGCCCTGGACTGATCTCTCCCCCCCCACACACACGGCAGAGACATAGGGCCTGGGCAGGTGCTTTATTGGTGGCAGCGGTGGGATTCAGCGCTGCTGCATGGGAGGCGGCGCCATGGGCTGGGGCCCCCCCTCTTGGGACAGCTGGGCCTGCAGGCAGCTGAGCCGGGTGTGGAGCGGGTCCAGGCTGGGGGGCTTCTCCCTGCGGGGGGCAGAAGGAGAGGGGTCATGCTTGGGTTCTCAGAGAGCCTTTGTGAGGCTCACGAGCCTTGCAAACTGCTGGGCTATGAATTTGCCGTTGCCGGGTCGCCCCATGCGCTGTTCTCTGAACATGCAGCCGCGGTCCCAGGAGTGAGGAAAAGCCAGACAATATCGTCCTGCCGCCCTATACGTGCCCGGCCCTCCCCCCGGCTCCGAAACAAGCTGTTGGAATTGGAAAAGAGGCAGAGACAAGCGATGATGCAGGAGGGAGCATCTCCTGAGTCTCTTGCTGCTGCCAGGGGGGATACAACAGGCCAGCATGGCCGTGATCTGTGTGGAGCATGTGTGTGTTACCCCTTTGTGTGACACGGGAGCCAGGGGTTGCCCCCAGGATGCTACCAGGTAGCGGGTTTGACACACAAAGGCAAGAGCGATAGGGTTGCCCTTATTGTTCCATGTCCTGGGGAAGGCCTTGAGCCTCCACAGTCCATGGGCAGGGAGTTCCGCAGGTTAACACTGCAGGCAGCAGCCTGAGTGGCCCCCAACATGGGGGGGGCGGATACCCCCTCCTTCAGGGGCCCCGTTACTCACTGGGGGTTGAGTCGGACCCGTTCCACATAGGTCTTGGCTCTCAGGGCTTCATCCTGGGCCAGACGCAGGTTGGAGCTCAGGGTCTCGGCTCGGGCGTGATTCTCAAGGGTGGCTTGCTCCAGCTCCTGCACCGGGGGAGGGGAAGGAACAGACTCATTAGGCGGGGGGGAGAATTAAGGAGGGAGGAACATGGGGTGGGGGAGCGGGGTTGTGGGGAGCCCCAGCCCGTAAAGATGGGGTGGGAGGGGAGGGGAGGGGAGGGCTGCACAGCCCCTGCTCCTGTTCTGGGCTAGGGAGTGTCCCCCTGAAAGACTCCTGACCCCCCCGCCCTCCCGCTGCCCCCCCCCCCCCCCCCCGCAGCCCCTGCGCCCGGCCCTGCTCCGCCACGTACCAGGATCTTGGTCTGCAGCCGCTGGCAGGCAGGGCAGGGGGCTGGGGGCAGCCCGCGTTGCCTCAGCTCCTCCAGCAGGGGCGCCACCGCGCACTCCACCGCCTGCCGCAGGCTCTGGGCGCTGACACAGCCCTGGCTGGGGGGGGGGACAACGGTCAGAGAGCCTGCTGGTGCCCCCCACTCCCGCCCTGCCCCCCAGGCCTGTCGGTGCCCCCCACTCCCGCCCCGCCCCCCCCAGGCCTGTCGGTGCCCCCCACTCCCGCCCCGCCCCCCCCCCCGGCCTGTCGGTGCCCCCCACTCCCGCCCCGCAGCCCCCGTTCTCCCAGCTGCTGCTACCTGACACAGCTGGCGGGGGGCCGTTCGGGCAGCTCCAGGCCCCGCAGGTTCCCCAGCTGACGGGCCACGTCCTCAAGCAGGGGCCTGACCAGCCGCAGCCCCTCGATGTCGGCGCGGAGCTGGCTCAGGGCCTGGGCCGTGTGGCTCGCGCTGCGGGGGGGCGAGGGACGGCCTGAGTCTGCCGCTGGCCTGCGGCCGGGGGTGGGGGGGCTCGGGCCTGGAGGAAGGGGTGGGGCTGGGGGAGCTCGGAGCTGTGTGAGAAGGGGGTGGCCCCGACGGGGGGGGGGGCTGGACCGCGCCGGGCTGGGGGGCTCTGCGCCAAAGGAGGCCAGGGCCCCAGGGAACCCAGCCTGTGACAAGCCCTTCCCGGCCTTCCCCAGAGCCAGGCTGGGGGTGGTGCTGAGGCGGGGGGCGGAAAGGGGGCACAACACCCCATAGGGTGCGGGGGCAAGGAGCCGCTGCCTGGGGGCACCACCCCGCAGCCAGACACACGGACGCCCGGCCCTGGGACGGGCCCTGAGCAAGCTGCAGCTGCACCCGTCTGGGCGGCACCTCGCTGGGTGCCCGACCCCTCTCCCCTGCCCCGCTGCGCCAGCGGGAAGGGGCCCCGGCCCAGCTGCTGAGATGGAGCCTGCCCCTGCAGGGGGAGGACGGGGAGGGGGACTATGTGACGGGGGGGGGGGGGTAATGTCACAGCTGGCGCTTTGCCCCGGAGCAGGGCCCCGAACTTTCCTAGGCCCCTGGCTAAGCGGCCCCCCGGCTTCGGTCTCGTGGGGGGGGGGGTGACGACGAAGGGGGAATTTTCTTCCCTTTGGTATGTGAGGGCTACTGGCCTGTAATAACCCTGGGCGTGCCTCAGTTTCCCTGGGCACGGCTCTGGTGCCTGGGTGGGGATGGGAATTTCAGTGCGAGTCTCCCCCCCACACACCCACCGAACCTGAGCCTGGCAGGGGGGCGATTGGGTGACACCTTATGCCGGGGAAGCAGGATAAAGGCCGGAGAAGGGGCCTGGTAGGGGGCTGGCACCAGGGGCTGGAATGGGGGCCGGGCTGGCTGGGGAGGGGACAAGGAGGTGGGGGCCAATGCACCAGCCCCCCCAACCTAGGCTCATCCCACCCCCTGCCCCCCTCACCTGGACTCCTCCAGCGCAGCACCCGTCCCTCTGCCCTCTGGCCCGATGCCCAGCGCCCCCTGCTGGCGTCCAGCCGCATCGGTGGGGCTGCCCCCGGCCTCCTCCGCACTGCGCGTGGGGATCCCTGCGGCCACCTGCTGCTCCGGCTCCTGCCCCTGCCCGCCGAGCTCCCCGCCCTGCGCCTGCCGCTGCAGCATCCGCAGCTTCTCCTGGGGGCAGGGCTGTGAGCTTCCCCCCGGCAGTGCCCCGACCAGAGACCCCGGGGCTGTGAGCTTCCCCCCGGCAGTGCCCCGACCAGAGACCCCGGGGCTGTGAGCTTCCCCCCGGCAGTGCCCCGACCAGAGACCCCGGGGCTGTGAGCTTCCCCCCGGCAGTGCCCCCGACCAGAGATCCCGGGGCTGTGAGCTTCCCCCCGGCAGTGCCCCAACCAGAGACCCCGGGGCTGTGAGCTTCCCCCCGGCAGTGCCCCGACCAGAGACCCCGGGGCTGTGAGCTTCCCCCCGGCAGTGCCCCCGACCAGAGACCCCGGGGCTGTGAGCTTCCCCCCGGCAGTGCCCCGACCAGAGATCCTGGGGCTGTGAGCTTCCCCCCAGCAGTGCCCCCTGCCAGACACCCCGGTGCTGTGAGCTTCCCCCCGGCAGTGCCCCCGACCAGAGATCCCGGGGCTGTGAGCTTCCCCCCGGCAGTGCCCCAACCAGAGACCCCGGGGCTGTGAGCTTCCCCCCGGCAGTGCCCCGACCAGAGACCCCGGGGCTGTGAGCTTCCCCCCGGCAGTGCCCCCGACCAGAGACCCCGGGGCTGTGAGCTTCCCCCCGGCAGTGCCCCGACCAGAGATCCTGGGGCTGTGAGCTTCCCCCCAGCAGTGCCCCCTGCCAGACACCCCGGTGCTGTGAGCTTCCCCCCAGCAGTGTCCTCAGCCAGGGACCCTGGGCTGCGAGCTTCCCCGCGGCAGTGCCCAGCTGGGCCCCGCCCTCACCTCCAGCAGCACTGAGCTTTTCTTGAGTGCGTTGGTTTTGATCTCCGTGTCTTCTACCGACTGGCTGACCTTGCGGCAGCTTTCCTGGGGGGGCGGAGAGGAAGGGGTTAGCATCCTGGGGAGCTGGTCCCTCCGCTCCGGCACGGGGCCCGGGGCCCCCCTCACCTGGAGCTGGGTGCAGTACTCCTCCAGGTCCTCCGCCTCCCGCCGTCGGCGCTCCAGGGTGTCGCACAGCATGGAGCACTCGCTCTGGGGGGCAGAGGGAGGAGGGGTCACAGGCAGGGGGGCACGGCCTGGGCTGGGAATAGGGGAGCCATGGAGGGGAATCGGGGGGGCAGGCGGCCATGAGGGGCACCGACCTGGAGGCTCTGCACCCGCCGGTTGACGCGGGACGCCCGCTCCTTGAGGCTGGTGACGGAGTCCTTGGCACGCACCAGGCCGCTGGTCACCATGTCCTGGGGGGGAGGGAGATGGCAACAGGGGGTCAGGGGGCCCCCCACACCTGGGACCCCCCTGTTGACCCCCTCCTACCTGGGACCCAAGGAGTAGATTCTACTGCCCCCATATAGGGGGAGCCCCACTAGGAGAATCCCCGGGGGGGTGCCCACAAGGAGAGAGGTGCTGATGGGCGAGGGCTGGGGGGGGGGTCTTTGCACATGGGGAGGGTGTTGGTGTCCCCAGACAGAATGGGAGGGGCCTGTGTTGACCCACCCGGGTGTGGTATCTCCGGGGGGGAGGGTCAGTCACCCAGGGCGGGGTCCCACAAGCAGAGGGGTCTCACCAGGGGGGTGGGCGGGTCGGTGTCGTCCTCAGACCAGGCCGGGTCCCCGTGGGGCAGGGGCGGGCTCAGGGGGGCAGCCCCCCGCCCGGCCCCGTCGTCCGTGGACTCAGAGTCCTCGCCCGTCAGGTTGAGCAGCGAGACGTTGGTGCAGGCTGAGGAGCGCTTCAGGTTCAGGCGGGGAGGGGGCTCGCCGGCCAGGGGGGGCTCCACCCTGCGGGGAGGGGGTGGGGTCAGCCACTCCCATCCTGCCCGCTCCCCACAACTCCCTTCCCCCCCGCCCAGTCAGGCCCAGCCCCCTTCTTTGCTCCCCACAGCCTGCCCCCTTTCCCCCCATCCCGCTGTCCCCAGGCCCCACCCATGGAAGGACACAGCTTTCTTCTTTTTGGGGAGCCCCTTGGGGCTGGCTTTGCCCAACAGGTCCCGGGTGCTCTGGGTTCGGGTCTCTGCCCCAGAGGGGGGGTCCCCAGCCTCGTTGATCTCCTTCGACTGCCAGATGGTTTTCACCACCACGCTGGCCATGATCCTGGCTGGGCCGGGCCCTGGGGGCTCCTCCAGCAGGGGCCAGGCCCTCGCGCCAAGGGCAGGCTGCTGGTGCCTGGCAGTTCACTAGAGCAAGGGACTAGAGCTCGGTAAAGAGGGTGGCGGAGCTGGTGCCAGCCCCTCGTGCGAAGGGCTTTCGCCGTGAGCTGCCCCAGCTGCACCCCGTGACCTCACAAGCGCCACCGCGGCCACAGCCGTCAGGTGACACCCCCGCAAGGTTCCATGAGGTCATCGGGGTTCTTCAAGAGGAAGGGGCCGGCGTGTGTGTCATAGACGCTGCACTGCTCCAAGGGAAGAGCCACTTCTCGTGGGCCCAAAGCGGGAGGGGCCAGAGGGGGAGCTCTTTGCCCAAAGGCCTGATCTAGCAGTTGGGAACCCCCGGGAGCCTGCGACAACGCTGGGAGCACTGGCCGGTGCTGGCACTCGGGCGCTCTGTGCCCCGGGGCAGGTGTGATCTCCGGGCCCCACGCCCGGCCCGCTCATCTCGGTGCCCCAGCTAGGCACCCAGAACCAGGCCAGCCGGCTGAGGGGCGCTGCGTATCACAGGGCCGGGCCTGGAGTTCCCTCGCTGACACAGGGCCTTCCTACCCTCCCCCCGGTAACACTGCAGCGCATGGGGGGAAACTGAGGCACACCCAGGCTTCCTGACAGACTCCACCACCGCCCACTTGGGCAGGTGAGCAAATGGCTGCCCTGGGGGGAAGGGCAGGGCAGTGTGGGGAGGAGGAAGGGCTGGCAGGAGCCTGCAGGGCAGCGATTTGGCAAAAGGAGGGAGGCACCTTCCGGGCCAGGCACCGCCCCAGAGCCCGGGAGAGGAGAAAAGGGGAAGCAAGATTAGGAGAGCAAAAGGGTGGGGGCGGGAAGAGCCCCACAGGCACCAAACCCAGGAGTCCCGGCTCCCAGCCCCCCCTCCCCCCAGAGAACCCAGGAGTCTGGATTCCCCCCCCCCCCCACTAGTTCCCCCTCCCGCCAGAGAACCCAGGAGTCTGGGTTCCCAACCCCCCCCCACTAGTTCCCCCTCCCCCCAGAGAACCCAGGAGTCTGGGTTCCCCCCCCCACTAGTTCCCCCTCCCCCCAGAGAACCCAGGAGTCTGGGTTCCCAACCCCCCCCACTAGTTCCCCCTCCCCCCAGAGAACCCAGGAGTCTGGGTTCCCAACCCCCCCCCCACTAGTTCCCCCTCCCCCCAGAGAACCCAGGAATCTGGGTCCCCCCCCCCCCAGAGAACCCAGGAGTCTGGGTTCCCCCCCCCCCCACTAGTTCCCCCTCCCCCCCAGAGAACCCAGGAGTCTGGGTTCCCCCCCCCCCCACTAGTTCCCCCTCCCCCCCAGAGAACCCAGGAATCTGGGTCCCCCCCCCCCAGAGAACCCAGGAGTCTGGGTTCCCCCCCCCCCCACTAGTTCCCCCTCCCTCCCAGAGAACCCAGGAGTCTGGGTTCCCCCTCCCCCCAGAGAACTCAGAGTCCAGGCTCCTAGCCCCGCCTCTCACTAGCCCCTCCCTCCCGAGAACCCAGGAGTCCGGGCTCGTAATCCCCCCTCGCTGCAGGCCCATCCACCAATCCCCTTCCTCAGTTGGGCCATGGGCCCGCCCCCTTCCGCTTATGGGCTTGCGGGGCTGCAGGCCCAACCAATGAGGGCAGGGAAGGGGCGGGATTTAACGTTGACCGGCAGGGTGCTCGTCCAATGAGTGCGGAGCGTAGGCGGGACACAGCGGTGAATGACAGCGGCGGGGCTACGGCTCATTGGCGGACTCGACCTTAGCTGGGACAACGGGCACGAGGAAGAGGGGCGCTGAGAGGCCCGCCAATGGGGACGGGAAGTGGGCGGGGCCGGCCGTGAGCGATAGTGGGGCTGTCCAATGAGCGCTGGTAGGTGGGAGGGGCTGGCGCGGAGTGGTTGCTGGCCGGCCAATTGGCGCGCGGCATAGGCGGGGTTGGCTCTGAGCGATGAGGAGGTCTGTCCAATGAGCGCTGACCGGTGGGAAGGGCTGACCCTGAGAGGCGGCCGTCAAGCCAATGGACAACGTTAAAGGGCGGGGCTGCGTCTGAGGGATAGTGGAGCTGTCCAATGGGCGTGCGTCATGGGCGGGACTAGTGATGAGCGACAGCGACTCTGCCCAATGAGCGCTGAGAGGTGGGAGGGGCTGACCCTGAGAGGTGGTCGTCATGCCAATTCGGGGTAGTGGAGCTGTCCAATGGGCGCGGTGCGTGGGCGGGGCTGGTTCCGAGGTTCAGCGAGTTCGCCCAATGGGCGCGGGTCGTGGGCGGGGCTGTCCAATGGGCGCGGGCGCGCTGTGAGCGGCGGGCGCGGCGGCCAATGGGGGCGGCGCGGGGGCGGGCGGCGCTGGGCCGGGCCCGGAGCTGCCGGAGGAGCCGTCGCGCGGGGAAGCGGGTCCCGCAGCCGCCAAGATGCCGGCCGTGTCCAAGGGGGACGGGATGCGGGGCCTGGCGGTCTTCATCTCCGACATCCGCAACTGTGAGCGGGGGGAGGGGCTGGCGGGAGGGGGGGTGAGGGAGGGGGTACACAGTGGGGGAGGGGCAGAGAGGGGAGTGGGGGAGGGGCTGGAGGGGGGATGGGGTGAGGGAGGGGGTACACAGTGGGGGAGGGGTACAGAGAAGGGAGTGGGGGAGGGGCTGGAGGGGAGATGGGGGAGGGGCTGGCGGGAGCGGGGTGAGGGAGGGGGTACACAGTGGGGGAGGGGTACAGAGAGGGGAGTGGGGGAGGGGCTGGCGGGAGGAGGGGTGAGGGAGGGGGTACACAGTGGGGGAGGGGTACAGAGAAGGGAGTGGGGGAGGGGCTGGAGGGGAGATGGGGGAGGGGCTAGCGGGAGCGGGGTGAGGGAGGGGGTACACAGTGGGGGAGGGGTACAGAGAGGGGAGTGGGGGAGGGGCTGGCAGGAGGAGGGGGTCCAGAGTGAGGGGGAGGCGGGGTGTCGTGAGGGGCGGAGATTGCAGGGCGCTGAGGAGGGCGAGCGCTTAGCACGGGGCTGTGGGGGCACCACTGAGGGGAAGAGCAGGGGCAGGGTGGGGGGTTGTCGTTGGGAGAGCAGGAGGCAGGGATGGGGATGGGGGGAGGCAGGGGAGGAGTTGGCAGGGGGAGGGGGCAGAGGGGGTGTGGAATGTGGGGACGGGATTAAAGGTGATAGGCGGCATCCTAGGGGCCAGGGACTGAGGCCGCTGGGGAGAATAGGAGGGGCTGTGGAGGGGGCAGAGACCATGGAGGGGCAGGCGGGGAGAGACTGGGCTTGTGGGGAGACCCATGGGGGGGCCAGTGAGGGGAAGGGGTTAGACTGGAGCTGTCCTGGGAGAGGCCCTGGGGAGGGAGATAAGGATATCGTGTGTGGGAGGGGAAATTGGGGCCAAGCAGAGGAGACTGAGGCAGCCCTGAGTGGGGGATGTCTGCATGGGGGGGCTGTAATGGGAGGGGCAGGCAGGCGTAGCGAGGGGGAGAAGCGGGGCGATGTTGAGGGCGGAGCTGGGGCGGGAGGGGCCAGACACTGGAGTGTGGGGCAGGGAGGAGGGAATGGGGAGAAGAGAGAGCGCATGGGGGGGCTCTTGTTTGGAGGAGAGATGGGGGCTGAGGCGGCACATGCAGGACAGAGATCAGGGCTGCTTGTGGGTCTGACTGGAGGTGAGGGAGGGTGGAAGGCAGGAGAGACCAGGGAGGGGGCTGACGGGGGGAAGCAGGACCCACACGGGGCCCTGAGAACTGAGGCAGAATGGATGGGGACCTGGCAGCACTGGGGAGACTGGCATGGGGGCAGAGTCTGCTGCTGTGAAGTCATGTCTATCTGGGGCCCCCCAATCCATCATCCAGAGAAGGGAGAGGCCCTGGTTGATTGGGAGGCCTCCCTGGTGATGGGCACCTGGGGGTGAGGCAGTGGGTGGCATTAGGGGTTTGAGTTTGGGGAGCCCACGGGAGGCGCAGCAGCCTGGGGGTGCTGGTATTGATGAGTATCACGGGGTCTGATGGAGGAGCTGGGGGGGTTGGAGCATGGAGCCCCTGCCCCACACCAAAGGGCCATGTCACCAGGCGAGGGGGCCTGAATCCATCAGGGGGGCGGGGGCGGGGCACTCTCATCCCATCCGAGAGGAGTTTCCTGTTGCTGGCGTGGCTGGGAAAGTGACTGACTAGGCTGCTGCCCCGCTTCCCCCTGAAATGGGGCCCCATTTGTGGAGCTGGGCCCAGCTGCCCCTAGAGACCTGCTGTTTACGAGGCCTCTGGCTTGGTGCTCACACGCCACATCTGTGAATGGTTCCTTCCCCACCCCACCCCAGGGCTGGCTGCTGCCCAAGCCTGTCCAGCTGGGTACCCTGGCCCGCTGGGCAGCACTGGGGTGGCCCTCCAAGCTGCCACCTTTCCTCCCCATCCTACCCCCTTGTGTCTGGCAGGGGCTGCTCTGTCTCCTGCTGAGCACCCGTGTTCCAGTGGCAGGTTGTTCCCCAGGCCAGTCATTCTTTCAGCACCCCCTCATCATGGGGAGAAGGTTTGCTCGGGCTCGCTGGCCTGGGAATCTCACTCACTGCAGCTTTGCAGGGGCTGTGCTACAGTTTTGGACCAGCCTCAGGCGGAGCCCCAGGGTCCCACTCTGTGTGCAGGGCTAGGCACACAGCCCCCCTGGGAACCAGCCCCCCACAAGTGCTGGGACTGACCGAGCCAGCTGCTGTTGCTCCCTCCCCCTCTGCCTGTCTGTCTTCCAGAGCCAGTCCCAGTCATCTGGCCCGCTGGCCCCCCACCGCCACCCCACACTGAGCTCCCAAGCCCAGCTGGCCCCTCAGCTAGGCCCCCAGAGCAGCATCTTAACCCTTTCCCGTCTGCAGGGTAGCCACTCAAAGCGCGGAGGGAAACTGAGGCAGCTGCAACTGCCCTAAAAATTGAACAGGACATTCCTGCTTTATCATGGAGGCTGATCAGGACTCTGCAGCCTCAGCTCCTGGGAGGAGACCAGCCCCTGTGCCTGGCCCCCGAGGGGGTCACATCTCAGCATCAGGCTGGATAACCAGCCCCCCAAGTGGGGCATCAGCTCCGTCCCGGCACCAGGGCAGGGCCTGGCTGGCTCGGGAGTGGCAGGGTGGCCTGTCTGTCTCCCCTGAGTCTGCTCTTGCTGCCCTTGTTCCAGGTAAAAGCAAAGAGGCTGAAATCAAGAGGATCAACAAGGAGCTGGCGAACATCCGCTCCAAGTTCAAGGGTGAGGGCGAGCTCTGCTGCGGGGGTGCGGGCTCCCCGTCTGCTGGGGTGTGGGGTGGGGGGCTTCAGGCCGTGTTGTCCCTCTGCAACCCCTCCCCTATCCAGACAGGCACCCACCCCTTCCCTTGTCCCCCCATGCACCCTAGGGACAGCCCCCCCAACCTCCTGCTGCTCCCCAGGATGAGACCCCACCTCCCCGCCCCGTCACTCACCCTTCTCGCTCGGGCGCCCCCAGGGGACAAGGCGCTGGACGGCTACAGCAAGAAGAAGTACGTGTGCAAGCTGCTCTTCATCTTCCTGCTGGGCCATGACATCGACTTCGGGCACATGGAGGCCGTCAACCTGCTGAGCTCCAACAAGTACACGGAGAAGCAAATTGTGAGTGTGGCTGGAGCCGGGGGGTCGTGCATGTGGGTGCTGCTGAGGTGGGACTGGGGGTGGGGGGTGGTAGGGAGGGGGCGGAGCTGGGCTGGGGAGAATAGAGGTGAGGTTAGGGAGAGGGCGGGGCTGAAAAGGAAAGGGGTGGAGCTGGGGAGGGAAAAGGAGGGTTTGGGAGGGGCAGAGCTGAGGGAAGGGTGGGGCTTAGAGAAGGGGCGGAGCTCGTGTTCCCACTGCAGTGCTGGGTGGCCGAGGGGTGATCTCTGCGGGAGCCCTGCCCCATTGCACTCTGGTGTCCCCCCAGGGTTACCTGTTCATCTCGGTGCTGGTGAACTCCAATAGCGAACTGATCCGCCTCATCAACAACGCCATCAAGAACGACCTGGCGAGCCGCAACCCCACCTTCATGTGCCTGGCACTGCACTGCATCGCCAACGTGGGCAGCCGCGAGATGGGCGAGGCCTTCACCTCCGAGGTGCCCCGTGTCCTGGTGGCTGGGTAAGCAGGGCCCCTCGCTGCGGGGGGGAGGGGACAGAGACCCGCCTGCCCGCCTGACCGGCCCACGTCTGCTTCTCCCCGCAGGGACACCATGGACAGCGTCAAGCAGAGCGCAGCCCTCTGCCTCCTGCGCCTCTACAAGACCTCGCCCGACCTAGTGCCCATGGGCGAGTGGACGTCCCGCGTGGTGCACCTGCTCAACGACCAGCACATGGTACATCCAGTCCCAGCCCCCCCACGGCCAGCACATGGTCCGTCCTGCCCTCCCCCTCCCCCCAAAATGGCCAGCGCGTGGTGCGTCCTGTCCCCCTCCCCCCAACGATCAGCACATGGTACATCCAGTCCCAGCCCACCCACGGCCAGCACGTGGTCCGTCCTGCCCTCCCCCTCCCCCAAAATGGCCAGCGCGTGGTGCGTCCTGTCCCCCTCCCCCCAACGACCAGCACATGGTACATCCAGTCCCAGCCCCCCACGGCCAGCATGTGGTCCGTCCTGCCCTCCCCCCCTCCCCCCAAAATGGCCAGCGCGTGGTGCGTCCTGTCCCCCTCCCCCCAACGACCAGCACATGGTACATCCAGTCCCAGCCCCCCCACGGCCAGCACGTGGTCCGTCCTGCCCTCCCCCCCCCCCCCCCGAAATGGCCAGCGCGTGGTGCGTCCTGTCCCCCTCCCCCCAACGGCCAGCGCGTGGTGCGTCCTGTCCCAGTGCACATGGTACGTCCTGCTTCAATTCCAGCCATCCCCCCCGCCCCATAACTAGCACAAGGTATGTCCCTTAACATACATTCTGCCCCACCCGTGAACAGCACATGGTATGTCCCATTCCAATTCCACTCAGCAGCCAGCTCGTGGTCCTGCCCTGGCAATAACCACCCCGTGGTGTATCCCACCCAATCGCCCCCACAACAACCAGTACATGGTACGTCCTGCACCCCTCAGCACTGCCCCATGGTACAGCTGAACTCCTCAGCACTTGGTATGCCCCACGTGGTCTGACTCCTCCCCCCGCAGGGCGTGGTCACGGCCGCTGTCAGCCTCATCACCTGTCTCTGCAAGAAGAACCCCGACGACTTCAAGACGTGTGTCTCCCTGGCCGTGTCCAGGCTGAGCCGGGTCAGTGGGGCGGGGCGCTTGGCTTCCGGCTGGGGGTGGGGGACAGAGGGGGCCGGACACCTGGCTTCCAGCTGCGGGGGTGGTAGAGGGGCCGGACACCTGGCTTCCAGCTGTGGGGGTGGTAGAGGGGCTGGACACCTGGCTTCCACCTGGGGTGGCCACCTGGGTTGTGCATCATTGCTGGGAGAGGGGGCTGGACACCTGTGTTTCACCTGGCTGGCGGGGGTGGGTGAGAGTGGGGTCTAGTGGTTACAATGGAAGGGGGCCAAGCTAGGAGCCAGGACTCCTGATTCTGTCCCCCGCTCAGGCCAGGCGGTGAGGCCGAGCGGTTGGGGCGGGGGCAGGGAGGGCACATGGCTGGGGACTGACCCCTCTTGTGGCCCCTGTGCAGATCGTCTCGTCGGCGTCCACGGACCTGCAGGATTACACCTACTACTTCGTGCCGGCCCCGTGGCTCTCGGTGAAACTCCTGCGCTTGCTGGAGTGCTACCCGCCGCCAGGTAGGTGGGGCTCCCCTCGGCTGGGCTTTGGGGTAGAGTGGAGCCGCAGGCCCCTGCGGCCGCTCAGGGGGGAGAGTGGGACTGGGCATTGGGGTCTCTGTGATCCGGGGGGACTGGGCGCCGAGGTCTCCGTGGGCCGGGGGAGGCGGGGGGAATGGGCGCCGGGGTCTGTGTGGGCCGGGGGAGGCAGGGGGACTGGGTGCTGGGGTCTCTGGGGGAGGCGGGGGGACTGGGCGCCGGGGTCTCTGGGGGAGGCGGGGGGACTGGGCGCCGGGACTGGGCGCCGGGATCTCTGTGGGCCGGGGGAGGCAGGGGGACTGGGTGCTGGGGTCTCTGGGGGAGGCGGGGGGACTGGGCGCCGGGACTGGGCGCCGGGATCTCTGGGGCCGGGGGAGGCGGGGGGACTGGGCGCCGGGGTCTCTGGGGGAGGCGGGGGGACTGGGCGCCGGGGTCTCTGGGGGAGGTGGGGGGACTGGGCGCTGGGATCTCTGTGGGCCGGGGGAGGCGGGGGGACTGGGTGCTGGGGTCTCTGGGGGAGGCGGGGGGACTGGGCGCCGGGGTCTCTGGGGGAGGCGGGGGGACTGGGCGCCGGGACTGGGCGCCGGGATCTCTGGGCCGGGGGAGGCGGGGGGACTGGGCGCCGGGGTTTCTGGGGGAGGCGGGGGGACTGGGCGCCGGGGTCTCTGGGGGAGGCGGGGGGACTGGGCGCCGGGGTCTCTGGGGGAGGTGGGGGGACTGGGTGCTGGGATCTCTGTGGGCCGGGGGAGGCGGGGGGACTGGGTGCTGGGGTCTCTGGGGGAGGCGGGGGGACTGGGCGCTGGGGTCTCTGTGGGCCGGGGGAGGCGGGGGGACTGGGCGCCGGGGTCTCTGGGGGAGGCGGGGGGACTGGGCGCCGGGGTCTCTGGGGGAGGCGGGGGGACTGGGCGCCGGGGTCTCTGGGGGAGGCGGGGGGACTGGGCGCCGGGGTCTGTGTGGGCCGGGGGAGGTGGGGGAATGGGCGCCGGGGTCTCTGGGGGAGGCGGGGGGACTGGGCGCCGGGGTCTCAGTCCCTGACGGTGCCCTGCGCAGAGGACGCGGCAGTGAAGGGGCGGCTGGTCGAGTGCCTGGAGACCGTCCTCAACAAGGCCCAGGAACCCCCCAAGTCCAAGAAGGTTCAACATTCCAACGCGAAGAACGCCGTCCTCTTTGAGTGCATCAGCCTCATCATCCACTACGACAGGTCGGCCTCACCCCCCCACCCCGAGCCCCACCCCAGCAGACCCCCCCGGTGCCTCCTGCATGTCCTGGCCCCCCTCCATTCCAGCCCTGTCCCACATGGCCTCTCTCGCCAGACCCACAGTGCAGCTGCCGCCCCAAAGCCGCTGACCACCTGTTGTGTCCCGCCCCATAGCGAGCCCAACCTGCTTGTGCGGGCCTGTAACCAGCTGGGCCAGTTCCTGCAGCACCGGGAGACCAACCTGCGGTACCTGGCGCTGGAGAGCATGTGCACCCTGGCCAGCTCCGAGTTCTCGCACGAGGCCGTCAAGACCCACATTGAGACCGTCATCAACGCGCTAAAGGTCCGTGGGGGCGGTGCTAGGTCCAGGGGTGGAGCCAGGGGGGAGGATGGGACTTGGTAGAGTGGGGGCAGAGTCGGGGAGGGACCGTGGGCGTGTCCTGCTTTGGGGGAGGGCTGGGATACCCCTGCAGCTGGTGCTGACTCCCCCCCCCCCCCAGACGGAACGCGATGTGAGTGTGCGGCAGCGGGCGGCCGACCTGCTCTACGCCATGTGCGATCGCACCAATGCCAAGCAGATCGTGTCCGAAATGCTCAGCTACCTGGAGACGGCCGACTACTCCATCCGCGAGGAGATCGTGAGTGGGGCAGGGCGGGCGGGGAGCACCAAGGGTCCCCTCCAGGCTCTGGGGGGCAGGCGGGGCGGCTGGTGCGGGCATGAGCCGGCCTGTGGCGCCCCCAGGTGCTGAAAGTGGCCATCCTGGCGGAGAAGTACGCGGTGGATTACAGCTGGTACGTGGACACGATCCTCAACCTGATCCGCATCGCGGGCGACTACGTGAGCGAGGAGGTCTGGTACCGCGTCATCCAGATCGTCATCAACCGGGACGACGTGCAGGGCTACGCCGCCAAGACCGTCTTCGAGGTGGGCCGGGGGGGAGGGCGAGGGGCACTGCGGGGGGGCAGGAGCCACCAGCTGCCGCACCCTCTAGCTCAGGGCCCCCCCCCCCCGTTCCCCGTACTCAGGGGTCGCTCCTGGCCCCTCCCTCTGCCCTTTCTGGGTGTTTGGGCCCTGGCGCCCCTCTGGGGTGGGTCCTCCCAGCGTGGGCTCACCTGACCCCTCCCCCCAGGCCCTGCAGGCCCCCGCCTGCCACGAGAACATGGTGAAGGTCGGGGGCTACATCCTGGGCGAGTTTGGGAACCTCATCGCCGGAGACCCCCGCTCCAGGTACGGGGGAGGGAGCGCTGGGGGGAGGCACCCCACGGGGGAGGGGCATCAGAGGTTCCTGCTGCAGGTGTGGGGGAGGGGCGATGAAGATCCCTGGCTCTAGGTATGGGGGAGAGGGCATCAGAGGTTCCCGCTTCAGGTGTGGGGGAGCAAGGGCTGGGGGGAGGGGCATCGGAGGTTCCCGCTCTAGGTGCGGGGAGGAGGGGCCCTGCAGGGGAGGGGTATCGGGGGTTCCTGCTCCCGGTATGGGGGAGGACGCTGGAGGCCCCCCTGCTCCAGGTAGGGGGTGGAGGTTCCCGCTCTAGGTGCGGGGAGGAGGGACGCTGGAGGCCCCCCTGCTCCAGGTAGGGGGTGGAGGTTCCCGCTCTAGGTGCGGGGAGGAGGGACGCTGGAGGGCCCCCTGCTCCAGGCCCGGGGTGCAGGGGTCCTGCGGGGGGGCCCTGGCCTCGGGGGGCCGCGCTGACGCCCGGCCCGGTGCCCGCAGCCCCCTGGTGCAGTTCAGCCTCCTGCACTGCAAGTTCCACCTGTGCAGCGTGGCCACGCGGGCCCTGCTCCTCTCCACCTACATCAAGTTCATCAACCTCTTCCCGGAGACCAAGGGCACCATCCAGGAGGTGCTGCGCTCCGACAGCCAGCTCCGCAACGCCGACGTGGAGCTGCAGCAGCGGGCCGTGGAGTACCTCAAGCTCAGCTCCATCGCCAGCACCGACGTCCTGGTGAGCGCCGGGCCCGGCCGGGGGGGCGGGGCTGCCCCGGGGGCGGCGGCGTGACCCGGCCCTCTCTCCCGCCAGGCCACGGTGCTGGAGGAGATGCCGCCCTTCCCGGAGCGCGAGTCATCCATCCTGGCCAAGCTGAAGAAGAAGAAAGGCCCCGGGGCCGGCAGCGAGCTGGACGAGGGGAAGAAGGAGCCTGGAGCCGAGCTCAACGGGGGCATGGAGCCCGCAGCCAGCACGGCGGTGAGCAGCGCGGGGCGGCCGCCAGAGCCCGGGACCCGCTTGGCTCTCGGCAGGGCGCTGGGGTTTAGCCGGGAGGGGACCCGGAGCCCCGAGGCCTGGGGCGCCCGGCGGGATCACCCAGTGCCAGCGGGAGGGGCAGCCCCCGGCAGGGTTTGTTCTTGGCCCCCCCGTTCCCTCAGCTGATCGATCTCACTCCTGCCCCTTTCCCCCCCCAGTCCACCCCCTCGCCATCAGCTGACCTGCTGGGGCTCCGGGCGGCCCCCCCCGCCAGCTCCGCCGCCCCTCCCAGCACCGGGAACCTGCTGGTGGACGTCTTCTCCGACAGCAGCAACGCCGCGCCTGGCCTGGCGCCCGCCACCGAGGACAACTTCCTCAGGTGAGGGGGGCCTGCCCCTCACCCTCGTCTGGCCTGATCTGCCTGGCTTGGGGGCAGGGAACGGTGCTGGCTGGCTCATGCAGAGGGTGGGGATGGGGCTTGTGACCTGGCTGGCTCAGGGTGGGGGGAATGGCTGCCTTAGGGGGCCGGGAACAGGGCTTGGGGCCTGCCCCCTGCCCTCGTTCGTCGGCTTTTTCTGTGCCATGAAGTGTTTGGGCCTGGGAACCCGGCGTTGTGGGGAGCCCGTGGGGGTGTCTGTGCTCCTGGGGGCGTGGCATGAGCTCATTTGGGGGGGCGAGGAAGTCTGTGCTTGTGGCCTGCAGGGGCAGTTTGGTCACATCTAGGTAGGGTGCTGTGTGTGTGGAGGGGGGCCTCTGCCCCGGCCTGTCGGTCTCCTCTCTGCCCCCCCACCTCTTGCTGCCTTGGGACTGGGTGTCGCTTTCGACTTGTGCTCTGCAGCTGCCCTGGGATTGGCCGATGCGGTGACTTGGAGCCGGGGTGGGTGCTGGGAAGGGGGGCTGTCGGGACGCCTGGGTTCTCTCCCCAGCTCGAGGGGAGTGGGGTGTAGTGGTTAGAGCAGGCCGCCGGGGTTCTCTGCCCAGCCCTGCTTGCCTGGCTTTGCGCCTGCCTGTCCGGGAGCTAACCCCCCGCCTGGTCCTGCCGGTGACGCCTCTTCTCTGCTCTCCCGCTGCCCCGCTCAGCTCGGCAGCGGCTGCCTCCGCCGACGACCCTGCTTTGCCTGTCGCTGAAGCTGACGAGCTGCTCAACAAGTAAGAGACCGAGGGGGAGCTGAGCCCCCGGGGGGTGTGCGCTGCCGGTGGGAGCAGCCGCCCCTCGCTGACACTGGCCCCCCTGCACCGCCCCAGGACAGGATGGGGACTCTGCTTGTGGCTAGGGGCGTCTCACGCTTGTCTGTCGCACACTGACCCTTGCACCAGCTCTCACGACTGCGACTCGCGTCTGCCCGTTTGCTGGGGGGCTGGGACCTCAGCAGTGAGGGGCTGGACTGTGCTGGGGGGCTTGGACCTCAGGGGCATGGGGGGGGAGGAGCTGGACTGGGGGAGATTAAAGACTCAGGTCCTTTAGCCAAAGGCCAACAAGGTGGAGTTTGTTCGTCACGTAGCTGGCTCTGGGCAGTGGGGTCTGTAGGTGGGAGTGAGGGGAACCCACAGGGTTAGGTTGGCAGGGGTGGGAGGGAGGGGCACCGGCAGGGCTGGGGGGCACCGGCAGGGCCCAGCTCACTACCGCCCGTGGCAGGTTCGTGTGTAAGAACAACGGGGTGCTCTTTGAGAACCAGCTGCTGCAGATCGGCGTGAAATCGGAGTTCCGGCAGAACCTGGGTGAGTGGGGTCGCAGGGGCTGCCAGGGGCTGCCCAAGGGCTAGAGACGGGTCGGCTAACCGAGAATTCACGAGGTTAATTGACCAGTCTGTTCTCTATCTAACATCCCTCGGGTAGGGGGCTTGGGGTATCGGCTCCCCCCCTGCCACCTCAGACCTGGGTGAGAGTAGGAGGAGGGGCTCTGGGACCAGGTGTAGGGGAGGGGACTGTAGGGGTAAGGGGTTGGGAGGGCTCTGGGATGCAGGGCATGGGGGGAGCCAGCCCCCCTCACTCGCTCTCGTTCCAGGCCGGATGTACCTATTCTATGGGAACAAGACGTCGGTTCAGTTCCAGAATTTCACCCCAACGGTTTCCTACCCCGGCGAGCTGCAGAGCCATATCCTCGGGGGGGGCAGGAGACAGGGTGGGATGTGGGGAGGGGGGTGGCTGAGGAGCAGGCATAGAGGGGCCCGGGATGGCCGAGGGGGATCCCAGGGAGGCTGGCACTGAGGGGCCCGGGATGGCCGAGGGGGATCCCGGTGGGGGGCTGGCGCTGAGGGGCCCGGGATGGCCGAGGGGGATCCCGATGGGAGGCTGGCGCTGAGGGGCCCGGGATGGCCGAGGGGGATCCCGATGGGGGGCTGGCGCTGAGGGGCCCGGGATGGCCGAGGGGGATCCCGATGGGGGGCTGGCGCTGAGGGGCCCGGGATGGCCGAGGGGGATCCCGGGGAGGCTGGCGCTGAGGGGCAGGGGGTGGCCGAGGGGACCCAGGGGCCCTGCCCCTCCTTAGCGGGCACACAGCTGAACATGCAGACGAAGGCCGTGGACCCGCTGGTGGAGGGCGGGGCCCAGGTGCAGCAGGTGCTGAACATCGAGTGTCTGAGCGACTTCACCCTCGCCCCGCTGCTCAACATCAAGTTCCGGTAGGACGGGGATGGAGGCGGAGCTGCGTCGCCCGGGGGGAGGAGTCGGGGGGAGGGAGGAGCCAGTGTGTGTCTGGGGGTGGAGCTGGGTGTTGGGGGCGGGGGGAGGAACCAGAGAGGGGAGGAGCTTGGGGCAGAGCCCAGCACGGCTGTATGCTAGCAGCTGGGCTTTGGGGGTGTTAGTGAGACCCCGGGGGCTCCCCCCTGACGGCTCCCCCCTCCCCCCAGGTACGGGGGCACCCTGCAGAACATCACTCTGAAGCTGCCGGTCACCCTGAACAAGTTCTTCCAGGCCACCGAGATGCTGTCGCAGGATTTCTTCCAGCGCTGGAAGCAGCTCAGCCAGTAGGTGGGGGCAGGAGGGGCCAGGCCAGGGCAGCCAGAGGGGAGAGGGCCGGGCGGGAGCTGGGGGCACCATGCCATGCCCGGAGTGTATCAGCCCCACTTCTCCCCCCGCTGCCCACAGGCCGCAGCAGGAAGCCCAGAAGATCTTCAAGGCAAATCACCCCATGGACTCGGAGGTGACCAAGGCCAAGGTGAGCAGCTGGGTGGGGGGTGAGGAGCCAGGAGAGGAGTCTAGTGGTTAGAGTAGCGGGGGCTGGGTGAGGAGCCAGGACTCTTGGGTTCTCTCCCCAGCACTGGAAGGGGAGAGGGGTCTAATGGTTAGAGTAACGGGGGCTGGGTTCTCTCCCTGGCTGTGACTGGCTGACTCTGGGGCCATGTGGGGATCCTGGTGGGGGGCAGGAGCCCCCCTGGCCCCTCCCAAGACCCACTCTGGCTCTCCCCAGCTCCTGGGCTTCGGCTGTGCCCTGCTGGACAAGGTGGACCCCAACCCTGACAACTACGTGGGGGCCGGCATCATCCAGACCAAGTCACTGCAGGTCGGCTGCCTCCTGCGGCTGGAGCCCAACGCCCAGGCCCAGGTGCGGGGCCGGGGAACCGGGCGGGGTGGGTGGGTTGGGGGGCAGGGGTGCCATGGAGGCTGGATGCAGGGAGTTATGGGAGAGGTTTTGGAGAACTGTTGGGGGGCACTTGGAGGTGAAGGAAGTTTGGAAGGGCTGAGGGGGGCAATTGGGAGCTGTGGGGTGGAGATGGGGGGGAGGCTTTGGGTGTTGTGGGGGTGAAGGGAGGTGTGGGGGCCTGTCAGGTTGGAGCTGGGGGGAAGTTCTGGGGGGCTGCCGGGTGGGGACAGGATGCCAGTTGGAGTGGGGGTTGGGGGAGGCTTTGGGGAGGGGGACAGAGGGGAAGTCTGGGGGGGCTGGTTGGGGGAGCGGATGGGGAAGTTCGGGGGCTGGTTGGTGTGGAGATTGGGGGAGGCTTTGGGGGCAGAGGGGAAGTCTGGGGGGGCTGGTTGGGGGAGCGGACGGGGAAGTTCGGGGGGCTGGTTGGCGTGGGGATTGGGGGAGGCTTTGGGGGCAGAGGGGAAGTCTGGGGGGGCTGGTTGGGGGAGCGGACGGGGAAGTTCGGGGGGCTGGTTGGCGTGGGGATTGGGGGAGGCTTTGGGGGGCAGAGGGGAAGTCTGGGGGGCTGGTTGGGGGAGCGGACGGGGAAGTTCGGGGGGCTGGTTGGCGTGGGGATTGGGGGAGGCTTTGGGGGGCAGAGGGGAAGTCTGGGGGGGCTGGTTGGGGGAGCGGATGGGGAACTCGGGGGGCTGGTTGGCGTGGGGATTGGGGGAGGCTTTGGGGGGCAGAGGGGAAGTCTGGGGGGCTGGTTGGGGGAGCGGATGGGGAGTTCGGGGGGCTGGTTGGCGTGGGGATTGGGGCAGAGGGGAAGTCTGGGGGGGCTGGTTGGGGGAGCGGATGGGGAACTCGGGGGGCTGGTTGGCGTGGGGATTGGGGCAGGCTTTGGGGGGCAGAGGGGAAGTCTGGGGGGGCTGGTTGGGGGAGCGGATGGGGAACTCGGGGGGCTGGTTGGCGTGGGGATTGGGGAGGCTTTGGGGGGCAGAGGGGAAGTCTGGGGGGGCTGGTTGGGGGAGCGGATGGGGAATTCGGGGGGCTGGTTGGCGTGGGGATTGGGGGAGGCTTTGGGGGGCAGAGGGGAAGTCTGGGGGGCTGGTTGGGGGAGCGGATGGGGAATTCGGGGGGCTGGTTGGCGTGGGGATTGGGGCAGGCTTTGGGGGGCAGAGGGGAAGTCTGGGGGGGCTGGTTGGGGGAGCGGATGGGGAACTCGGGGGGCTGGTTGGCGTGGGGATTGGGGCAGGCTTTGGGGGGCAGAGGGGAAGTCTGGGGGGGCTGGTTGGGGGAGCGGATGGGGAACTCGGGGGGCTGGTTGGCGTGGGGATTGGGGCAGGCTTTGGGGGGCAGAGGGGAAGTCTGGGGGGGCTGGTTGGGGGAGCGGATGGGGAACTCGGGGGGCTGGTTGGCGTGGGGATTGGGGAGGCTTTGGGGGGCAGAGGGGAAGTTGGGGGTGGGAGTTGGGTGCCCCTGACCCCCGGACTCCCCTCCCCCAGATGTACCGCCTGACGCTGCGAACCAGCCGGGACACGGTGTCGCGGCACCTCTGCGGGCTGCTGGCCGAGCAGTTCTGAGCGGCGCCGGCCCGGGGGCGTCTGCACCGCGCCCCCCTCGTCCTGTTGTCGTGGTAACCGTGTTTCATGGCCTGGCCCCAGGGCCCAGTGCTTGGGACGGCCCAGCCGGCCCGCGGGAGCCGCCTTTGCCCCGTTCTCTGGGCCTGGGGGAGCCGGAGTGTCTGTTTACATTAAGCCCCCGCGCGAGCTCCGTGGCCCCCCGGCCCCGCCCGGAGAGAGGGGCTCAGAGGGGGAGGGCTGCCCCACCCCTGGCAGCTCAGAGCAGCTGGGGGGGCTGCCAACGGCCCCTAGCCCTGACCCCCCAACCTGGGGCTGGACCATGGGTGGGGGAGGTGAGGGGTTGCCCCCCCCAAAGGGAAGATGTTATGGGGGGGCTGCATCTCCTGCCTCCCCTCTCACGTGGGACCCGGCCCCCGTGGCCTGCGCCCCCCTGGAGGGGCGGGGGGCCCGTGTGACTTGCCATTCTAGGTGTTTCTAGCGCCGCCCTGTGCGGCAGTGAGCGCGTGTATCGATCTCCATGTGACTGTAATAAACGGGGGGTCGCCCCCCCACGCCACCCGGCCGCCTCCTGCGCTGCTGCCCCCTGGGGGCCCAGGGGCTGGGGACACGGGGGCCCTCCGGACTGGTGGGGGCAGGGGCTCAGAACCCAGATGCCGCCAGAGGAGGAAGCAGGGGCCGGTGCCCGGGGGGTGGGGAGCGTGATACACAGGGAGCAGCCTTCTCCCCAGCAGGGTGTGGGGGGAAATCCTTCAGTCTTGGGTCCCTGTGCCCCAGGAGTTCTTCCATACACCCCAAAACCTCCTGGGCTGGGGCCATGTGGAGTCCAGGTTCCCTGCAGCTTGGGGTCTTTCCCTGCTTTCTCTGGGCCCTCGCGCGTCTGCTTCTGCTGGGACACACGCTCCTGTCACCTCAGCCCGTCTGCTGGGGTCTCGGGCCTCAGATTCCCCTGCAGGCCCCTCCTGGACAGGAAACCAGGGCTGGGGGAGGCCCTGCCCCCACTCCCAGGCTTTCTTCTGGCCTCTCTGCGGACTGGAGCTGGCCTCTTGGGGTGATCATCCTTCTCTAGCCGGCCTTGCTACCAATCCCAGCGCTGCCACCACCTGTTGTGGGCTCAGAGTGGGTGCTGGGCAGGCCCCTCTTGTGTGAGCGTGCTCTTTGAGGGGTAACCCCCCTGGGCCTAGCATGGAGCCGTGCACACACCTTGCAGGCTGCCCCCTCAATCTTTTGTTTCTGGACAGTGGAGGTTGGGGGGCAAGCAGGACCCCTTGATCTCCCCACAGGAGCTGGTTTCCCCAGCGGACCCCTGCTAATTGCTAGGAAACAAATGGCTGGCTATTTGAATTCTTCTGCAAAGAAAACACCTCACTGTGCCCCTCTAGATAGTCACATGCATAGGGGAAACTGAGGCACATGTGCTGAAATAGGGGATATGATTGTGATGTGGTGAAAGTCAATAAGGCAGAGCTGTTTGTGCCTCCCAAGACCCAGGGGTCACTCCATGGAATGAACAGGCAGCAGGTTTAAAACAAACAGGAATGTATTTCTGCACCTGACGTGTGGAACTCCCTGCTGCAGGATGCAGTGCAGGCCAAGTCTACACCAGGGTTCACAGCAGAACTAGGGCCACACACTGCTGGCTCGTGTGGGCAGCCAGGACCCTGGCCCTCACAGCCCATGGGTCTGGCCCAGTCTGGCTGTTCTCTGGTATGTACAAGAGTCCTGCAACAATCCCTGTAGCCCCCCAGATATCCATTCCTGGCCCTGTTGTGGCACCGCAGTGGAACCCAGGGGCCAGGCCAGCACATCAGCAGGTAGCGTCCCCGATGAGGTGCTGCAGGGCACGGGTGGCCAGGGGCCGCAGGCTGAAGGTGGGCACGTGTGATGCCAGGAGCAGGAAGAGCTGGTGCTGGGGGGCATGGATGGCGTAGGCCTTGTGGGTGGTGCTCACTATGTAGCAGTGCCGGGCGTGGTGTGGAAAGCCAGCCTGGAACGGCTCCTGCAGGGGGGCTGCCAGAAACGGTGGGTTACAGGGGCCAGGAGGGGAGCGTGAGGCCCCCAGTGGGTCTGAGCCCCTCCCCCCCGCTCCTCCCCTCCCCCACTCACCTGGGCTGCCCTCCCAGGGGAAGTAGCAGGTGGTGACCAGGGCATAGAAGTGGCGCAGGGCCCGAGCTCGGCCCTTGGGGGATAGACCTGGGGGGAGGGGAGACACTGAAATAGGGTGCTGGGCCCCCCCAGCCCGAGATGTATCCCCCTGCTCCCCAGGTGCACTTGCGATGTGGGATGGGGGAGAAGCAACCTGCCCTGGGGTTGGCTGGGGGGGTCAGGGCCTACCCAGTGCAGGGGGCACTATCTAGGGCTGGACGGAGGCACTGTTGGGTGATCAGGGGGCTGATTTGGGGGTTAGGTCATAGCCTTTCCCCAGGGGCTGGATGGGGGGCAGGACATCCCCCTTCCCCACGTGGACTCAGTTGGGGGACAGATGGTACCCCTCCCCAGGGGCTGGATGGGGGGCAGGACATCCCCCTTCCCCACGTGGACTCAGTTGGGGGGCAGATGGTACCCCTCCCCATGGGCTGGATGGGGGGCAGGACAGCCCCCGTGGACTCAGTTGGGGGGCAGGCGGTACCCCTCCCCATGGGCTGGATGGGGGGCAGGACATCCCCGTGGACTCAGTTGGGGGGCAGATGGTACCCCTCCCCATGGGCTGGATGGGGGGCAGGACATCCCCCTTCCCCACGTGGACTCAGTTGGGGGGCAGGTGGTACCCCTCCCCATGGGCTGGATGGGGGGCAGGACATCCCCCGTGGACTCAGTTGGGGGCAGGCGGTACCCCTCCCCATGGGCTGGATGGGGGGCAGGACATACCCTCCCCCGCTGATGCTGGGAGCTGCACTGAGCTCTGGCTGCTTCTCTGTTCCCGATTGATGAACAAAAACCTGAGAGAAGAGAAATAGGGGGAGGGGCGCTAGGGGCACCGCTGGCCTGGCCCTCTGGGGTGCCCGGCTGCAGCCCCGGCCATCCCATCTCCCCTATCCTCCCCCTGCCCTGGGGCACTCACGCCAGGACTCCGGGGGGCAGCGAGGCGCCGGCGGGCGGGGGGCTCACACAGGCCTGCAGTGGCTCCAGCAGCGGCTTCCAGAACCGTGGCACCAGCTGGGGGCACAGGGGAGAAGGGGTTAAACGGGGGCGTGGGGGGGGGGGCGGGATCCTCCCCTTGGCCTGCCTACACCCACCTCGGTCTCCACGGTGGGCAGGGCTGGGCTGGGCCCACAGAGCAAGCAGGCCTCCAGGCCGGGCAGCAGCTGGCAGGTGAGGAGCCGGTGGGGGACCTGGGGGGGAGCACAGTCAGAGAGATCCCTGTCCCCCAGCCTCCCCACATCCACACCCTCCACCCCCAACCCTCCACTGCCCGAGCCTCCCCACCTGCAGACCCCCAACCCCCCAGTCTCCACCCCTCCCATAACACTTCCCCCACCCCCCGCACTCTCACCGTGGGGCTGCCGTGGGGCAGGTAGATGGGGTAGTCCCGTGTCGTGTGGGGGGGCAGTGAGCCCACCAGCCAGCTCAGCAACAGCAGCTCCTGGGGGGCCAGCTGCCACCAGGGCTCCGTGGCCAGCGCCAGGCGCCCCCCAACCACCAGGCAGCCAAAGCGGCTCTCAGCTGCGCCCGCGAAGGCCTCCAGGCACTCCTGGGCATGGGGACCAGAGACGGGTCAGTGGGGTGGCCCCTCCCCCCTGCATCCAGCTCACCCTGTTCCCCACACAGAACCCAGCCCCATGAGGCCCTGCAGGCCTGGCTCCCCAGCATTCCCCCAGGCTGGGGTTGTCTCCCTGGGGTGCTCACCTGCAGGACTGCGCTGTGGGGCACAGGGACACACTCCACACACTGGGTCAGGTCCCCGCTCCGCTCCAGGGGCACCAGGAAGCTGTCAATCAGCTTGTAGCAGGCCTGGGGGCAGGGAAGGGGCTGGTAAGGCCGGGAGCCCTGTGGGGCAGCCCCATGACCTCCCATCTAGCCCGAGGTAGGGGCAGGATGTGCTACCGTGGGCTGGGGCTGATACCTCACCGCTTCCCCCCCCCCCCCCCACACACACACCCTGTGGGGCCCGGGCTGGGGGGACAGCCCAGCCCCTCTTTCCCCAGAGCCTGGGATTGAGAAGGACCCAGTCACACACCCCTTGGAGTGGGGGGAGGGTCCCAGTTTTCCCCCTCCCTCCTTCAAGGCCCAAGTTTTGGGGGACTCCAGTCCCTCCACGTACCCTCAGGTCCTTTTTGAGGCGTTCAATGTTGCGGACGTTCACCAGCTCCTCCAAGCCCAGGATCAGCACCTGCAACAAGTTCCCCAGCCAGTCTGTCGCCCCTAAGGCCCCCTCACAGGGCTGGGTGGCCAGCCGGGGAGACGGAGCATCGGGGGCAATGCCTGGTCTTGGGGCAGCGTGTTCCAGGGCCCGCCGGGCAAACCCAGGATCTGCTGGGGGTTAACTGTCCTTCCCCCAGGCCAGCCCCAGTGGGGTGGGGTGACCATGCCTGGGGCTCTGGGTACCCTGCGTCTCTCAGTGGTCCTGTTGTGGCCAGACCAAACTGCAGTCAGTGTGTCTTGGCTGCAAACTGCCACCTCCCTTGTCTCCTGCTGTCCAGTCGCTGAGGACTGGCCTGAGCAGCGCCGGGCCAGTACAGGCCCCAGGGGACCTGCTGGTCACCCCCTGCCAGAGTTCCCTCGAGGGCTTGGGGGGCATCCAGGGGAGATTCAGCTGCCAGCCAGCCGAGAAGCAGAGCGCCCCTAGCCAGCAGCCCGTGTTTCTCCTGGTGGTGCGTGTTGGCACATGCTTCGGTGCACGGAACAATATTTATTCCACTCATGGATGGAAAGAAGTCGAGGGAACGCGGCTCTCTCCGCTCTGCCGACTGGCCCGCGATTCCTCCCCTTTATTTCCCTCCTTTCCGCAGTTACTGACCCGTGAGGGCCCGTATCCCGTGGCAGCCCACGGAGCTTAAAAGCGGAGAGGGGCCTGGTCAGAGATGTTCTCAAAGCCGGGGGCCCCGGATCCCCCTTGGGCACGGCCGCCACCCCTCTGAGCAGGTCAGCTCTATTCGCCTCTTGGACCACGTGGCTCAGCCAGCAGGGCCTCTCCCGGGGGGCGGTTTCAGGGCTAGTGACCCCGGGCAGCAGCCTTGGGAAGTTTGTGCTCTGCATCCCCTCGGGCAGCACTGGGGCTCTGGGACAGCTCTCTGACATGTCCCTCGGACTGGCCGGGGGGCAGGGCCTCACCATGGCGCTGAAAGCGTTGTCCAGCAGGCGCCCCAGGGCAAAGTCACTGGCTCCTTCCTCCGATGACAGGACGATGAGGGTGATGCTGGAAAAGTCAGGGTGATGATGAGGTTCATGGGGGCAGCTGCTCCCCATTCCATCCCCCGATAATCCCCAGCCCCCCGAGGTAGCATCTCCTGTTACCAGACATCTGCAGCCCTCCGCTCCCCGCCTGCCCCCTCCCCGCGGCTGCCCCCGGACCTGTTGTGGAAGACCCTCCAAGCCACACGGGTGTTGGCGGTGCAGGTTGCCGTCAGCAGGACGTCCAGGTTTGCCCCGAACATGTGCACCCCATTCAGGGAGCCGATCACCGAGAAGGGCAGCTGTGGAGAGAGCGACACTCAAGGGGGGGGGGCATAAGGGAACCAAAACTCCTGGGTTATCTCCTTGGCATGGTTGGCTCAGAGTTAATTAGCGCCCCCCCCCAGCAGCTAATCTCTTTCCTCCCTATAACCCCCCATTCCAGGCTTAGCGGGCAGATGCCCCATGGTGTGGGGAGGGTCAGGGGCCTCACCTGGTGCTTGGAGGATGGCCCTTTGCTGCGGCAGAACAGGGGGACCCCGCTGCTGGCGGTGAGGCAGAGCAGAGTGACGGAGCCTCCCTCCTCCCCCATGGTGCCCCAGCCAGTGGAGCCCAGCCCTGGCTACCCCAGACTGTTGAGGGGGAAGAGAGGTGCCTGGTGACACTCAAGCCCCGCCCACTCACTGACCTCTCCCCTCCTCTGGCCCCACCCACTCAGTGACCCCTCCCCTCCACAGGCCCCGCCCCCTCACTAACGCCTCCTCCTCTGACTCCACCCAGTCACTAACCTCTCCCAGCCTCTGGCCCCACCCACTCACTGATCCCGCCCCTCACTAACTCCCCCTCCTCTGACTCCACCCACTCACTGACCTCCTCCCTTTCTCTGGCCCTGCCCACTCACTGACCCCGCCCCTCTACAGGCTCCGCCCCTCACTAACTCCCCCTCCTCCGACTCCACCCACTCACTGACCTCCTCCCCTTCTCTGGCCCCGCCCACTCACTGACCCCGCCCCTCTACAGGCTCCGCCTCTCACTAACTCCCCCTCCTCTGACTCCACCCACTCACTGACCCCCTCCCCCACACGCCGCACCCACTCATTGACCCCTCCCCTCTGCTGTCTCCAGCCCACCGGCCCTGCCCACTCAGTAACCCCCCCTTCTCTGGCCCCGCCCACTGACCGACTCCTCCCCTCCCCCACAGACCCCGCCCACGCACGGCCGCTCTTCTCCCTGGCCCCGCCCACTCACCGCCCCTCCCTTCCTCTGTCCCCACCCCACAGGCCCCGCCCACTCGCTAACCCTCTTCCTCTGACCTCACCTACTCACTGACCCCCTCCCCTACTCTGGCCCCGCCCACTGAGCGACCGCTTCCCTCCTTCGGCCCCGCCCCCACGCACTGCCTCGCTTCTCCCCTGGCCCCGCCCACTGACCGACCCCTCCCCCCCGCGGGCGGTTCCGAACCCCCCGCACGCACCGCCTCAGCCGCGCGCCGCGGCCATGTCGGAGCGCGGGGCCTGCCGGGAGCCGGGGCGCTGTTTCCATGGGGACGGGGGGCGGGGCCGCGGGCGCAGCTTCCGGCGGGGGCGGGGCGATGGTGGTGCCGGGGCCGGAGCGGCCCGCGCAGGCCCAGCCCGGGATGGTGGCCGACGTGGTGTTTGTCATCGAGGGCACCGCCAACCTGGGCCCCTACTTCGAGTCGCTGCGCAAGCACTACCTGCTGCCGGCCATCGAGTGCGTGTGCGCCTGCGCGAGCCCCCCCCGGGCCCCCCCGCCATCGAGTGCGTGTGCGCCTGCGCGAGCCCCCCCCGGGCCCCCCCGCCATCGAGTGCGTGTGCGCCTGCGCGAGCCCCCCCCCCCCCGGGCCCCCCCGCCATCGAGTGCGTGTGCGCCTGCGCGAGCCCCCCCCCCGGGCCCCCCCGCCATCGAGTGCGTGTGCGCCTGCGCGAGCCCCCCCCCCCCCCGGGCCCCCCCCGCCATCGAGTGCGTGTGCGCCTGCGCGAGCCCCCCCCCCCCGGGCCCCCCCGCCATCGAGTGCGTGTGCGCCTGCGCGAGCCCCCCCCCCCCGGGCCCCCCCCGCCATCGAGTGCGTGTGCGCCTGCGCGAGCCCCCCCCGGGCCCCCCCGCCATCGAGTGCGTGTGCGCCTGCGCGAGCCCCCCCCCCCCGGGCCCCCCCCGCCATCGAGTGCGTGTGCGCCTGCGCGAGCCCCCCCCGGGCCCCCCCCGCCATCGAGTGCGTGTGCGCCTGCGCGAGCCCCCCCCCCCCCCCCCCCCCATCGAGTGCGTGTGCGCCTGCGCGAGCCCCCCCGGGCCCCCCCCACCATCGAGTGCGTGTGCGCCTGCGCGAGCCCCCCCCCCCGGGCCCCCCCCCCCCCCCATCGAGTGCGTGTGCGCCTGCGCGAGCCCCCCCCCCCCGGACCCCCCCACCATCGAGTGCGTGTGCGCCTGCGCGAGCCCCCCCCCCGGGCCCCCCCATCGAGTGCGTGTGCGCCTGCGCGAGCCCCCCCCGGGCCCCCCCATCGAGTGCGTGTGCGCCTGCGCGAGCCCCCCCCCCGGGCCCCCCCATCGAGTGCGTGTGCGC